>NC_081406.1:500684263-501000032 GCF_030272615.1 Cryptomeria japonica
ATTAAAGAAAAGCATTTCAAACTATATTGAAGAAATTCAAACAACTGATAGAATCTGTTGATCATTTTGCACTTTCAAGTCTGCTTTTGTTGCCTAACAAAAGATATTCGTCTGACTTCAAGAATAAAATTGAGTATTGAAAAGGATGTCAGTCAACTACAAAAATGATGAAGAATATCTGGAAACTTAACAAAAATCAACGTGGTTTGAAAATGGACATCCACAGCTATGAATGAAATTATAAAATTTTGGGGCTATTTTTATTATTATTGAAAATTTCAAATATCGTTCATGCAAGCAACTCACTACAAATAAGACCAATTGTCAGCTCTTTATAAGCTTAATGAGACCAATACTAAGGTCATTATATGAATTAAGAAGACCAATCTTAGCTCCTTTGGAGCATTGACATTAAATAACAACTTATGTATCCATCAGAGAAGCCAACAAAGAAATACCAAGAGTCAACACTGAAATCCACATTAGATTTTATGTCCACACTAGAAACCAACAATGTTAAACCAAGAGTCACAACTTAAGATTCCACATTAGATTTCCCTTTGGGGATTTGAATTTCGGTCTCCACAATGAGAATCCAACATTTTAACCAATTATATTCGACCCCTTGGACAGTTTTGTTGGGATTGTTTTCAAGATAACCCTAATGATGCATGTATTACTAAAAAAAGAAAGAGATTTGAGTGGATGGAAAGATATCAAATAACATTCTATACCCTTACAAAGCATTGGAGAAGCCTGTCACAACTTTAGTAGAACAAAGTAAAACATCCAGCTCCCTGTGTCTTACAAGATATCACAATATAACACTGAGAAGTAGGAGTTAATGGGTTACAGAAAAAGCGAAACATGGACAGACATCAGAAAACAGGAGAACATGAATCCATCCCCACATCAATAGAGACATGTAGAACTGCAGCCTGATTATGGAAGATGAAATAGTTGATCTTTGATGTGACAGTTTGTCTTTTAGCAGTTGCATCAAGTAGAAAAGGTCAGTTTTGGCCTCTTACCTCATAAGTAGGCTGTCGTCCCTCCAGGGAAGGGGAGGAGGAAGCATGCGTGGTGAGGTTGTTGATGCCTGGGGGATCCAGTATTTGTGTCATAAAGTGTCAATTTAGTTGTTGGCACTGAAATTGATGCTGAGTTGAGCAAACCACAACTAAGTAGTAAGTAGTATGTAGTCAAATGTTGATTATGGCCTTGGAATTAAAATCGCTCTCTGGTATCATTCATTTTACACAAAAACAGAATGAAATTTTTATAGGAGAATTTTTTTTTGAAAATGATAAAAGTGAAGACATCCAAAAGTAGAAAATAAACAGTGGGGCACACAGATTCCCCAATTTTAATAAGCTGTTACCAAGAGGTCATGCAATCAAATAATGTGAACATGGGCTTAATGGCAGCAATTCTGAAATTGAGATGTAAAATCAACCAATATCCATTACTAAGTTCCTTGCCCAAAGGATAGTTAACTAGCAACAAGCAATAACAATGGTCCTTATTGTCTGATGATTCAAACAAAAGTCATCTATAAACCAAATAAAGAAAACATAATAACTGACTCTCCGTTTTGAGAATAATCTATCATAATGGCAAAGCAAGTCTCAAGCATTGAATTGCAAAGCAACAAGCAAATCACTCAATCAAATTGATTTCTTGTCAAGATGATCTTTAATATAAAATCTGATATAAATTCCATGACAATAGGCTTGCAGATGACAGAGGTAGAACTGGCACTAATAAAGATACAAAAAGCATGCATAAATAATCTAACTAGACATTAAATAGCATTATAAATGAGATAACTGTTAGGTCAATAATGCACAAAGAGTGCTTTCAGCAAGAACAAAGTCCTTATCAGTACTAAAAAATATATGACAAAGTACATCCATATGACACATTTATTGACCAATGCATAACTAGAAGAACTAAATCATGCTAATGGATAAAATAATTAGAACGGCTATATCCATCCCCCATGGTGTATGCAAACTAGAGGAAATTCATGTGGAAAGGAAACATAATAACTTAAGAAAACCACAGAGCATGGATTTATAAATGGATTGTTCACAAAGTATCCCTTCTATAGCAGAAGCAAGGAAAAGTGAATAAGCATTCCCTGCCAGCATTGAAATACATTACTCAAGTGTTACCTCTGTGCATCTTCCCTTCAGTATTGTTCCATAGAGACTAGACAAGCTAGGAGGAATGAAAGCAGCTATGTGAAACACTGATGCTTATAAAAAGCAGTTGGAAAAAGAAAATAAATTAAGTACCCTTGGGAGACATCTTCAAGCTTTTGGTAACAATGTAGAAGAGTGAATGAGAGAAAGAAATTATGTTGAATGTTCACAGATGAGTCAATGGTGAGAAGAGGTATATCTGACTCTGAAGTATGACTTGCAATCATAAAAGAAAAGGAGAAGCTAAACTATCTCCTATTCCACAAAGCAATATAAATAAATTCAAATTGCCATTAGTAGTTGGTGGTCTTGGATTTCCGTCAGTTTTTTATACATCATAATTGAAAACTCTATTGTAGTTCTTCAAGTTTCATTTTCCAACAAAAAAAGACCCATCAATCTGGTTTCTGACCTTAAAAATGGGAATTTTTTCTGAGACAAATGTACTTTAAAGATGTACTTGTATGAGTAACAATCTAGCCGATAATAGAACTCCAGACAAGAGAAGCATGCCCAAACACATAATGCAGTAAATTCATACCTGAGTATGTTGTGTTAAATAAATTATTACATACCAGTTGGGGACAAAGAAAACACCGGAATCTTGAATCCTGGTCACTGTTCCAAATGTTTTGGAAACTAATACTATGCACTCTGAACTTGTCATCTTGGGTATATTTGGAACCAAGCTGTAATGAGATTCTCTGGTTCGACAAATCACTTATGTCGCTAGCTTTATGTTGAGAACTTGCCTCTGCTTCTCTGTCCATGATGTCAACAGATTTTTGATCTGAAATTCCTATTGTTTTTACTTGTGGTAAGTAAGTTGAATGTCCTTGATCACCTAGCATCTGTTACCAAAAAATTACATTGTGAGCTAAAAAAGCATATCACATTCCTATCCATTAGCATACTCTATCCATCTATCTATCTATATAACACCATTTCTTCAAGAAAGTTTATGCATTGCATAATCTCTCTTGCATGCTCAGTACAAGCTGGGGTCAAAGGAGTTAGACAGAAAAAACTTAGAGAAAATTAATATAGAGGAAGCACACATGCATTATGATTAAGAACACCAGGGAAGGAGCAAGCGAGAGGCCTCTACCTTGTATTATTTACTACAAATGAAGAAACACTAAAGCAAAAGGGAGTGAACACATTGGGAGCTAACAACTACAGATGGACACTAGAAAATGACAGGGAACTGTGCCATGTCATTTTTATCAAATGTCGAATTTAGAACCATTTATTTATTAACGTATATTGAATGGAACAAAAGGAAAAGGAACCATATAAAAGAATCAAAGCTATAAAATGTGTAGTAGAAATTAGAACCCTCCAAAATCGGGGTAGGCAAAAAATTACTGTCATAAAAGAAAACTGTAATAGGAATTTCTTAAGGATCCAACCACTGTCGTATGACAAATCACATGGTAAGATCGACCAAAAGGAGAGAACAACTATTGTAACACGGAATCTATACAATGTGTACTAGACCATTCCAATATAGAGATGGGCACATGCTACAGCAGAAAGTATCGTGCAAGTTAATATGAATTAAAACTATGATGTCTCAAATATCAAATCATTTGTTAATGCCGTGCCAGATTTACTGTACCATCTATCAGCAGTAAATTCTTTACCCTAAATTTAATGGTATCACAAGGTGTTTGAAGTTTCAGTCCCTGTCCGTGTGTAGTACTTTTATGAAATCTCCAGTGTGCAATGTTCATCACCAAAGATAATTGAAGGGTCTTATTTTCTTTTTGACCCAACTACACCTTGCTATTATTTTCTTAGCAAAGGATGCCTAATTATAACAATAGATTCACAGAATATCAGGTTCAGATAAAAAGGCACATAAACCTCACCTGGAAACCAGAGAGTCTTTTGAGTGATTGATTTTTCTTCCAGAGACACTCTACGAACGAATAGATCATTGTTGCTTGACTTATCCATTCCTCTTCATTTTCTCCCAATGATTTTATAACTCTGACAAAGCATTTATACTTTTCAAACCTTTTTAGGTGAAAAATCAGATGAGCAGGCTTCTGGTAGCTTCCCATTGCTACTTCCAAGGCTAGCAACTCTTCCCATGGAATATCCCATAGTATTTTGCATGGTATTGTAAGCATTTTAGTTGGTGATGGGCACTGTAAACATAGGAACAAACAGTTTTATAAGTGCCTTAACTTGCCACGACAATATTTCAAAATGATGCAGTCTAAAAGGCTAAGCTCCACCGACTAACCTGCACCATCAGGATACGCATATTTGTGACCAACAGAATCCGGTGATTTGATACCTCAAAATGTTCCTCGTATAAATCTGACCATGCAAATTTTGAAGGTTCCATGAAAATATTTGTACATCCAAAATGTCTCCTTTCTTCTGCAAGGTATAGAACCATCTGCAAAGTCAAAAACATACAAATCAATGTTCTCTGTAAAAGACAGATTTGGAAACTTAACTTTTTAATAGTGCTCAGCAATACAGAAGAAACTGGTGGAACTCATCCATCAATATGTCCAGATAATTTGAAGATCAATAAAGCACTACTATGTGAATGAAAAAACATTGCCATTGATGACATGATTTGTTGGTGTTTGGATGGTGCTGTTTCAGTGCCCTCCTGGTTTCAAGCCCTTTTGCAGGGCTGGTGGGTTTGTGGGCCACTTTGCTTGTGCACATTGATTGTTGATTGTTAGGGGATGGGCCCCTGTTTGTGTTCCCACCCGCTGGGCCTGGCTAATGTCAATAATTCAGGTTGAGGGCGCATTCAAGCCTCAATTTACAGAGAAAAAATATACGAAACACATTAATTTTCAGGTTAAAGCATAAAGTAACATGCCCTAATTTCTTGAAGAGATTCAAGCCTGATAACAAGTACAAAACTGATGAAGTTATTGAATTGGGCTGTCAAACTTTTGAGGATAGATGATCAAAATAATAAAATATTGATTTTTTTAACAGCTTTCCTAAAAGATTGTTGATTTCAATAAATCCACTCATGTTTATTAATATTTAAAAGCTATCTTTTTATTGCCATACAAATGTGTACGATATCCTATAGTGAGTCAAATAACCAGACTAAACCTACATTTGGCATCTGCATCCAAACAAACTTGGACTGGACTACACAACACTGAGAATGACACAAGATTTCTGAAATCAATAATCACGGTATCACTGTCATTAATGTTTAAATCATATTGGTATCCTCAGAATTGTTACAATTGACAATTTACAAAACCTGCACAAATATTCCACAGATATTCTTGTGCATAAATAGATTAAATATAAATACAATAATCTGCAGGAAAGTAAAAATTCCCAAGTAAAAAGTGAAAACGAAAATGACCTGCCCAGATGCTGCCCTTTCATTATATTCTTCAAGAATTCCACTACCCCGGATGGCACGTGGGATCCTGATCCTATTTGAAACAGATTTCTTTTCAAATACCTGAAAACATGTTGTACAACTTGCACCAATACCATGCACAGTCAAGGAAACAAAGTCCAAGACTCCACTCGCAGGCTGAACAATAATACCCAAGAATGCTCTCCCGAGACCATGTAAAAAACCAATAACACCATGTTCTCTTGCACTATCCAAAGGTTTGGTCAACACTCCAGAGAAACCAAATGCCACACCCTGTGCTAAAGCCTCAGTGCCTTGTAAAATGCCATCACCAACTCCTGTAATTTTCCTTGATGAATCCTATAAAAATTCCATTAAAAATGCCATATAAGGACAGTGAATACGTTCATATTTCTCAAACGAAAATCCTTGGAATTTTCATCAATTTAAATATAATTTTCAAGTTCACCTGTTTTATACGTAGCTGAAGGAATTGTCCATCTGTGGAAAGTTTGGCTAGTCCTTTACTCAGAGATGCCAAAGTTGAGCTTGTCATACCAAGTAAATCTACTCCAAAAAGCAAATGCAGGGGATTATGTATCAAATCTCTCCAAATCTGGTGGGTAATTGATGGTAAGACAGAACTTTTTCTCATGAACATGTGTCTGTGAACAACTTTCCTAAGATGGATCTGAGAAGCAAAGAGTTGTAATGATCAGGAACAATACTTCAAATGCTGACTTGTTTTTTTTCCATTTAACATGGAGAGTTAAATCAATCAATCTAAGAGCACAACTATTGATCCATAAATTCAATCAGAATTATTCATATGTGGAAGGTGAATTGAGATGTTGCACTAACCTGCATTTTGGCTATATTCCCAATAGTGTCAATCAGAGGACTCCAAATACCAAGCACACCATGAGGCCTCTGGGCAGGTGCTGTCTCTAGTGAAACCTTTAACCTAATTTCTGCTATATCTATCAAACTACCCCATAAAACAAAGTAGTTCAGTAAAGTTCAACCTCAATTACATTGACATAAATATATTGTCCATTTTCTTCTCTCACTGATCTGAATGAGATTAAAATTGCTCTCAAATAATGCCAAAAACTATTATAACATCTGGAAATAAGACATTTCCAATGTTCGTACAGAAGAGTGAGATTAACACAATATAGTTTTTGAGTTAGTATAATATGCTTTACTAGATGTATTGAATATCAGATACTTCATTGAATTTCATGATTGAGGAATGAAATCTTAACCAGAAACAGTTGCATAGGTACACTAGTGCAAACTTATGTAGAGGTTTTACCATATATGAGGCGTGGGGAACCAAATAAAAGAAAAGAAAAGTACAATTTTAGGTGAACATCTAGTTAAAAACTGCTATATGACTAGAAATAGGGGAGGTAAAAGGACTCAATAACTTTGGCTCACTAGGAACTTTTTAAAAAATTCTACAAATCTAAGAACCTGCAAAGCATTGGAAATGCAATGAGACAAGAAAGAACGAGATGATTCCCAGATATTGTAACACCCCACCAAGGAACCCTAGAGGATCTAACTATTCAAACTCAAATAAGAGTGAAATATATATTTAAAAAAAAAAACAATAAGTATATATATCCTATAATAGAGAAAGGTTAAAATAAAACTTAATTGCACAAGCGAAAGAAAAAGAAAAAAAACAAAGCAAAGCATGGGATATGGCGTGTGAGTCCACCCACGCTTTGGTGGATTGGCTTCATTCATTCTCCAATTGCTTCTCTTGGTTATGGTCAGCGTAGTAGGTTAGGTGAAGAATTCATTCTTCTTTCATATTGTAGTTAGGTTTATATCAAATGTAATTGTATTATGTACATGCCTTCTAGGCAAATGATGTAACTGTGATGTAGTCGTGATGTAAATGTAATGTGATTTAGGTGATATGATTTGGTAGAACCTATGGTAGTAAATTGAAATAATGATCTTATGTAATTTGAAATACATATATGTTCATTGTTCATTATCATGTATGTTGTAGGAACTTTTGGTATTGGGATTAAATTGAATTTAGTTTTAGAAGTTAATTGAAAGCTAACTAGTTTCTTAATTTAGTAAAATTAGATGTGTATGGATGGTTTAATTCTATTAGCTTTCTTGTTTATGCTCATGAATGGATCAAGTAATAACTAAGATTAGATTTAATTTCTTTTATGTTTTATGGGTTATTTAGTAGCATCATTGAGGAACCTTAGAGGATAGTTTAGTAGTTTTCCTTCCGCTTGTGCACATAAGTTTATTATTGTTCCTAAATTGTTATAGGATGCACACTTAATGTTTTTAAAAAAAATATATCACTCTTATTTGAGTTAGTTTAGTTAGACCCATTGGGGTTCCTTGGTGGGGCGTTACAGATATGATGAATCTGAGGCTTGAGATATGAAAAGATTCTTGTGGATGTTGGATCCAAGTAAGTTTGTTCTTGCTTCAATTAAACGAAAATATATGAAAATATTCATTAATAGTTTTAGGTATGTTTTCAATATAGTCATTGACACAACTGTTTGTATAACCCATAACAAGACTATATAGAAAATATTCGATGAAACTTGTGGTTACCATATTAAAGATAACTGAGTGTAACTTATCAATACCTTTATTGATTGAATGATAGATCAATTGATTGGGTAAAACCATCATTGCACATTCTAATTGGATGTTGGATCTAGTTGAATTTGATCTTGCTTCAGTTAAACTAAAATATATGAAAATGTTCAATATAAACATTAGGTATATTTCAATATAGTTATTGGCACAAGTGCTTGCATGACCGAATACATCCTATATTGGATGATAGGGAAATCTCATTGGTTAAAGTGAAAAAATAGATGGTTGGGTAACTCATTAATAGACATACTTTATAACTTGCATTTGTTGCCATAAAATTGATGATTGTAGTTAAACTCATGAATATGCATGATAGTTAGTTTGGCTTGTCTAACCCATGCCAAAGACCATAAAGGCCATGATAGTTGCACAATTGAAATTTGATTGAAATCCACGAGTCACCCATGAGTTAGTATCTAACCATTCAAAAAGGAGTCATCTATGTGGATATTAAAAGCATGACGTTCCATAGTTAGTTTGGCTTGTTTAACCCATGCCAAAGAGCATAAAGGCCATGATAGTTGCACAATTGAAATTTGATTGAAATCCATGAGTCACCCATGAGTTAGTATCTAACCATTCAAAAAGGAGTCATCTATGTGGATATTAAAAGCATGATGTTCCATGTAGCATAGTGGCTTAGCACACAGTTCAAAATTGAGTAGGCATTGTTTCATTTGTTTCCCTAGTGGGGCAAGCAAGGGAAACATGATCTATGTGCAATTTCATGCAACTTGCACTTACGTGCATCAGCTTAACATCAACACCTTTCATGCCATGATGTCCCTTTGAGCACACATCTTGCACCAAGGTAAATCGCACATGCATGAAGGATTATGGTAAAATGCAAAAAATTGCGAGTATTGTATTAAAAGGTCCTCTAGATTCATATAATTTTTTTTCTTGCTTGCAATTAAAAAAACATGATTTTCGTTTGTGGTAAAGGTTTCAAAGGCCTTAATTTGGGCTTGGCTGCCCCTCGAACCCGGTGGGGACATTACCCCCAAACCCCCACAAGGGGCACTCCTCCCTTGATCTCGCTAGAGTTGTTGCCCCCAAACCCCCATGAGGCGCACTACCCTTTCTCATTGGTGTCTCTACTCCCAAATCCCCATTAGTTATTGGAATCTATCAAATAAAAAACTTGATTACAATGAGAGGTGACGGGGAATTGGGATATTACTCTTGAGTGTGCCTACTTAGACGTTATTATTGCACAACTTGCCAAAAATCTCTTTAGATGAGGCAACTTCTACATATGACATGGCTAATGGAAGTGGCATTATAACTCATTTAGAGTTGAACTTATTTTTTGGTCTATGGTATGCATTAAATTCTAATTATGATTTATATATGATGAAAATTTAGTAATATGCTCAACAAGTTCAGTAATATGTGTGTTTTTGAAGAATATTTTTAAACATTCATGTATATAAAATGTTCGATAAATTTGTGGTGTTATTGCCGAGTTTTTGCTAAGTCCTAAGTTTTTAAAAAAATTGGGCCAAAAGAGTTATTGCCGAGTAAGAGTTTTCCATCTATGCATTAGACAGAGCCCTTTGATGTGTTTGAAATTGATTTTCAACCTTTTGGGTACTCTCCAAACATCTTGGAGGAGCAAGCTATTTTTAGAAAGTCACCCGGCTGCCTCCGATCAATGTCCCTAGTCTTCAATATCACTTTGGTATGATCAAAATTGCAAACATATCATTTTGATGCTTTCCACAAAATGGATATATTATTGCATTATTTTATTAATATTTCACTTAAGTTGTCTAATGTTGAAAATATTAAAATGGACAACTAAGTGTAATAGTTCATTTTAAGGGTGTTGAAAAGTTATTGTAAAGTTTGCCTTGGAAAGGGACTTTATTCATCAGAAAATATTATCATTCCTCAAAAAATAAGAAAGGCTCCATAAAGTTGATTATTTATTTTATAAAAGGAGTTTTGTAGTAGATAAGGAAAAAAGTAATATTTTATTATTTCAAAAAGTTATAAAAAAGTGGTTTGAGGGCTCGTTGTTTGGGGTTGTTTATGAATTCGATTTTGCTGCTACATTTTGGAGAGAACTTGTGTTCTCAAAAACCTTGAGTACAAAACCCTCTTGAGTTTGCTAGTTTTGATGGTGAAAGATTCTTATGCTAGTTTATATTAAAATAATATTATATTTATTCTATAATGGTCATCTTCGTTCTTTAGTTCGTTTAGTGTAACTATTGCTTCTTTTATTAGAAAGCATAGTTAGCTTTTTAGCTTTAATTAAATGGTTTGTTCTTTTTAGAACACCATCATGTAATTCTCTATATATATGTTGTATATTCATGAATAAAATTCATTGGATTATTTTTCATGGTATCAGAGTGGGTCGATGGGATTTTGCGCCCAAGACAAAATAGGTCCACGAACATGCGAACCTTCACCAAAGAAACCCTGCACAAACCCACGATTTGAAACGCGACCCAACAAACATGCCTCATTAAAAAAAAACCTCCTTTGAAAATCCAAAGCATTTTTTTCATAAAACAATGATTAAAAAATTTCCGGAAAAAATAATTCCAGGTAAGGAGAGGGGCTACGAATCCTTTAATTAAAAAATTCGCCAAATTCTAAAAAATCCCATCAACCTGCTTTGATACCATAAAAAATTAATTGGATGACTTTATTCAATTAGAGAGCCGTTTAAATAGGCGATTACAAATGTTGATGTTTTTGGAGAAGTGTGTTTTTATAATTTTTTTCCTTAAAAACATTATTTGTCTAGTTTTTTATAATTTATCTCCTTAAAAATTATTTCAGGTTTTTTTTCGGTTCAATAATTAATGTGTGATAATTTTGTAATTCACGTGTGAGTGTTACATCAAGCTGGACGGATTCTTGTACTCTTGGTCATTACCATTTTGCAGATCCTGGGAGGGTCTCCGCAATAGCAAAGTTTTTTGAAGAGAAGGGGCAGCCTTCTTTGCATTTGTGATCAAAAGACCTACAATGTCTTCTGTAGAGTATTGAGTATGATGACCATTAGGGAGGGTATTAAAATTTAAAATAATATTCTATTTATTCTATAATGGTCATCTGAGTTGTCATCTTAATTGTCTCTTTTTTAGTTCATTAGGTGTAACTACGCCTTCTAATGTGTGTAACTATTGCTTCTTTTATTAGAAGGTGTAGTTAGCTTTTAGCTTTTTATCTTCACTCAAATGGTTTGTTCTTTTTAGAACACCGTCATGTAATTCTCTATATATACGTTGTATATTCATGAATAAAATTCATTCGATTATTTTTTAGTTTATAATGGTTTCACTTCAGAAATCACATTGGAGTTTCATTGGAGTTTGTTGTTTTCTGTAGACTTTGAGGTTTGCTAATATTCATTGAATTTTTGGGAATTGATTTTAGTATTATTACAAAGATGTTTGATGTGATTGAAAGTGTTTCTAGACAGGGTTTCACCTGGTCGTAACATTCTCTAGGAAAGGCCACACTTCATGTTTTGTTGCACAAGTTGTGAAAGGATTCAATAATCATTTGAATTGGAGTTATTTATGTTTCCTATAAAAGAGCAACCCTTTTTGAAGAGTTTCTTGATGGTTATTGTTGCTGGGACAACTTTCTAAGCTAGCTATCAGTTCTTAGCAGAGTTCCCAGACTCACCGCGAGTCAGGCGAGTTCGCCGAGTTGGTGAGTCGAGCCAAGCTCGGCGAGTTTTGCTGACTCGCGGCTCGGACTCGGCCGCACGATATAGGCAATTCGGATTTTAAAAAAATAAAAAAATAAAAGCTTTTTCATTTGTTTTTTTTTACCTTTCTCTTTCATATAACCCTAAAAGGTCTTCTAATTGTTAGTTGTGAGAAGAAGAGAGGAAAAGTGAGAGAGAGGAAGGAAAACAAGAGGCCATAGGTTTGCAACCAGCAAGGAAGAAGAGCATCAAGGAGACCACAAATCACATTGGGGAGGCCATAGGCTTGCATTGAGAGCATCAAGGAGTCCAAAGCAAGACTTCTCAACTCATTTGAAAGAGGTAAGGTAGATTTTGTTGGTTTTTTTAGGTATGTTAATGGATTTTTTTCATTTTTTTGTTAATTTTTTTTAAGTTTAAAAGTTAACTTTCCAAATCTTGAATGTTTTTATTTTTTTAGCTTAATTACAATGAGAGAAGTAGAATAATAGCAAAGTGCAAACCCTACATTTTTTTAGAAAAAAATTGTAAACATGTATTTACAATTTTTTTTTTTTTTAAAGTAGGGTTTGTTGATTTTTTCTATTAGTTTATAACTTTATTAAATTTTCTTATTGCAGTAGCCTTCACGTTTAAAAAACATTCATTTTTCACAATGCCTAGAAAAGATGAGACTTGGAAATATACTAAAGACTTTATTGGCAGACAAAAAAATCAAACAAAATGTTTTTTTTGTAAAGAAATTAATTTTGGTGGCATCAATAGATTTAAATACCATATTGCCGGCATACCTGGCCATGATATTGAGGTATGCAAATTACAAACTCTTAAGGCAAAACGTTTCTGTTATGTCCAATTAGAAACACATGAACAAGAAAAGTTAACTAAGAAGAGGCAATTGGAAGAGTTAAGTGCTATTGGCTCCCATGCACCCACATCCGCATCCGCATCCGCATCCACATCCGTAGGCTATGTTGGAGAGGGTTCTTCCATGCCTCCCTTTCACCCTAGTGCTTCTGCTAGTGCTAGTGCTTCTACTTCTACTCCTCCTAGTGGCACTATTACCTTTGGCCCTAGAGTTTGGAAATCCAGGTTGGATAGTTATTTTGTGCCGCGTAGTACTCCTGGGGCACAACCCTCGCTTGAGGGCATGGGTTGGAACAAGGAGGTTCATGATGCTGCAAGAAAACAAATTTGCAAGTTTTGGTACTTTTGCAACATTCCATTTATTGCAGCCAGATAATTCTTTTTGATTTGATTGCTTTAAGTTTAAAAGTAAATTTATAGTTTGAAGTTGAACTCTACTTTGTCTAATCATAATCTACTTGTGATAGGTCTCCTTATTGGCAAGGCATGGTAGATTCCATAACCATTTGTGGTGCGGGGTTTAAAGCCCCTACCGATGCTGAGTTAAGTGGCCCCCTCTTGTTACAAATGGTTGAGGATATGAAAGTTGAGCTAGAGGACCACCGACAGTCTTGGAGCCAAAAGGGTTGCACCATCATGACAGATGGTTGGACGGATAGGAGGAATAAAACACTCCTAAATTTTCTTGTTTCCTGCGGAGGTGATTGATGATGATTCATTCTAATTTGTACTTCCCTAAATGCATTGAATAAATTAAATTTTGATTTGTTGAAAGTTTGAAACTCTATTTTCAGGATCCACCATGTTCTTGAAATCTATTGATGCTTCCTCACATGTGAAAAATGCCACATACTTATGTGAGGCTATTGAGGAAGTCATACAAGAGGTGGGGGAAGAAAATGTGGTGCAGGTGGTGACAGATAATGCAGCAAGTTATGTTGCTGCAGGTAAATTTTGAACTTTTCAAGTCTTGATGGAGAGGCATCTATGATTATTTAAAATTTTCTTAACACATCAAAATTTCTAATTAACTTAAAATTGTTGCAGGTAAACTTTTGATGGAGAGGCACCCGAAAATTTTTTGGTCTCCTTGTGCGGCCCATTGCCTTGACCTCATGTTGGAGGATATTGGTACGCTTGAATGGGTGAAATCAATAGTTGAAAGGGCCAAAAATATCAGCAAGTTTATCTACAATCATGCATTGGTCCTTAGCATTATGAGGCAATACACAGGGCAAAAGGAGTTGGCTTGTCCTGGTATCACGAGGTTTGCCTCAAACTTCCTCACACTGAAATCCTTGATAAAATCAAAGGCGGCTTTGAGGCATATGTTTGTTGGTGAGGAGTGGACTTCCTCATCCTATGCTACGACCACTGTAGGGATAGATGTGGTAAATTGCATTTTTGATGAGCCAGGTTTTTGGACCCCTTGTGGAGAAACCGTGCAGGTAAATTTATTACAATTTAACATTTAGTATCTACTATTTAGTAATTTAATTTTAATTTATTAACAATTTAACTTTGCAATTTTTCTTTTTTTTAAATTTAATTTGTGACTTAATTGTTTTTATTTAACATTATGTGTAGGTCATTGAGCCCCTCGTAGTTCTCCTACGAGTTGTTGATGGGGAGAAGCCCTCTATGGGCTATATATATGAGGGTATGGATAGGGCCAAGGAGGCCATTAGGTCCATATATGCAGGAGATGAGGATAAGTATGGCCCCATTTGGGAGATTATTGATAGGAGATGGCAGAACCAGCTTCATAGGCCCATCCATGCAGCAGCCTATTACCTCAATCCGACATTTCGATTCCGTGATGACTTCAAGGCAGATGAGGAGGTTCTTAGTGGCCTGTATACAGTGGTTCAAAAGTTGTGTACTGATGGCACAGCCTCAAGTACAACGCTCCAGCTGGATAAATATAATAATTGAGAAGGGGCAATCTTTGCAAGCAGCATGTGCATAGAGGCTCGAACACAATTGCAGCCAGGTGGAAATATATGTAAACTTAAGATTCTTAAGTTTATGGCTTATGCATTTTAATTTTTGATTTTATAATCTAGCCTTAAAGTTGGAAATGAGTTTGATTTTTTTTTCTTTTTCGTTATTTCAGATAGATGGTGGCAAATGTTTGGACCCTCAACCCCAAACCTTCAAAAAATTGCCATCCGTATTTTGAGCCAGCCATGCAGCACTTCTAGATGTGAGCACAATTGGTCCATGTTCAAGCACATCCACTCGAAGAGGCGTAATTGATTGTCTGTGGAGAGGTTGAATGATCTTGTTTTTGTTCATTACAACCTCCGTCTTAGGACCACACAGATTTTGGACACTGACTCCTCTCCGATCACTTTAGCGGAGATCGATCCAGAGTCTGAGTGGATCACTGAGTCTACCGATCCCGTCTTCACTGAGGAGGACCATGAGTGGGTTGACCAGGCAGACAGAGAGGCTGAGGCTGTGGCTATGGCAGAGGAGGAGGATAGAGCACGATCCGGCACAGGCACCTCACAGGCGGAGACTATGGCTTCTCAGTCATCTAGGACCTACCTTAGACGCATTTGTAGGAGGCAGACAAACTACTCTGAGGCTGAGGATGAGCTAGAGCCTGAGCCATAGACTTGTTTTTGTTTACAGTTATATATATGTTTGGGAACATTTGATGTCATGGATTTTATATACATTTGACAACATTTATAACTCTATATATCTATGTTTTCTATTTCCTTCAGCTACAATTTACATTTCTACGCATGTGATGGATGTATGTTTATGTATGTGATCAAATTAGCTTCTATTTGATGATGTTATAGTGTCTTTAAGCTTTATTCAATAATGGGTGCATGAAACAAGTTTTAAATCGTTAAAAATCTCTAAATTTCAAGGGCTTTTTATTTTGCCGAGTCATAGCCGAGTCGTCGCCGAGTCATAGCCGAGTCACGAGTCGAGTCGGCCTTGCCGAGTCCGAGCCGAGTCCGAGTCTAGGAACTTTGGTTCTTAGCGTGGTATCAGGGCACTAGATTTGTGACTTCTTGTTTGTTTTCAAACTTGGGAGGAAAATTGTCATGTTCTGAAATAAAACAGGCATCACCATTGGATTTAGAGCACCCAAAAACCGAAGTATCGAATGTTGTTTCATCAAAATTTGAACAATTGATTTTTTGGGTTTTTTAGAGGGCATGAGATTTGAGGTGACTTCCCACATTTAGCAAAAAATCAGTACACTTTCAAGAAAAAAGGACCTTGCTGTTGTATTCAAGAGGCCAAAAAACCTAAAGATCATTTGCTTTTCAATAGTTGGGTGATTAGTCGAATGCTGCCATCTAATCATGGTCGTTGACTTATATTAGGCTTGACAAATTATTATCGATAACTAGTTATTGCTGTCTAACCTCAAATCGCTATTTCTATATCAATTGTCTCCTTCACCTGTAATCGTGTATCTTCATGTCATCGTTGTCTGAGGCATAGTAATTAATAGATGGGGTTAACTGGTCTTCGATGTCTTATTTCCAAAACAATTCTGATTGCATGAAGTCGCAGCTCCTCCTAATCCATGATTGATTGAATGCGTTTGATGCCTTCTTATACCTTGCAAGTGGATGGGATGTCTCCAAGAGTCTTGTTTGATGTCCCTTAGAATACTGATTAGTTATAATTTGGGAGCGTTGCCATTAGCTACCAAACTCGCGTCTCTTCCAAAAGATATTGATTAGTGTATTATTGATGGTTTGACATGCTTGTGATATGGTAATTGATATCATTAATTAAACTACAAGTCGCTGTTTCTTAATATGTTATTATTACCGATGACTATTTCTTGTCTTCTCCTTAGATCGATTAACAATAATGATTGCTGTTTCCTAATTAATATTTATCGATACTTGCCAAGATGCTTATCGATGTCTTAGTTGATCTGCATATCATATATCTGAACTTGATCACTGCTTTATACATTTGGATGCTTCCTTTAGGATCTCTGCATTATCAACTAAATTATAGCCGCTGCTTCTCTTGTTTCTTATAAAGTTGACCTCCTTTAAAACAGAAATAATGGTTGACCATTATTTCCGATAAAGTTGACCAAATTATAGCCGTTGCTTCTCTTGTTTCTTATAAAGTTGACCAAACTCGCGTCTCTTCCAAAAGATATTGATTAGTGTATTATTGATAGTTTGACATGCTTGTGATATGGTAATTGATATCATTAATTAAACTACAAGTCGCTGTTTCTTAATATGTTATTATTACCGATGACTATTTCTTGTCTTCTCCTTAGATCGATTAACAATAATGGTTGCTGTTTCCTAATTAATATTTATCGATACTTGCCAAGATACTTATCGATGTCTTAGTTGATCTGCATATCATATATCTGAACTTGATCGCTGCTTTATACATTTGGATGCTTCCTTTAGGATCTCTGCATTATCAACTAAATTATAGCCGCTGCTTCTCTTGTTTCTTATAAAGTTGACCTTCTTTAAAACAGAAATAATGGTTGACCATTATTTCCGATAAAGTTGACCAAATTATAGCCGTTGCTTCTCTTGTTTCTTATAAAGTTGACCAAATTCGCATCTCTTCCAAAAGATATTGATTAGTGTATTATTGATAGTTTGACATGCTTGTGATATGGTAATCGATATCATTAATTAAACTACAAGTCGCTGTTTCTTAATATGTTATTATTACCGATGACTATTTCTTGTCGTCTCCTTAGATCGATTAACAATAATGGTTGCTGTTTCCTAATTAATATTTATCGATACTTGCCAAGATGCTTATCGACGTCGTAGTTGATCTGCATATCATATATCTGAACTTGATCGCTGCTTTATACATTTGGATGCTTCCTTTAGGATCTCCGCATTATCAACTAAATTATAGCCGCTGCCTCTCTTGTTTCTTATAAAGTTGACCTCCTTTAAAACAGAAATAATAATATCTTCATTGGATAGAGTCAGTCGCCTTCCTTGAGTTTATTCAGCTACCATATAGAAACATTTCATTATTATTAAACTGGCTATCATATGTCTTAGACACAAAATCGGCTACCATTTCTTAATCAGGTCTTTTCTAATCACTGTAATGAAATTGTTCTTTCCTTATGTCTTTTCTCTGATTCAAGTCGCTTCTTAGACAGTCGACCAATTGCTGCTTATTATTCTCTTTGCTTGTAATCATTATTTCATCTTTCATGGATGGTCCTTGATGCTGACATTGTGAACTTGCATGCTTGCAAGTCTTTATTCTTCAATCGATGAATACATATCAATTCCTCATTTTGTCTTTTACCTTACTGGGATATGATGATCTCCTCAATCTTCTAATATTACAATCTAACTCTTAAATACTTAGATTGGTCAATGCTGCCACCCTTGAACACACAAATGTTTTGTTCTTTACTTACTAGGTCAAAGATGGGAATATTACATAAGCAATCACAAGAAAAGAAAATCTCTTTTAAGAGGGCACATATGTCGAGGCAGATCTGTACGGTTGTGTAGCTGTATGGTTGCCATATGAATATGCGCCATTAAATACCTTGCAGCAACCTAGTATGGATTTCTTTCAGGCATTTCACAATTTTGTCTCTTTTAAAACAAAACTAAAATTTTTGATAGAATTTAAAAATAGCTGTTTTTTTCAAAACATTTTTAAAAGCAAGTGCCCAAGTACTTTCTCCACTATTGGCATGCCATTCCTCACATGTAGGTGCTGTACAACCTGTGTAGGGGATCCATCAATCTGCGTTAGCACCAAGAAGAATATTCCAACCACCCATCAAAATATTTTATCACTTTCAGCATATTCTAGAAATCTTCCTCTTCTTCCAGCTACTAGATTTTTGCAACGACCTCAAGGAATATTTTGAATATATTTGCTGATGCCAACCATGCCACAAGCCCCTCTCCTAGCACCGATGTGCCTTAAAGAAGTTGTTTTTTCTTTTTGGCATAACTTGGGCATACAGACTTGAAATCAAACAAACGAGACATTGTCGAAAAGTTGGTTCCAAGCACTTTCTTGTGGTGTAGGTCTCATCTTCAAATTTTGCTACTAGTTCCTATTATTCTCAGTCAAATTCAGACCATTGTATTCTGTTTCTGAGCTCATATCTTTTCACCAGTATCTCTGATTTTCACAATCCTTGCAGCATTGGAAAGGTGATTAAGAGCTCTTTAGATTCATTAATGCACTTTTTAGAATTTGCCCTAGGTACATTTTATTTAGATTTTTGTGTTTTCACATTCTGGTCAATTACTTGGATGTTTTGACACCTAGAAAGGATCTGTTTGTATGAGATGATTTCTTTTGATCTATGCTTTTGTACTATTCCCACTAACTTTTTCGGTTTTTGAACACAACAAATACTACAATGCACCGGTTAGAGTTAGGAAATATAATCTCAATAATGCTGAAAGTAACCCTTCCGCTTTCTGATCACCAAGAGCCCAATGTGGGAAGGTGAGAGCATATCGTGATAAGGGGTTCGTTAGTGTTGTCGGGTAATTAAGCATTAAGGTAAATTGTGTTAGCGTCGGCAGTTAACCCTTTGGTTGTCGGCAGTTGGCACCGGGTAACTGACCAAACTCCTTTATATTGTATCTGTTTCTAGTCTTTGGACATGCTATTGTACTCGAACATATTGCTATCATTGTATGTACTGGCTTATTATGAATCAATAGAACACTTGTGAGTTCCATATATTCTGTGTACTTCTGTCATATATGCAATGTCTTAACCTAACACCCCAAGGGGGAAACATTTGGTGCCGTTGCCTAAGTAAAAACCTGGGAGCAACGGGGAAAAGGATGTACTAAATGGATAATGGGACAAACATTACCAGAAGGAATGAGTGACCTTGATAGAGAGCCCGAAGAATTGTTCGAGGGGGAAAAGACACTCACGAATGATTTCTCCTGCATCCTATAGGCGACAATCGAAACGCATGTAAGGAGGGAAGCCACAGCCGAAGATGTCCCAGAAGATGCTGTGTGGAATTCGCTCGGAGTAAGCCTCGTTGTGAATTGGTTGATGAGCAAACTGCCTAACCTTTTGGCACAAGGATTTTTGGCTCTCCAAAACCGAAGGGCAGACATCTATCGAGAGAACCGACGACAGCAAATTCTACGGGAATTTAGGGAGCGCCAAGAAGATGAGCGCAATACATTAACTTTGATGGTCAGGGAGAATAAATAAGAATGCCCCCATTGTAATAAGTATGTCAGTGACATACATTATGTACGAGGGATGAAGTAATAAATTTTTTTTTGTGTGTTTTGTGTACATGGTGTGTGCTTGCTGTGTACAGAAGTGATTTATGCCCAATATACTAAATAAGGACAAAAATAAAAAGATACAAAGTGACGAATGGGAAGTGGCACAAAGAGCGCTGAATCTCAGACAACAGATAGAATGAAGGCGTAGGCTAAGGTAGCTTGCCGACGGACGACCGGCCGAGGGGTTGCTCGAAGGGAACCTAGGAGGTGTCACGGAGGTTGTGGAGGTAGAGATAGACGGAGAGAATTACACTCTCTACACTGTTGTAGGGTTGCCCGAAGGGAACCTAAAAGAAGTCATGGAGGGTGCCGAAGGAGAACTCTACAGTTTGCTAGAATACCACCATAGGATAAGAAGTCGTGAAGAGTTGGTGGAACAAACAAGGCGAAATCTAAACCTGATCGACGCTACCAGAGACCTACTAAAGAACTTGTCCATTTCGAAGGACAACCAGAGGGAGACAACAAACCAGATGAAGATGACCGAAGGTGATGGTACGGCCGAAGGTGCTAGGGGAGCACAAGGGTACCATACGGGAGGCAATTTGTTGGGTTCGGGATCAACCTTCTCTGGAGGACCCACGAGTGGAGGATCATGTGTAGGAGGCGGAGGCGGAGGCGGAGGATCACCAGGTACAAGCACACAAGGCATCAGAGGACCGAGACCCAGCAGTGGGATGGCAAGTAAACAAAAATTGCCAAAGTTCACAGGGGACGACAAGGAAGACCTTGTACGCCACTGCCGTACATGTGAAACTATTTGATCTGCCAACAGAGTGACGAACCAGGATGACTAGGTACAACAGTTCCCAGCCATGTTATGTGGAGTTGCCATAGATTGGTACTCCGATGTTGACAAGCAAAAAGTGGCCACGTGGGCCAATCTACAGAAGGAATTCAAGGAGGAGTTTCGGTTGCTCCGTGATGACAATGAAATCGTAGCCGAGATATACAGTACCAAACAAGGTACCAAGGAGACAGTACGGGCATACAGCAGGAGGTTGAAAGAATTGCTGGGTAAAATGGAAAGCCAACCTGCAGATAGATTGAAGAAACGATGGTTCGTTGAAGGGTTGAAATCCTCCCTACGGAAGAAGATGAAAATTGTACCCTTGACGTCATATGACGACACCTATAATAGGGCGATGGACCTAGAGAGCGAACACAAAACGTCAAAGAAGAAGAAAAGTAATAAATACTCATCCGACGATGATGAAGACTCTGACGGTGAAAGCAGTAGCGGTGGCGAATCGAGTAAAAAGGTGCATGCGCTCCAAAAGGACATGGAACGAATGCTGAAGGAATTGAAATCCATGAAGGGGAGTACAAGTAAGATTGAAGAAAACGACGTGTGGTGTACGAACTATAGGAGTGACAGACACACCAAGGGGTCCTACCCCAAGAAGGCTTTCTGCGACATTTGTCAGATTGCTGGACATTTGACAAAGGAATGTCCCTACAATATGAAAACCAGGAGCCAACAAGTTCTCTTCACGCAAGAGTAGTCAGCCGCCAGAACTTCGCAAACCGCCAACAATAATCCATCATCTGGCAGATATCGGAACAACCAACGAGGGGGGAAGACCAATAATAACAATAATAATAGGAGCCGGATCCAATATGATGCGAAGGGATGACCAATGATCCAGTGCCGAGCCTGCAATCAATGGGGCCACTTTGCCAAGGAATGCACCTCAGAAGAAACTCCACAAAAACTATGCAAATGGTGTGGGCCTGGAGACCACGATGATGGAACTTGCCCAAAGTCTGGAGTGAACCTACTCAACATTGACAGGACGGAGGAACGAGTATTGGCAATCACACGGTCACAGGCAAAGAAAGCCACATACCCAGACCCTCGCACGGAGAAGCAGCGGGCGTTGAAGGCGAAGGTTGAAGTGGCGAAGGAAATGTTGGCACAAGGGAACACTCAGGAAGCGGCAAGTACTTCCCGCTATGAGGCTGAGGAAAATATCCTGAAGCAAATGCTGCAGATTGAAGTACCTGTGAAGATGAAGGACCTCCTAGAAATGATGTTGCAATTACGTATGGCACTCCTACGTACGATGCAAGTAACTCCACAGAGTCGGGTGACCTGGAATACGGATGTTCCCGACGGAACACCAACAAACCCATTGGTCCTGACACTATACAGTGGTCGGCACCCGGCAGTGGTAGAAATGGGAATACTTGGCACCATTTTGACTGACACCATTGTCGACGGTGGGTCGGGAGTGAATGTGCTTCCTGAAGAAACCTGGAAGAAGCTTGGCAAGCCGACACTATGGTCGTCAACCTTCAACTTACTGGGAGAGGATCAACATGGTATCAAACCTCTTGGAACGCTCATGGCGCAACAAGTGAACATCGGGACACAACCATTTGTCCTCGACTTCGTGGTGATTCCGCTCGCCAAGAAAGGATATGACGCCATTCTTGGTAGAGGGTGGTTGGTGGCGGCCAGAGCGAATCACAACTGGAAGCGTAACACGCTGTCCATGGAGAAAGTTGGGCAAAAATTTATTATCGACCTGAAAACACAACTCGTAAGTGAAGAACTTGTGTCAGAATCGGAATAAGACGGTGAGGGCGGAGTTGACGAAGGAAAGTACGGAAGGGAACCGGATGAGGAAGGAGTCCTGGGAATCCAATGATGTTCGGAAGATGAGACCAATTCCCTTAATGGGCTCTTCCACTAGCAAATGGAAGACTACGAGCTGCTGTATGGGTGCAACATGTTGGAGGTTGACGAGGAGCCGGATGAATAATGAATTTCCGCCAGCGTACGGGGAATACACGGAAGGGGATGCTCCTGTCAATGAGACACTAGCACATAGGTTTGACATGACGAAACCAATCCGGTACGAAGAGTCCATAAAATCTACAAACCTCGGCACGGAAGCAGAGCCAAGGAACATCCTGGTTGGCGATGACTGGAATCCAATCCTGAAAGCCGCTACTTTTAAAATATTCATGGAATACAAGGATGTATTCGCTTGGACGTACGAGGACCTCAAAGGGGTGCCGCCAGAATTGTGCGTACATCAAATTTCACTCGTACCTGGGGCCGTACTTGTACTGAAGAGGCCGTACAGAATGAATAAAAACTATACTGTGAGAGTGAATGATGAAATCGAGCGTATGCTCGAAGTCAGGATTATTTTCAAAGTGCAGACCAGTGAGTGGGTATCGCCCATAGCGATATCCCTTAAAAAGGAGGCAAACCAGATCCGAATCTGTGTGGATTTCAGATGCCTTAACGCAGTCACCATAAAGGACCCATTTCCAATACCATTTACGGATAACATCTTGGAGGAAGTGGCCGGTCATGAAATTTATTCATTTATGGATGGATTTTCTAGGTATAACTAGATATCCATTGTCGAAGAGGACAAATTAAAAACGATCTTCATAGTGGAAGATGGCGTGTACGCGTATAACCGAATGCCGTTCAGATTATGCAACGTGCCAGTGACATTCCAACGGATAATCCTTCACATATTTGACAAGATGTCAGTAGGGAACTTCAGGGCATTCCTTGACGACTGGTCCATCTACAGTAACCAGGACGCACATCTGGCCACACTTGGCAAATGCATGGAGAGATGTAGGCGAGCCCGCCTAGCACTCAATCCCAAAAAATGCAGATTCATGGTGCCTCAAGGGAAGCTGTTAGGACACATAGTGTGTAAGGCTGGACTCAAGACTGACCCAAACAAGATTTGGGTGATAGTGGAAATGGAGGCACCGACAGATGTCACGGGAGTCAAATCCTTCCTAGGACACATAGGGTATTATAGGCGGTTTATCAAAAATTTTGCTCAAGTACCTTGCCCTCTGGACAAGCTAACAAGGAGAGGTGAACGGTACACATGAGGGATGGCTCAGGAAGAGGCCTTCCAAGAATTGAAGTCACGGTTGGTGGGTGCGCCAATCCTGACATATCCTGACTGGGACAAAGAGTTCCACGTACACGTTGACGCATCCAATTTCGCCATAGGGGCCACACTGGCGTAGGTTGGCAATCACGGGTTAGATCACCCGGTCTACTTTGCAAGCAAACTCCTGTCGAAGGCAGAGAAAAATTATAGCACCACAGAGAGGGAAGCCCTCGGGATGGTGTACTCCGTCCAGAAATTTCGACATTACTTACTGGCCACCCCGTTCACATTTTATGTGGACCACCAGGCGTTGATGTACCTGGTAAACAAGCCAATTATCCAAGGACGAATCAGCCGATGGCTGCTGCTGCTTCAGGAGTTTACATTCAACATTATTGTAAGAACCGGGAAGAGCCATGTGATAGCTGACCAACTATCGAGAATCCAATCAGGAGAACCAGCCGAAGGAGTGAATGAAGATTTTCTAGACACTCACTTATTTCACAATGCCGTTCTCCCCGCCTGGTACACAAGCGTGGGGGAATACTTGTCGACATCATGGTTTCCGAGGGAGATGCCCCCAGGAGAAAGAAAGAAACTGGTATTGAGGAGAAGAACATTCCAACTCATTAATGGCCTCTTGTACAAAATGGGACCCGATCAGGTCCTACGGCGATGCGTCTTGGAAGAGGAAATTCAGGGTGTCCTAAGGGAAGCACATGAAGGGCCCGCATGTGGACACATGGGGCCTGACACCACGGCCAGGAAAGTTCTGTTGGTAGGACTGTGGTGGCCGACACTACATAATGACGCTAGAGAGTGGGTGACGAGCTGTGATACATGCCAACGGGTTGGACGGCCATTGAAGAGGGATTTTATGCCCCTCAACCCATCGAATGCCCAGGAACTGTATGAGAGATGGGGATTGGATTTCATCGGACCATTAAAACCAAGTAGAGCCTGACGATGCAGATACATTGTAGTGGCGACAGAATACTTGACCAAGTGGGTCGAGGCATGGGCTTTGCTAGACAACTCAGTGGTCAATACAGCAAAATTTATCTATGAACAAATCATTACGCGTATAGGATTCCAATCCAACTGACGAGTGACAGAGGAGCACATTTTGTAAATCATATAATTCTGTTGCTAACAATGGAGTTCAAAATCTTCCACTCCTTATCAAGCCCCTACTATCTGCAAGCGAACGGGCAAGCCGAGGCGACCAATAAAATAATCGTGTCGGTGATTTATAAGTCTTGCGGAGTGGAGAAGGATGATTGGGAGGAGCGCCTACCGTCGGTACTTTGGGCATACCGAACGACTTAAAGGTAACTACAGGACAGACTCCCTTCCAGCTAATGTATGGACAAGAAGCCGTGGTGCCAGTTAAATTCATGGTGCCGAGTCTCCGGATCGCCATCGATAATCGACTTGGCGACATGGAAAGCCTGAGAGAGAGACTGTACTCTTTGAACAAATTGGATGAGTGACGAATGATGGCTTAGTGGGCGACAAAGACGACACAGCAAAGGCGGAAGAGTTGGCACGACAAGCATTTGCGAAGAATGCGGTTTACCCTAGGGCAACTTGTATTAAAGTTTAATGGGCGCAACGAGATCAAGCCTGGAAAATTCAAGGTAAAGTGGCTGGGCCCTTTCAAAGTTCGCAAGGTCAGCGCAAACGAGGCGATCAAGCTGTGGACACTGGACGGGAAGGAGGTGCAGGACATAGTGAATGGCTCTAAATTGAAGGTGTACCATGAGTGAGAAGGACCCAACCAATGACACAAGTAAGAAACATGAAACAAACCCCCCCCCCCCCCAAAAAAAAAGCGCCCAACTTGCAGTGTACCTACCAAATCAAACGGAGGTTCGATGCCAACACCCTAGCGGGGTCAAGGGGCAGTGCCCTTTGTGCCCCTTGCGAGGTCCTGGGGCAGTGCCCTAGGCGCGCTCCATGTCGCGGTACAGGGCGGGGTCAAGGGGCAGCGCCCCTCGTCGCCAACGCCAATTTACAACCTTCAGAACCACACGGAACTTCATGGCACACACCGTTTTCATTATTTTTTGTAGGAACTTGTTTATTATTTTTGTGAAAATGAAGGGAAATTTGCAAGTGGCGAGCAAAAAAAAAGAAAGAAATTTTACAAGTTGGAAAAATTTAAAAGAATGTTTGTTAAGTGCCGAAGAATTAAAGGGGGACTCATTCATAGTAAGTCCATACGAAACTGACAGACAGAGATCCGTACGGATTCCACAAGTAAAGGAAATATCGTACAGTCAATAAATAACACCACGGATCTCAGAAGAAAAATTCGTACGAAAATTAGAGTATGGTAAGGAGTGCCAACAAAGGAAAAGTAAATTCTGTATGGAATCTAGTACGACGGGGAGACAAACCTTCCGTACGGAAATCAAAAACAATGAAGGGAAAAGTCCGCACGAAATTAAAGTGGCAAGGAGAGGAACAAAACTATACGGAATTTTTTTGGCAACAGTGCCAAAGATTTCTATATGGAAAGTGGAGAACCAGCATTCCGTACGGAATTCAGACGCAAAGTCCGTACGACCTTCGCCAATAACCGGATTTGGTGTGACAAATTCCGTACGAACCAAGGGGCTGCCAGAGTCAAGAAAAAGTCCGTACGAATTCAGGGGTGCCAGAGGAAAACAAATTTTCCGAGAAGTAAAATACTGGCCATACGGACCACGAAAGCAAACTAACAGTACCATTGAGACAAGGGGAATAAGAGATTGCAATCGGAAGAAAGAACATGTGAAGGTGCCCAAGAGAGGAAAGATATAAGTTTGGAAAAAAAATTAAAAAAAATCATTTGATGGCATCTAGCACCAAGCAGTTGAAATAACTGGATTGGAGGAGGAGACTACAGGATTCAGAGAAGACAACCAGGAAACCGTCTACAAACTGTCCTATCGATAAAGGGAAGGTTGTTGTACCGAATACAGGCAAGAAAGAAAGGTAGCCTAAAGTCACAGCAGACACGATCACTTTCGAGGGGTTGAATGACAATGTGTGCAGGCAATGGTGGTTGGAGGCGCAGTCCCCAGATGACATTTTGGTGAAAACACAGTTAGGAAGGGCACGGGTGCATTGGGCCATTCAGATGCCGATATTCGCCATTCGGGATTTTGAGCCTTGCCTGCACATCATGATAAAATCGTACAATGATGAGTTGCGCACTTCCTCGTTCAAGTACCAGCACACAGACATTCTTGTGTCTTTTGCTCCGGATGACTTTGTGAGGGTTTTTGGCATTCCTGACGAAGGGAAGAAGGTGGACAAGTAGGCGATGAAGATGTCTGTCGAGAGGAAAAATCAGCTGCTACAACAAATATGTCGGGATAACCTGACCAAAGAAGAGTGGGACAAGATTACGGCACCCAAGGGGCGAGGACTGAAAAAATCTTACATAGTACTTGGTGCATGGCAGTGCTTGCTCGACTTGATGAAGAGCCGTCTCACAGGAGCCAGTAGGGCCTCCGACACAGCCGTGCCGATGATTGCATTGATGAACGGGCTCCAGAATGGGACGGTGTACAACTGGGCTATTGTGCTGTCAGACCGCATTCATGAGTTCCTCACACTAAAGCACAAGGCATTCTATATGCCCCACCATGCCATTGGGTTATTCCTGGACGCAGTTCGTATACAGGTGTCGGAAGAAAGGCAAGGGTGGTAGCCGCGGGACAGCATTGACCCTACCGCGCCCTCCATTTTTTACTGGACTCATTTGGATACACACACAGGGGATGCACCATCCAACAGGAAGCGGAAGCCCCGGATACAGGTAGTCTCTATTAGCGAGTTGGATTCAGCCATCGATAGTAGTTCAGGGGCAGAGTTGGAGGAGACATCTTCTCGCTGTTTGGGTGGGGATACCAGATTTCACCTCTCACACACGGAGGTACCATATCTAGAGTTGGGTATGGAAGAAGGTGCAAGGGGTATGGTTGCCCTCGGCCAGATACCGAAGGGGACGCGGGGACTGCCAGGAGGAAGAGTGGTCCGACCTACGGGTGTTCAGATAGGGAGGCTAGTATATGCACCCGCTGTGTTGACTACAGATGGGACCATGACACCATTACCAGCAGCAGGAGTGACAGTGGGAGCCATATTAGCAATCCCTGTGCTGGGGTTTGGTCAATTGCATCCTCGTCCCTCCCTCAGGTAGATTTCACAGGTCCTTAGCAACAGTGTAGTTCAGTCGAGGGACACAGCCCTTATTTGGACAGAGCTAGTGGATGGAGGTGGAGAGATTAGGTTAGACAGGGGTGATGTTGAGGGAGATGATACAGACTCATGGTTAGAGCAATACTTAGCACAACCGAAAGCCCCAGTAGGACCCTCGCCTGCCACACCTCACTGTCAAGAGGTGGTTGATTTAGAGGGCAGTGACTCTCCTCATGAGATGCGTGCACAGGGGGAACCTATGGACCTACTCCAACACATGGGTGGTGCGGAGGATACGGTGCCATAGGTAGACATTCTGATCCCTGGTTCTACAGAGAACTAGCCCACTGCCTTGACTCAGTTTTTGGCAGCAATAGAGAGTGAGGCATGCAGACTTTTGGCCTTGACGGAGGAAGGGACCCTAGGGCAGCCAGCGTTGGAGGGTCCCCTGGCATTTGCTACCAGAGGAGTTGCTGAGGCGTTTCAGTGGTGCTTTGTTGACAGAGGATGGCCTTGCGTGGATCTTCCTGTGATGTTGGAGGAGTGGCAGCACCCTGGACAGACTGGCGAGAGTCAGGTGCAGAGCCTACTTAGGAGGATCGAGCAGGCCATATGGGATAGTCATTTGGCGCATCGTCGTGCTCAGCAGGAGGCAGATACCACTAGGGAGACACTGGAGTTGGAGTTGGCTCAGCAGAGAGCCTGGATAGGGAGTATGACTTGAGAAACGCGAAATGTCTTCTCTATTTCATTTTCGGCACCTAAACCGCGCAATTTGGAAAACCTTAATGATTTTCGGCTTGAGTCACAATTTTGTGAAATTTAGTCCTTATTAACTTTTCGGCCTGAGTCATGATTTTGTGAAATTTAGTCCTTATTAACTTTTCGGCCTTTTGAATCATTTCGCGAGATTAGCCATTTTCGAGCCAAAGGGTATTTTTGGCTAATAAACCAATATTGTGAATTCGATTTGAAATTTTCTTCTTCATACCGATTTTAGAGCTCTTAAGTGGTTTTCGGGTTTAGAGACTCTTTTGAGAATTTTGGCTCAGAGGGAAGTTTTGTGAGCTTTTCTCTTGTTTCGACCTTAAAGACCAATTTGTAAGCTTCATCTCCCAACTCGGCCTATAAGGACGATTTTCCAGTTTGAAGTATCATTTTGGCTTTGAAAGACATTTTAACTGGCATTTTTACCTCCTACATGGATTTTGCCTTTACTGCTTTGAATTTTGGCTTTGAGGGTCGAGTTTGGCTTTTAACCTTTGCATTATGACTTGAATTTGAAACGTCTTCTCTCTTCCGCCAGGACATATAGACACAAACCGGGGGTTCCCTATCAAGGACGAGGCGAGGTGTGCAAGCACAACAGGTAGGGGTTTGAGTAACTCTCGCCATGAGTTAGTTGACCAATGGTAGGCGTTTGTTGATACTTGGACAACTTCATTGTTCCTAGGCGAACCTTGACCATGCTTGAACATCTTCCATACTTGAACATCCCTGGGCGAATTTGACTGACCATCTGCCTTTCCACTTGTCTGACTTTGAGCTTGGGCGAACTTGTCTAAGCATTTGCCATTTTTACTTCTCCAACTTATGCGAAATCTTCAATGTGCCATATATCTATAGTGTTCTTGCCATGTTGATACCATGCTGGTTCATCTAGAACAAAAACCCTAATTTGGATTTCCTTTTTGCTTTTTGCACTTGGAGACCTCATTTTTGAAATCTGAGAACATGGGTACTGATAAAATGGCTGATCTTCTAGAACAAAACCCTAAATAGGGTTTGCATTTTTCTTTTTACCCTTAAAGACATGTTTTTAAAAATCTGAGAACATGGGTAGTAATAATTTGGCATGGGGATCAAAACCCTAATACTATAAAAAGGCAAAAAAAATCTAACCCTTGCTTTTTTATACTCAGAGGCAAAATTTCTTGAATCTGAAGACATGGGTAGGACCAAAAATGACCTAAAGAACAAAACCCTAATCTTAGAAAAAAGCAAAAAGTTTAAAGCCCTGCTTTTTATACCTAGAGACAAGATTTTCAAATTCCAAGAACATGGACATAGATGAAATGACCTGAGGAACAAAACCCATATGCCACTTTCAAAATAGCAGAAAAAAGAAAAAAGCAAAAAAATTCTAAAAATAGCAAGTTGTCGAAAATGACCTAAAGCAATGATCCTCGTCCTTCGAACCCTCTGAGCACTTTAGCAACACTTGAACGCAATTATGAGCAAGATTTCTCAACTTGGCTCGGGATGATCTCGAACTCAAACTCTCTCAAAATGAATATTTATAAAAATGCAGAGCTAGGACAAAACTCCAAAAGGCAAAAATAGGGGGTCCTCATCTGCGATGGGGCGATGTGTGAAATAGGTCACAATAGGTTCCCATTGATTTAGTGTAGAAAGACATAGATCATCTTCCAGACATAGCTACTTGGGTTTCATATCTTGTAAACACATAATCCTTGTTTATGGAGTCTCAAATTGTAGATTTGGAGGATTATCTTGAGGACATTCATCTCCTTTTTGATTTCAACCACATCAGCGTTGTCATCCCATCTTCATTGCCCATGGATCTTGTTCTATGTTAGTCTTCGTAGGTTTTTGGATTAATATTATCTCATTGTAACATATTTTAGCACTTTTCAAAAGGCACACATCATTTGGATTTGGATTCTAATTCTTCTACTTTATGGGAATGGCTTGTCTAGTCATCTGTGGATTTATTATTCCTCAGGGGAGAAAGGTCGTTTGCAGATAGTGGATAGTGCTATGTCTTCATTCTTTCATCATTGGCACATGAGCGAATTTATGGGCGAGGGGGGGGTATCTATTATACTGCAACCCTCGGGGATCACATCAAGTCCTTTTTTCTTCTTTCACTAGTGTATTTATTTTAGTTTTCTGTCTTTTGGAGAGGAGCTTTTTCTCATGTGGTATTCTCCTTTTCTCCTATTATAAGAGATTGCATTGGTTTGTACATGGAACCTCATTAGGCCTTGTAGCCAACACCCATCCATTCATGCATTAATGAATCTATCTTTGCATTCATCATTAGGTTTTGAGCTTCTCCCTAAGTTGATGTTAAGGGAGGGTGTTGGAGTAATTAGAATATCACCTTAGTAATTAATTAATCAATCATTAATTATTTAGGTCCTTTATTACTTTATTACACAAACAAAACTTAGGAGTGCTTTTCTATCATTAGATTGAGCTAGTTTCAGCTCATGCTGTCTCATTACATAGGATGAGCATACTTGTCATGCTCTAATTTAATCCTCATTAGGCATCTAGACTTTTATCTTTACACTTTTATAAGCATTTTATCTTTATGATTTTATAAGCATTCTTTATGTTCATTGTAATCAATCTAGGTTATTCATGTTAATCTCAATATCAGATTTTCTCTTGGATCAATTCTCTCTCAAGGTTGCATAGCATACAATCATGGCTTCCTTCTCTTCAGATTTGATAGGCATTTTGGTTGTAGGTGATTTCTGGGAGTTGTGGGATTGACTCAACTCCAACTTGGTGTTGCATAGGAGGCCATACACTGTTGTATTGGGACTTATTAGTTTAATTAATTGTTGTTATTAATGTTGGATGTTGTATAACATCATACATTGCCTTGAGCCAATGGATTTTAGTTTGGGGGTGGTTGTATCAGCACTTTGGAGTGTTTGTTGAGGTAATCAATACTTTGCATCAATTTATATCAGCAAATTATTAATCCAAATCTTCATTTATAATAAAATTTATCAATATCCTGTGAACCTTGAAGGTAGTCCCACAGTCCACTAGTGGTTTCATATTTGTATTTTAATGTAATTGCACACTTCATTGAATAAGTGTAGAAGTGGTTGGTTCTGCTGCTTAGCATGTTTCCTTTTAGTTCTTGCATCAAGCACACTCCATTGAGGTGTAGATTTGGTTGGCTTTGCAACCTTGTGTGCATAGTTGATTAGATCACTTCTTGTACTCCTCTTTAGATAATTGGGTGTGGTCCTAGGCAACGTATGCTCTCACCTTGCCCATCTTAGAAACAGGGTGATCAAAAAGTGTTAGGGGTGTTGTATTGTAGCTTCGCTTCAGATAGAAATATTCATATTTTTTTTGGTGGTTATTACATCATATCACTCCAAAAGTTGAGCTACCTCCCTTGGACGATGAAGGGGAGTTGACAATAGTTCCTAAAGAAATTTTTGACACTAGGGAATGGAAACTAATAAATAGGAGCATAAAAGAATATTGGATTTGTTGGAAGGGTCTTCAGAGAGAAGATGCCACATGGGAAGGAGAGCAGATTTTGGAGAATTCCAATTTGTGATCACTTGTGGAGAAGCAATTTTGAAGAGGGTGGATTGTCATGCTCCCTTCTATAGCATAAAATTATTGAAAACACTTTTCCTATTTCCTTAATTTTTCCTAGACACTAATGGAGTGATAAAAAGGGAAATAATCAAATAATTAAATTTAAGTCGTCAAAAAGTAACTTCACATTATATTTTAAAAAGTTGACTTATATTCAATTATTTCAAAGGATTGTTATAAGTGAATTTATAAAGTGTTGCTAAGCTCAAGGTCCTAAAAGTGAGTGTTTAAAAAGACATTTTTATATTTTATAACTCCAAGGGAAAAATAAAATATAAGAATATAAAATCATATTATTTTTTCTTGAAAAAGTTATATAAGGTGAATTGCTTTAAAAAAGATCTTTTTTTCTCATTTTATGAATTTCTATTTTCAATAATGAACATGAGTTCTATTTCTTGAGGATGAAAACCCCTTTGGAAAGATGGTTTTTATGATGAAAACACTTTTAGCAATATGAGTGATTTCATCCAAAGATCACTAGAGTGCTGAACGCTTGCAATTTTAGAGGATTTTTCCTTGTGAAATTTATTGTGGTGATCAAATTTAGTTTATTTCAATTTTTTTGTTGAAAGATGCAATTAATTCATTGCTTATTCATCAGTTATATTGGCGATGTTGTCAACTTGAGCAGGTTTTAGTTTATCTTATGTTGAACGTTCATTTTATGATGAGTTCACTACAAGCTAAAAGTGGCAAAATATTCTTTATTGTAGCCTTTGAGAGTTATTTAGTACATCACGAAATGATTGGTCTTTGGAATATTTCTTGAAAATTCTAATAAATCTGTTTGACACTTTCTTATAGGTTCTTGTCATATGGTGAGTATTGAGGTTGATGTACATAGGCTACCTAGTAAATGTCTCATTATCAAACATGTGGACATTTAACTCGTATTCTAATCTTCTACATTGTCCAAAAATATGCAAAACATGTATATGGGACATGCCCAATGCATTTTATGTCTTGTAGTGCCTTGCTGACATAAGATAAAAGATAAAAATAAATAAAAAAAACAAAGACAACTTAAAAGAAACAAAACAAGTTAAAAGCAAATTAACTTAACTGATGTATTATTTTTCTAGTATTCAAATTACCAAGATTTTTTTTGTAATTTTTTTTTTATCAATAATCTTCAAAATGTTTGCTAAAAAGAAATGGATTTTGTGTGCATACTCTATTTGAATCTCTGGATCCGCTTGGGTAATATTAGAACTTCCATGAATTCTATCGAGGTGAAGATCATTGTAAAACTTCATGGCAGCCCATATAATAGGTTCATGAACATTAATATGCCAACAATTTTGAGTAACCTGTGAATTGACATATAAAATACAATCAAATCAACAAAATCAATTATGTAAACATAAAGCACAATATCTACAAGTTGATAATCATTCTACAAATAACATATAATCATTGTACAGATAACATACTCGTATGCCAATGTAGGGGTACAATTGAGTTCCATCAAAATTTTCATTTGACATTGTGAAGTTCATCTTTAATATGGGATGTTGCAAATCCACAGGAATCTCTGGTGCGAGTAGTACAGGCATGTTTGTTAGTGGAAGTTGGTTATCCAGCTGTAAGTAGCCTAAAAGGAGCTTCAACCTGCAATAAATCAAACAAGTTCATTATCCAAATATAAAGATTAAAAGTTACTCTTAAAACATATTTATTTCATTTGCAAGCACAAGGAGAAGAAAAAGAGTATTGGAGCTAAAATCAAATGCCATTAACTAAAAAACCAACAGACAACTTGACCAAAACATGTTAATTGAATGCAATTTAGACAAGTTAATTTAACTTTTCTATTTTTTCTAGATACTAGATAGTAGAAACTCTAAATGTTAATTTATTTGTTGTTTTACAATACTTCACATTCACAAATTGTTACAATGTTGGCCTGAGATAGAAAGCAATTTTGTTGGAAACATGCAATCCTAGGGGAAAAGAAGGGAGAGTTGGTTTGCAAACATTGTGGGATAAAAAATAGTAGGGGAGGCATTATCCAATTAAAATCACTTTGCACAAATTTCATGTGGATATGTTAAGTGTGTCATGCATGAGGTACAAAGTCGATTTGACCTTTGACCAACAAAAGAAACTAAAAAAGAGGCAAAGAGAAGAAACGAAAGCCATTCATGAAGATTCTTCTCCAATTCTTCCATTCCTTGAATGTTCAACCACTAGTGCTATAGTCGTGCTAATGTCACGTCTAGAGTTTTTGGATCCAAATTAGATTTATATATTGTAGCACAAACAGCTCTAGGATCTCAACCATCACTTGAGAGCATATGTTGGAAGAAAGGCAAGCATGATACGACAAAGAGTGCAGTTGGTGACTTTTGGTTTTATCATTCTATTCTATTTCATGCAACTAGGTAATTAATTCTTATTTTTGAAAAATAAGTTTGATTTCTCTGTCTTTTGATTTTTTAAGCTCACTCAAACCAACTTTGAGTGTTGAAATAAAGATAATTCAACCAAATCAAAAGTTAATTTTAAAAAAATAAAAAAATTGCTGGTCTTTCCTACACATTAAGGAGAGAATGGGAACTAACTATAATGAATACTTTCATCCAGACTAATATTAGTGTAGAAACAAAGACAATTCAACAAAACCAAAAAACAAGATATCCTATTTTTTAAATTGTCAATCTCTACTTCCTGCACAATAAGGAGAGAATGCAAATAGATTGCACTGAATACTTTCTTACCTGCTCGTATTTCCACCATATCCAGTTGAATAGGAAAAAAATACTCTTTCCAGGTACAAATATAATATTTCTCTTGGCCTTTGATCCACAATTGACACACCCAGAATTCCTAATTCCAATATGAATTCTAGAGGTGTCGTATTGGACTGGACCATGTTTTTTGTATCTGAAACTGCTTCACTATCCTTTTCTGTTTGTGCCTTTTCTGCAGCACCTATTCTTTCTACAGAGCTTCTTTTGTCATCAAAGAACTTTACAACCTTGACACCACGAACTTCAGCAACATGAATCCATATATCGCTTGTAACAGATTCATCAGGTGGATAATAATCACCAACCTTTTCAATATTCACTGTCAAGAAGTTGGATGCACCTGCATTCTCAACAAGGACATCAAGCAAGTGCTGACCATAAGGGTCCTCCCAAGAAAAACTGAGAGTTGAAAAGGGTTTTAAGGTTTGCCATGCTTTGTCATCAAGTCCACTTTGGCGACAACTGATAAGCTTCAGCTTTGAACGGTTTTCAATCCTGTATAATAAATGCCATATTGCAATGTGATTAAAAATTGTTTTAAGGAAAAGGAAGCAAAAGGACAGCATATCATAAACTCAGATACCATTCTATGTAGATTACCTAAATGGAGCATTAATTGATCCCAGGCGAAATACAATCAAGAATCTTGATCCTTCATCATAACCACAAATCTTAGCCCTCAAGAATTGCCTTTTACCACAGTTTTGTCGCATAACCACAGTAACGATGTCTTCCTTTTTGACAGAAAAAGGATAAGACCATTCTGTATCCTCTAATTGAACCTGAAAAATTGGGGATTAAATGTTCAGTTAATACTAAGAAATTGAACCTTTAGGGGTCAAAATAATGGGCAAAGACAATAAGTTATGCATAGAATTCCTTTAAGATAGACTGGAAGTAACTATTGACTAATTGAGAAATCTGTCACCAAAAGAAAAGGCTCAGCTTAGGTAAGACAGGACGCTTTCTTACCTAATGTGAAAACCATTTTGCATAAACATAAGTTGAAAGAAGGAAAATAATGTACTAGTCTCATTTACAGAATCAAAATTACATTCTAGATCGAGTAAATAAAACTACTTTCTAGATCATAGTATGAAAAATACAATTGATATGACATATTATTTGAGAATTTCCAAATCACACTGACATCATAGTATAAATAATATGCGGCAGACAATTTATAAGCATATTCAATCATGCATGCACAGTTTAAACTAGTTAGCAGCATCTTGCCTGCAGCCTCTCTGGTTCCTTGGTATCAACAGTACAGTATGCTACTCTGCAGGCTGAAGCATGAAGAGTTTTTGGTTGATCATTCTCATTCAACTTGATAAAGAGATTCTTCCCAGTTCTGTTTGTGAATTCCACGTAAGGACAGATACAAATAACCTGCCATAAACTTCAGTTATCTTACTATAACCTGCAGTTCCAAATAGTGTATATTAAATATGGATAATCTGTGCTAATACCTTGGTTGGGGCATATTGGTAGGGGCAAGTTTTTTTTGTAACAAGCAATCTTATACATAGGCCATTTCCATCACATGCTTTTAGATCTACTGAACCATCCTGCATTAGACAATGTGGATTTACTCCAACTCTAAATTACAAGAAAAAGAGAAAAATAATAGTACAGTAATGCAAATCACTATCACTACACTCACCATTTCACTGAGAGGAGCAAGTGCCGTGGGAGGACCAAAACATGTTTTTCTGGAATCATTCAATGCAACTGAAAGACCCATAAATTTAGGATCAAATGATGAAAAAATAGTGCAGCCTTCCTGCATCTCCTCATGAATGATTTGTTCTGAAATTTCCAAATTTCCAGAACTTTTGCTAGTTCGTCCAATTATGGATCTCCCTGTCTGTTTTGTACTTATAAACCTAAACTGCAATGGTGGGCATCTCATACATTGAAGCCAGTGTGGTGTGTACAATCTAAGAACCCTTGCAACCATAGCCTTCCCATCTTGATTGTAGTCAAAGAGAACTTGGACCTTTCTGAAATTAAATTATTCCCAATAAATATAGATGTATTGCTTTTATTCTAGTAATAATTCATAATCATTTTAAATCTAACTTGCTCATAAATATATAGCTACATTTACATAAAGTCATTTCCTGCAAAACTCTCAGGTCATGCAAAAATAAAGTGAAAGCATTTGTGAATAAGAATGCTGACCTATCCGAATGTAAATTCTTCAAAGTCAAGAATTGTGCCACCTCCTCCGTGGGATGTGAAATAAGAACAGCATGCTTCAACAAAAATTTCACGATTTAGAAATCATTTTGGTCATCCTCTAGCAAACACATGCTCTAGAAGAATGAAAAATATATGGCAAAAGCAACATACATGGATTGGCTGCCAGCCTCCTTGAATAAATAGACAAAAATAAAGAGGTTTCTGCAGATCTACACAATAAACCTTCACTGCTTGTCCTGATTTGATTACCCCTCGATATAGAACAGACAGCTCACCCCCAGAAAGCTTTTCAAGAATTGAAAATTCTGATTCTACTGGTAGGAAGCTGACAAATGTTAATGGAGCTGTAAGAACAAGTTTCCAATCCCTTATGGGATCTAAATGGATGTCTTTTCCAATTTCCGTAGCCTTTACACTTAAACAAAACCACAGGTCATTCCTGCTAGATGAACTTGCCACCTCTGCTGGACAGTATATAAGGGCCTCAGTTTCCACAAGTGAAGAAACACAGATATGAGGAACTTTCTCATACTTTTGAGCACCTTTGTAGATCAATACCTTTCCTGAATCATATCTATCAGTGCCATTGAAATTTTGTGGTTTTAATTGCAAGGCGTACTTTGGACCAAAGGAATTCAAACAGGCTACTGGTAAAGGCATCATATCTGCTGGACATATTACCCCAACAGAAATTGGCTGCATTTGATCCTTTGATATACATTTCCTTTTCCTTATCCATCGTCTTCGCTTGACAGAAGTTGATAAGACTTCAGAACCCAGTGGAGGTGGCCACTTCAGCTGCCCAAAATCAAATGCGTAAGTCCAACCTTCAGGTGAAGTTGAATTAGTTTTGTCAATATACCAATCACTTGCCCACTCCCATCCAAGTGGTACTTGTATTTCTGGGAATTCCTGTAGGATTTTACATAAACATTAATTATCTGTACCAGAAACAAGATATCATCCTAGTAATTACAGAAATTTGAGCATTCTTTCCAAATATTCTTTGGATGTTTTGTAACATACATCATGTTATTCCTAGTCTCTAATAAAATATCATACACGGTTCTTTCCAAGGTAGATAATAAGTTAATGAATGCATAGGAAAGGAAAACATATTGTCCATAAAATAATTGTAAATCAGCAAGAATGAGTGCAAGCAGTATTTTATTAAAGGAGCACTTACTATTTCTTTTGTCAAAATAAAAACAGGCTAGGAAAGAGATTTCTATTAAATAATGATACCTCAAGTTAGAGTTTTATTATATATTTTAAAAATCATAATTATTAAACATGTTACACAGCCTTCTGAAAATAAAATATCATACTTAGCTCTTTCCAACGTAAATAACATGTACATGAGTGTATAGGAAAGAAAAATATGTTTTCCATAAAAACTGTAAATTGGCAAGAACTAGTGCAAGCATTATTTCAAAGTTGCATGGACACGGATACGAAAAAAATATGGACACGGTATCGGATACGGATACGGCCATTTTTTAATACCCTCCAATATGGATACGGCTGGATACGACATTCAGAAAAAACACATACACATATATTTTACACAATTTTATAAGTTTAGAGGAGATTTTCATTACTTAAAAAGCAATAAAGATACTTAATTGCCACATAATTAATTATAAGTTGATTTAACAATTTACAATATGCAAAAAAAGTAGAGTTGCATTGGAAGATAACCCAAAAAAATGGGTTGTTGAAATAGAAAAACATTTCATCTGTCTTTCTCATTTGGTGTAGGTTTTGTTTATACCATTTTTTTCTAAACAAAATGCATGAACGAAATTTTTTTTTAATTATATTTAGGAAGATTTACCTCAAATTTAAAAAAACAAAATCAAATCACATAGTATCTGGCATGGTTCGAAAATCAAGGTTATTTGATCACGCTGGGTGCAATATCCAATGTGTATCCGGTCCGTATCGGATACATATCCATTTTGGATATGGGGATACATGTGCCCAGGGAAGGACAAAGGAGTTTCCGGCTACTTTGATTATTTTATTAGAGGAACACATACGATTTCTTTTTCTAAAATGACAACAGGATAGTAAAGAGAATTTTATTAAATAATGGTAAATTAAAATTGAACATTATTAATATTTAAGAATGATATTCATCAAACACATTACACAATCTGATATTGTTGTCAATAGTTAGTTGAAACTTTCCTTCTTTTCCCGTCCAATTTATACTTGAATAAGAAGAGAGTGAAAATAATCGCATTATTTGCATAAGCAGACATGCCTTCACTGTAGTACTATGAAGCATGTTAGAATTTTTGCAAAAGGTTTAGAGTGGAGTTTGCACCTGAGAGGAGTAGGAATCATCCCGTATACTCCAATGTCCTGGGTCAGAAGGTAAAAGATGACCAGGGAAACTGCTTCCCCAACCAAGTAGAGGATTATATCTCTCATTTTCAAAAACTTCATCCCAAATGAAGTTATCTGAAGTTTGTTGCTCATTGTCATAATCATGACCAGTAACATACCCAAGCTTGTAGTTCAAAGATTCAGGGCTAATATGCAAATCAATTGCAAAATCTGTCTGGTTTAAAACTGAGACAAGAGACCTGATAATTACATATTTGTTACTTCCCTTGAGAGATACTTCACTGGCTACCATGACATGGCCCATCCTCCAGCAAGTTGTTGAGGTAGAATAGTTCAAACTTACAGTGGTCCATGGACCTTCTTTGGTTGGACCAATTTGAATAATTCCAGGTTTTATACCAGAGACAAGACCCTTGGCATACATTTCATCAGTTAACCTAGAAGAAATGAACATAGCACATCTTATTTTCCCTTGTGATTCCCTGCTTTTGCTCTGCAATTTAGAATGATAAAGGAGGTTTAGCAATAGTAAAATTAAAAATAGAAGTCATAAGATCAAGATGAAATTTAACTCAAATGACTATCAATTTTGGACATTTTTGTTAGGGTAAACAAGATACATCATTTCTGGATTCTGCCAAGCAAAGTTGCCTCCAAGAAAAAACAGGATCCTCCTTTCCATCAAAAATATTTTTCTTGTTGCACCTCAAAGATATTGCTTCAGTTAGTGAGGTTGAATAGGAACCAACAGGTCTGCCTGAGAATTACAATAAGTGTGGCATCTTTAGACCAGTTCACAAAACTTTAACTATCATTACTATAAAACTACATAGAAGTTAGTTCAGAACATGTGAAAAGAAGTATGAAGCTAAAAACATAAAACGTACCTTTGGGCAGATCGGTTATAATGATTTCAATCATTTGCGTCTCCTGATAAATTAAAACAAAAATCAAGAGCACTTTAAGTGAGGATATAGGAGGGAAAATAAAAAAATATTCATAAACTGGATGATGATGAAAAGACATTCAAATAGAAGCCCAGGGCTACAGCTTGTGCAGCACTTCAAATATCAACTGCATAGAAGTATCAATTCATATTTATAAATTATTAATTATTATATTATAGAATAGTCACAAAATAAATCAGAAATATTGAAAGGAAGAATGGGAAACTGAAAGTCTCTCTCTCACAATAATTTGTAAAAAATTTCATCGATGTAAAAATTTACATGATTATTTCACAAAGTTCCACAAACACAATCCCTAGCTATGTATTTGTATCTTTTGATAAAGATCATAAGGTATTTGAAATTATATTTAGTACTTACCACTCAGTCAATGCTTATATTCACAATTAATTGTCCACCATCTATCCAGGTTGTCTTTGTAAAGGTTTCTCCAACTCAAAATCCTTCAGGTCAGAGAAAAACAATCATAAAGCAATCTCCATCACCAGAACATATGTATCTTTCTCAAACAATTGCACAGTTCAACAAGGAAATGTCTCCAGGGATTAGAGATCTGTCTCAAATATCCTAGAGTGCAAAAAAAAAAAAACAGTTAATATTCCTAAGATGCCCTCGTCTGATGTGGACATACCTGGAGATGCCCCATTTTTTCTTAAGCTTCTAGGCGCACACTGCTATTCTTGGGATGGTCTCTAGGACATAAAAACATCACCCAACCATCCCCGGGATAGCAAGACATGTGCATACATTAGATTATTGAAAACAAAAAAGAAACTCTAAAAGGTGAAAATTATTATCAATGGATTGTTAATTTATTATTCTTATTCTATGGGTGTTGCCCTTGTGGATAATTTTTTGATTTGGAAGAATGTGATTATATCATGACATTTCAAATCATGATTTTATTTCCAGTTTTTCCCGCACCCTCATAATCTTTTAACCAATATTATTGCTAAAAATCACATCTGCCACTTAAATGCCAATTTATTTCACTTTATCTCTGCTCTTTTCCTGATTTATCAGCTGTGTAGTGATTCATCTTGAGAAATGCCTAACCCTTGACAATTTTGCAGAGGATTCCATGGAAATTTCAATTCTGGGACGTTTCATACCTGAAACTGGCACATAATTCTGCCGATTTGGAAACCTAGGTTTGATTAAGTAGAGGGTAGTGAAAAGCAATGTTAAGCTTCATGTGCCATGTGGATCTATCGATATTTGTTTTTAGCTAGGTAGAAAGCATTCATAATTTATTCTATTCCAGTTGCAAGATTTTAATTATAAAAAACCTCACTTGTGAGAGAAAAGCATTTCATGTCTTGTGCTCAACGTCTGAGAATTAAAAAAGATAGGTCAAAGTTTATTTTTAGTTATTTCCTTCACACAAAATCTGATGGATGATATTTTAAGTTATTTCTATGATGATGAGATTGCATTACAGTGGATTGTTTCACAATGTGACAGGTGTTGACAGAATTTTTGGACTCCTTTGCATCAGGTTAATATAGTGGATATTCACTTAGCATTTTGGAGGATTATTTGGGACACTGTTATTGGTATGCAGGTTCGGGATTACTTGAGGGCAAGCAATCACTGGGAAGGGAGGATTGTAATGTCCCCTTTTATGTGCCTAGAAATACAATTAAATAGTTAAAAATTATGTTTTAATTATTTAATAAGGTCATTATAAAATTATGTCAATAAGCCACTTTATTATTTCCCAAGTTGAAGTTTTAAATTAAAAATAAAGGTAAATATGAAAAGAGGGGGAATGTGAAGAGGAGAATTGGAAAAGTTTCTCCAAAGGTTATACAAGGGCAGAGAGAGGTTCATTTGAGGCATGTTGAGTTTATTTTTTCTCTTAAATTGAACCCTTCATGGTTTTGGAGATTGGAACTTGAGGAGTTTATCCTTTAAATTTGGGGATATTTTCTGCCCCTTATCCACTTTCTTTCCCTGCACTTTTAGCATACCAAAAACCCTCGTAAACTCTGTGGAAGCGAAGGACACCGTAACTTGGTAGTGTTCATAATCGTGATACTAACAATTTACATTACATGGTATATAAATGTACCGATGGGGTGCAAGGGACAACCGTTGCACCCGTAACTATCAACCCTCGGTTACATTACTAACAAAGTACTTCCTAATTAATTACTGTTTAATCCCGTACGTACAATATTACCACCAACATCATCCCCCCCCAAAAACAAGGTCGTCTCCTGATGACTGAAAACAAAATGGGATGATTAACAACAAAGAATTCAGGACTGAGAATGGGGTGGAGGAAGCGTCCTTGGTGAGGAGGGTGCCAATGTGAGGGGTGTGGCTGCCAAGCGTGCCCGTAACTCATAGACCTGTTCAGTCATCAGCTTCAAGTCCTGCTCTGTAACCATCTGGCACTCCATAGCTGTTTTCACCTGTTGGCATTACACACTCAGATGAGAATAGTTGATGTTGTCATTGATGGCAACCAACTGGTAATAGGGTTCTATAGGCTTCAATTGATTATATCGGCAACTGACTTCGCATACTGGCACTGGCAGCTACACAAAGTTCATTCACATCGGCATCCAGTTTACACCGACAATGAATCATACCGGCACTCAAGCCGACAGAAGATAAAGTTTTGTTTATGCAAATTATATTGTAATGTAATTAATTATTTGTAGCCGACATGAGGTATTGTAAAGACTCATATATGTATGAGATCTTGTAGGTTATTTTGTATGTATGTATGGCATGTAAGCGAAAAAGATGGTATTTAATTAGGTAATGCAAGAGGATTATGAGAGAAAATATCTATATATGCATTTTGATGTAATAATTTGATGAGCGAATAAGAGCAGAGCAAAGCGAAGAAAGGTTTATGGCAGAGGTATTTGACAGAGCTTAAACCGGTACTAAATCCAACATTGCAGATGCTATTTTGAGCAGTACATTGTCATTGGATTTAATCATCCAATTTTGTAGTCAGTGTGACTCTTTTTTGTATTGAGCAGTGAGCTCTAGGCTGTTGGCCTTCCTGCATGTGCAAGCCCCTATTGTATAAGTAATATTTATTCATATTGGCCAATGAGTAAATAATGTGGGTCACTAATCCCACTGAGGTTTTTCCCCTACCGGGTTTCCTCGCCAAAATATCTTATGTTATGGTGTGCATTGATGCTATCTCTCTTATTTCTCTTTATTGCATTATTGTTTATTTACCGGTACATTAATTTGGGTTGTTAAGGTGCAAACAAGTTTAAATATCTCATCTACCGGTTAGACACTGATTCACCCCCCCCTCTCAGTGTCTTTGGGATTGATCAAGTATCTAACATCACCATCATCGCCGCCTCCAAGACCTCTTTATCCTTTTGCTCCACCATCTCTAAGGCACTAGCCAAGTGGCTCTCCAACATAGTCCTGTCCTCCCGAGCTTCCTCCAACCGTGCCCACAAGGCATCCCTCATCGATCTCTCCTCGGCCAAGACTACTTCCAAGGTAGCGCATTCTGCGTCCCATGAGGCCTTCTCTCGATCCAATTGCTCCCTATGCAACTCCTCCATCTACTAGAGTCGAGCAACCAACTCTTCCCATGTCGACACGGCCTCCTGGTGCCGGGTCTTGATACCCTGAGCAATATACTTTGTCCTCCTCAACTCTTAGTAGGTCTCACGAAAGACCCGCTCTATCCTCTGCAACAGTGACTGTCTACTTGTCTCGCCAACTTGCTCTCGAAGGCCTCAATCCTCCAACATCTGCAAGGTCTCTGTAGTAGGCCACCCTCTAGACTCAAAATATTGCGCAAAGTGTGTCGTTCACCTACCCCTCATAAACCCCAACAGCTGCTCCAAATCTCCATCTGTCCTGGCATCTCCCTGAGAATTGATAGAGGCTACCATCCTCCGAGCTCTGACAACCATGTCCGCAAGAAATTGCTCCAATTCCCTGTCACCCTCCACTCTCAGAGATGCTAGGACATCGTGCCCCTGGGCATCCTCGTGAGGGCTCTGTAGTGGCTCATCATGAGGGGGCTCTGGATCAACTCCTCCTCCTGCCTAGGACTCAACACCAACTCACGAATGGGTGAGTGGTCTCTCTGTACTATCCGTGAAGTCTCCGATGAACCATCTCCAACCAAGTCCACAATCTCATGAGGGCTTGGCTCACACCATGGGGAGAGGACCGCTGCTCCAACTAGTGCTACTGGTGCCATCTTGTAGTGACTCAACCAAGCTCTCATAACTGTCTGAGAAGCCGTACCACTCCCTCTAGGATGCTTTGATGGTAATGCAACCTCCCTACCAACTGTCTCGCCACTGATCCTAGCCTCTACTGTTGCCGTAGGACTCCTTACGCCGACCGTTTGAGGCTCTGGTAGGGCTACCAATGTCGCGGCCACGTGTGGGCGAATCATAATCACTGGTGTCCAGCCCTGCCCAAAAACAAGAACCGGCACTGCCAATACTGTCGCTCCAGGCAAAGTCTGAGTGGCACCTACTAAGGCCGTCTACTGGGATAACTCACTCGGGGGCCGTGTGGCTGTCGCTACTGGAACAACTACGGGAGGTGGAGGTGTGGCTGTTTGCACAACTGTAGAAGATGTCGCCCGCGACTCCTCCTCCACTTGTTGTTCGCCTCTACCCACCATCATGAAACTACTCTCAATGGCCCATGACGTATCCATAGAGTCCTCCTCTGCACTAGCCTCCTCATTTGGGTGACTAGGTTCAGACTCCGACTCTGTCTCGGACTCAGACACCACCAACCGCCGCTTCCGTTTCTTGCCTGATTGTGTATCTCCACTGGGTGATATCCAAATGAACCCAATAGAATATAGGCGGCTGCCAAGGTGTACACGACCTTGTGGTGCCAAGTGTTGTATTTGGTGAACTCTAAAGGCAAACGACATCCAAGAAGAGTCCAATGGCATGGTAGGGTATGTAGAAGGCTTTGTGCTACAGGGTCATAAATTCCTCCATCCTATTCGCTAGCACTGATGCCCAGTTGTATACCACACCATTGCGGTTACCATTCATCAATACCACCTGCGCCATGGCAATGTCTGAGACTCTGAAGCCCTACTGGCTCCCATCAAGCGGCTCTTCAACACATCCAGAAGGCACCTCCATACCCCCTCTCTCAAAAATGGCTTCTTCAGGCCTCTTCCCTTGTTGGCATGCTGGAGACTATCCAGCTCGGCTTGTGTTAGGTCGTCGCGACACATCAACTTGAGGAGTTTATCCTTTGAACTGGGGATATTTTCTACCCCTTATCCACTTTCTTTGCCTACGCTCCTGGAATACCAAAAATGCTCGTAAACTCTGTGGAAGCGAAGGACACCGTAACTTGGTGGTGCTCATAATCGAATACGGACTGTCACCTGTGTGGGTCATAGGCACCAATCATGGTCCGCAACACAACCTCAAAATCCTTAATGCAAAAGATGGGCATCTGGATGGCCCATTGTACCTGTGCATGTCGCAGTTGTGCCTTCACAGGATCATCATGCGGGGTCTCATTCCACCATTTTCTGCAATCTGCTCCACTCAAACCCTCAAAGGTAATGGTGTCCATGGTCACATCATTCTTCGCTACCATTGTTGCTGCACTTTGGGTTGCACCTTTTTACCTTTGCTTTTGCTGTTGTCAGCCATCCCGGCCCTGACTTTCACACCAGAAGGCAAAATCAGAATAGCTTTCTTGTTGGCAAAGGTTGACAGCACTGTAGCAGATAACAACCGCAATTGTCTTTGCCAATTCTTTCCACCGCTGGGGTCCATTAAATGATTTTGCTTGTCTTTTGTACCCTTTAAATATTAAAAAAATAGGGTTAGGGTAGCAAAATTTTGCACGTGCTTACTCTCCTCCAAACGTGGGACCCTTCCTCGGATGACCAAGCACTTCTGCCCATTAGCAAATTCATGCTGGCGATGACTTTATTGTTTGTCCTCTCCTTTCCGCCGTATGGTTCTGTCTTTAAATGCCGTCCCTCGCTATATGATACCGTAGAGACCGTACGATGGCGGTTGTGTCCCTCCAAATGCCCGTCGTACGGTGTACGAAATTTGTTGTATACCATACGATGGTGGTTATGTGTCCCTCCAAATGCCCCGCCGTACGGTGTACGGTATTTTTTGTTTTTCCTCTGCAAGGCGGTGATTCTGTCGCAACCGTACAAGCCCCCCTATACCGTACAAACAACTCGTTATACCATACGACCAACGTTCAGGGAGTATAGACCGTACGAATCTTTTTCCCTTCTCGCTGCATGTGGAATGTATACCATGCACCGATATTTTTCCCCTTGTCGTATGGCTGGTTTCAGACAATGAATGCTCTCCTTCCGGCTGTACGGTACATATATACCATACGACCACTTCTTCCTTTCGGCAATTTCCATCTCACCGTACGACAATTATGTATCGTATAGTTGGGTCATTATAATTCGTACATTTTAAAAAAAAAATTTATTTATTTATTTATTTATTTTATTTTTATTTTTATTTTTTAATTTTTTTTTAAATAATAAAATTCTGATCAATTTTACCTAATTCTACCCTCGGGATGATTTCGGGTCGGTCCTTTGTCTGTGCTCATGATATGGTTTTAGTTTTGTGTAATATCCCCCTGTCTATTATGGATTGATAACAAGGAGATATTTGCTGCCAGGGACTGTGTGTTTGTTGTTTGCTACTGTCTCAGATTTGTTTCAGATTGATATTGAACCTCCACACAAGCATTAATGTAATGTCCCCTTTTTAGCGCAACATGATATAGGGTGTCGTTAGCCTATTCTGACACGGTCCCGAAGGCTAACAAGGACATTGGTGGGATCCTGAGGTGTTTTGGCCTAGGTGTTTTCAGTTTCAGGCCAATCGGTGCTTCTCTGACAGGGTTTCTAGACACTTACTATTTATAGTAAGTTAGTCTCCAAACAGTGACTTGAAATTTTTAGTGTTTCCCTGGTTGGCATAATTATCAATAAAAAATATTTGAAGGCGACAATGATTTAAAGGGATTATCAACAATGTTTTAATATTTAACGATAAAGTGTAAAGTTAAATTAAATATTTAACTTTATCATTATATTATAAGGTTGGGAATATAAAGTAATGTTTAAAATATTAAAAGTTCCCTTTAATGTGTACATTGTGGGAAATAATATTTTATTCTAAAATGTATTATCCCACATTTAGGAAATGAAGTGTTGGCATCCAGGAAGAAGATATAAATTGAGGTTGAGAGCTCTCTTTTGGGGTATGCTTGGGTGAGATTAATGTTATGTTGTTGGATTTCGTAGAGATCTGATTATTGGGCTTGGAGGACGGAATCCCTCTTTGCTAGCATTCTCTTCGCTATTGAAAGACACAGCCAAGAGGATTAATGGTGTTTTCATTTAGGAAACACATTGGGCTTCATCTAGTGCTCTCGCATAAAGTTTTTACAGGGTTTTGAAAGTGCAGATTTGAAGATAGTGATTTTGCTACAGTACCGCGTGAATAGTGTTTTGCTACAGTACCATGTGAATAGTAAAAATGCTACAGTGCCATGAATAGTGCTGCTATAGTGCATGAACAATGTTGGTATGAAGTTTACTTGTTTTTCCTGCTGATTAGAAGTTTGGAAGGCTACCATTACATCTGCAGACCACTACAACATTCAATTCCAAGTTTTTTCTATCATATTTTCATAACTAAGCATTGTAATTGTTGAATACAAACCTGAATAATTGTCGCAGCCCATAAGGCAGTTGAATGTGCACATTTATATTGCAAATCAGTATTTAACAACAAATAAGAAGTTTCGGGTTTTGCATATATTGTTGTATGTTTGTCAAGTGTTTGATAAAATGCCATGTTGATTGTTAAGCAATTTAATTGATATCACATAGTAGTTTGCAAGTCTCTTTCATTGGAAAAATAGGGGTGGTCTTTACAATTAATTCATTGAAAGAGCATTCTATCTTAAGAATACGATATTTCAGAATGCATAGATTGACAGTCTAATGCTATTTTTTCACAAATTTGGACATAAAAATCAGATTATGGTTTAGCTGTCACTATGTCAAATGGTTTGCATACGTCCTCAGAAAAAGTGTAAACAATGTGATTGATTTGATGCACACCTCTAATTCCTTATTGCATTTCAAGATTTCCACAATATAGTACAAAGGCATGCATCAACAATATTTGAGCCTCTTATACATCAATATAGCTAATCTGAATACATGTGACAGCCAAGGCTAATATAGCAAGATCAAATAATGAAATGATAGTAAGAGAACCTGAAGCAATTCGCTGTGGAGGAAGGAGCAATATCCACGCTTAATAGCCCTTGAAAGTGCCAAATCAAACCAACTGTGATACCACCCCTACTGCTATGGAAGACGGACTGAGATCACTAAGTTTTGACAGCTGAATAACCTCCAATGTGGTATTGAGTGAAACGCCTCACACCTTAGATCATATTGCTAATCTTCAAACTCGCCTTTGGAGCTCCTTATCATATTGTTGGACAAATCAATGATAGGTACAGCCAGACCCGTACCTCTTGTCTTATCCTCAATGGTGGTCAATTTCTCTTCAATTTGTCTTCAAAATGCCCACAAGGAAGTCGCCCAACCTTCTCCTTTTAAGCACCTATCTCATATGTATGTATCGAAGCCTCCTCGATAAGGTATAGGCAGAATCGTGGCTCATGGATAGTCTGATGTAATTTCTGATTAATTCTGATATAGATCTTATTGGTAGCCGAAAACACCTCCAAATTGCCTCCCAAATGGATTGGATTTAGTGCAGGATGACAACGCCTTACTAACTTGCGAGTTTGGAGGTTTTAGCAAGTGATAACACCCAAATCGATGGGTCTCCCCTGTGCACAGGTCCGTCTAGGTCTGATCACTGAATCGTGGTTGTATGGACACCAAAGCTCATTCAAATTAATCCCGCATATATTGCCTTTCTCCTTAATAGGAATCACTGCCTTCTAACATGAGTTTATGTGCATCAATTAAGAGTAACAAGCGAAATCGGGGGTTGGGGAATGTCTGCACAGTTCAAGTATATGCCTGCAAAACACTTCGATTTCATTCTCAAACCTCCATAATGATATCGCCCTGCTCAATGAACAATAATGCTAAAGTCAATCAATGATATCTTGCATCAAACATGCCTTCATGGCAAATTGTGGCACAATAAAGCCTGAAGCAATCTCCAAACTGCAGAAACTGGTATGAATCTCCAATTACCTCTATATGAGAAGCTGAGTGCTCCTCATTCTCTAAGCAACCCCTTGAGAGCTCTTTCACTCTCTCAGTTATGCGATCAATGGGAGTTTTCATTCCCAACGACCCTTAGTCTGTAGACACCACTTGGTCCTACAAAACCAATTCAACTATCAAATCCAAATTCCAAGCCTCTTTCCTTCTCTTACCCTCTTCTATTTAACCTTTTCCATAACCCGTCATGAGACACCTTCTAGAAGGGGTAGGTATACTTTATTTATTTTTAATAAGTGACTATTTAATTAATATTTTATTTTTATACTTTAGTCACTTTTAATTAAATTAATTAAATATAAAGTCACCTTTTAATAATTAATTTATTTTAATGACTTTATAAGAAATTAATTTAATTAATTTCTCCTTATTACTCCTATTAGCCTAGCGGCTAAAATTGGGGACATTACATTTTGACCCGTTAACGTTGTCTGAAACCTCCCGTCCATCCAGTGTCCACAACTTGACTGACCCGTTCTCGGCCACCTCTCGAACTTTATATGGTCCTAACCATCTTACCTTGAATTTGCCTGGTTTAATCTCATTGAGCCCATTATATTTCGGTACCAGTTGGCCTGGGGTGAACCTCATTCGTTTTAAGTGCTTGTCGTGCCACAACTTCCTCCTTTGTTGGGCTGCCTCTATAGCCCATTGGGCCATCATTCTTTTCTCATCCAACTTGTTCAAGACATACAGCCTCTCTCTCAAGCTTGGCACCATGAATTCCGCTGGCACAACCGCTTCCTGTCCATACATGAGTTGGAATGGCATCTGTCCTGTGGTCACCTTGTAGGTGGTGTGGTAGGCCTACAAGACCGAAGGTAATTTTTCTTCCCAATCTTCTCCCTCAACACTACAGGACTTGTAAATCACTCCAACGAGAATCTTGTTGGTAGCCTTCGCCTGCCCATTGGCGCGGGGGTAATAAGAGCTGAACAATGAATGAACAATTTTGAATTCAGTAGTGAGGATCTTGATGACATGGTTCACAAAATGTCCATCCCGGTCGCTAGTCAATTGTATGGGATGCCATAACGTGTAATGATCTGCTCATAAATTAATCTTGTCGTACTTGAGGCCAAGTTATCAAGCAAGGCCCGCGCTTCAACCCATTTGGTTAAATATTCTGTGGCTACCAAAATGTAGCGGTACCTCCTGGCACGACTCGCCCTGAGTGGCCCAATAAAATCCAGCCCCCATCGCTCAAATAGTTCCTGAGCATGCGAAGGGTCGAGGGGCATGAAATCCCTCTTCAGCGGCTTCATGGCTCTCTGGCACGTACCACAACCTACTACCCATTCTCTGGCATCATTATATTATGTGGGCCACCATAGGCCCGCCAGTATCACCTTTCTTGCCGTAGTGTCGGGTCCCATATGGCCTCCCGCGGGCCCCTCATGTGCCTCCCTTAGAACGCTTGGCACCTCTTTGTTTACTGCTTCAACTGGTAAATTAAATACAAGAAATAATAATGTACATGACAATGCATACCAGACATGGCAGTAAAATATATCTTTATTCGCACATTCAATTATTACAGAGAAGAGACCAAAGATGGTCGGCCAAGGATTACAATAGATCCGACAATACCATCCCCCTTCCTTGACAGTAGACGACATATTTAAAGGACCCGACGGTTGCCGAGAGGTACACAACCGTCAACCAATCGACACATAACTACCCGAGACTGACAACCCACTCAATACAATTAATTAATACCTTGTCGGATAACAAATATTATCAAACATAACAATAGGCAATTTATGCCAACAACATCATCCCCCCAAAGAAAAAGTCTTCTAGATGACAAGCAAATATCAAGTAATATTCGAGAAGACTAACGACAAAAAGTGACTTCGACTGGACAACACCAACTTGTAGTGTACCTGCCAAATCAAATGGGGGTCAAGGAGCAGCGCCACTTGTAGGGTCCTGGGGCAGTGCCCAGGGCACGCTCCCTGTTGCAGTACAACGCGGGGTCGAGGGGCAGCACCCTTGCCGCCAACACCAAATTGCAACCTTCAAAACCACACGGAAATCGATGGCGCACATGATTTTCGTGATTTTTTAAGACGCCAAAAACATTGATTTCTGCCTCAAATCCACACGGCGTGCAGTCTGGACTACGTACGGACCACCTCTCCTCTCCGTACAAAAAATCCTCTTCTACTTGTCTGTACGGAATTACCCCCGCACCAAACTTCCCTCTTGATTGGTCGCCGTACATGCTCCCTACATGGCCCACTTCAACTAAGTCCATACGAATTGTGTATGATTTCCTTCCTCCAGTTGATTGTGTACGAACTATGTACGGATTTTTCTCTTCATGCGAATTTGGTACTGATTGTGTACGGATTTCTGTTGCCTTGCATAGTTTCGTATAGGTGCCTTCTACCAATTCCTTCGTTGCACTTCTCCAACTTTGCCTGGTAGTTCTGTACGGTTCTTGTACAGAGAGATGGTTGTTGTTGCACGATCAATTTCGTCCTCCTCCTCACAGATTGTGTTGTGCTTGCCACTGTACGGACATACCTTCCAAGCTAATTCTATACGGATTTTTTCCAATTCCATACGAATCTCAGCAAATTTCCTTCGCACACCCTCACACCTTGTATGGATTTCTCTCTCCAATTCTACACACTTCGTACGGATTTCTCCTTTAGTCAGTTCCATATGGGTTCCTCCTTGCAAATTTGTATTCCCCGTACAGATTTCTCTATATGGTTCTGCACACCCCGTACGGATATGGTACGGATGGCCTGATCTAGCTCGTACGGATGTGTACGGCCCACTTACCTGTTGATGTGGGGCCATATACGGACTACTTCCTCTGGCTTTATTGCCTTCTCTGCATCGAGTTCCTCCTGCTTCTTGACTGCGTAATGTGCTTAGAGTGGCCAGTTTTGCTTTGTCCCCATGCAGTGTATGGGCTAGGTTCTGCGCGTATCTCTGTGGGTCGTATATCTCCTTGCTGTATGATCCCTTACTCCATAAGGTGTACGACTGGTGTCGTCCGACTGAGATGGAATTTGTTGTGGCTTGTACGATTCCTTTTGTTTGATTTTTCCTCTCAATTCCATATTCTTTGAAAGTACGCTTGCATATGATCTGACTCCGTACGGGTATGATTTCCTTTCATGCAAGCTCCTTTGTTTGTACGACCCTTGTCCTTCACCGGTGGGCTTTTTCCGTCCACTTTCCATCTCCGTACCACCAAATGTATCATTCATAACTTTACATGCTTTCATCAATTGCTTTTCACTAGGAGTTGTAGCTTCAAGAAAATTACATGTTGGTAAAAATACCTCATAGTCCTCCATTTGCCAATGGAATAGTCCATTCAAGGAACTCGTCTCATCTTCAGAGCAATCTTCCAGTTCCAGCACCCCTTCACCGTTAGGTTTCATGCCTTTCCTCCCTCCGTCCATACCTAACTCTCCTCCCTCAGACTCAGAGTCCAAGGGTGCCAGTTTTTCACTCACCGCTTGGTTCCTCAAGTCAATGATGTGCTTCCTCTTGTCACTCTCGATCGAGAGTGTGTTTCGCTTCCAATTATGATTCGCCTTGGTAGTAACCAACCATCCCCTCTCAAGGAGTGCATCGTATGCCTTCTTTTGTAGCCGGATGACTACAAAGTCCAAGAAATTTTTTTGTCCCAATCATTACTTTTTGTGCCATCAATGTTCCCAACGGCTGGATGCCGTGCTAGTCGGCACCTACCAAGTGGAAGCTTGGCGGCCAAAGCTTCGGCTTCCCCAAACATTTCCATGTGTCTTCTGGCAGTACATTTACTCCCGATCCTCAATCGACAATGGTGTTTGTCAACTTCTTCCCCATTATTTCCATCTCGACGACCGTCAGCTTCCTCCCGATGCTCACTGTCACCAACATTGGATCACTGGACTCATTCCCTTCGCTTGATGGTTTTCCCGTTAGTTCCTCCTCGTATGGCTTACATTATTTCTGGATGACTGTGTCGTCACTGACTGTGTTGGCAATTGCCATTCCCAGTTGCGGCATAGTTTGAAGAAGGTTTGCCACCTTGATGGGTACGGTTGTTAGTAGCACTCGTCGGACTATGTTCTTCTCTGACTCCCGCAATGACATACTTGCAGTTCCATTGGAAGTTACTTGTTCCTTCACCAACACTTGTTCTACTTCGGCTTGTTCCTTTTCCCTACCAGAGTTTGAATACATCGCCTTCTTTGTTTGTGCTCTTGTGATTGCCAAAACTACGTCCTCTTGTTCCTCCATGTCCAACATATTAATACCCTTCTGATTCGGGCAGTTGGTGTCTTCATGGTCACCTAGTCCACACCATTTGCACAATAATTGTATGTTGTCTTTCTTGTTATGGCAATCTCTCACAAAGTGTCCCCATTCACTACATTGTCGGCACTATATGATAGGACGTCTTTTGGAGTCGTACTATATTTGGTTTCGCCCTTGTTGATTTCCATAACCACTTGGCAATACATTCTGTGATTTCGATGGGTTGGACTCTATGTGAAGAGTACTTGTGTACTTCTCATCTTCAAATTGTACGGGCACTCCTTGATTGAATGCCCTAGCACTTGGCATATTTCACAAAACATATTTCTAGGACAATTACTGTTGTCGGGAATAATCATTATGTTATGTTGTCATATTATGTTTATGTTGTCGTCGGTAATAATGAGTTACGACAGTCAGTTAGTTAGTCATCCCGAAGGGCAGTTGGACGCGACGGTTGGTTGCACCCCTTCGGGTATTATATATTGCATGCCTTTCCTTCTTAGTATCATCATGATAGTCGTATCTGGGTTTAATGTTATAAGCACTTGATATACATGGACTGTTGAATTAATACAGAAACTGGTTCTTTAATATATTTCCATTATGTTTTGTGCATTTGCTTTCTGCATTTAACCGTTTACCTGTATGTGGCAAACATTTGGCGCTGTTGCCTAGACATACTTGGGAAAGGACGGAGCAGATGGCGCACAAACACGATGGGCCTACCCGTTGTTGAGATTAACCTAGAGGCCGACAACGCACAAACAGAGCTCTACGACGGAGAAGACATTGCAACGAGGGAATTCTCAATCCTGCTTCGGGTGGCAATCGAGACCTACGTCTAAAGGTAGGCCATGGAGGCTAACGTCCCAACGAGTGTAGTGTGGACCGCACTAGAGTTCAGCCCTATAGCGAATCGGTTGATGAACCAACTCCCCCGATTGCTTGCACATGCATCACTGGCACAACGAACTCGCCTGGAGGAGATTGCCCATGAGGAGCGACGCCAACAAGTCTTCCAACAGTATGAAGAAAACAGCCATCGCTGGGAAGCAGAGTGTGATGGCATGAGGCCAAGCGGAAATTGAACACTGAACCTCCAGGAGGAATAAAGAACATTCTATACTATAATAATGGTGTCGTACTATTGACACATTGTATCCGACAGGATGAATTAATAAAGAAGTGTTCTATTTTCATGTGTTGTTGCTATTTATGGGGATGTACGGGAATTAATGCCCAACCTATTAAACAAAGATAGAAATAAGAAAGCACAAACGGAGGAGTGTGAGGCCGCACAAAGGGCCTTGATTCTGGAACAAGAAGTAGAATGTAGACAGAGGCTGAGGCAACTTACTGAAGGACAACCTGCCGAAGGGTTGCTTGAAGGGAACCAAGGAGGTGTCACGGAGGGTGCAGAAGCCGAGGAAAATTTCTACGCATCGCCAGAACACTGTAGGGTGAGAAGCCATGAAGAGTTTTTGGAGGAAACAAGGCTACGAAGGAATCTGGTCGAAGAGACCCGGGATTAGTTCAGGAACTTATCCCTTACGCCGCGAAGTGAGGACCACCAAAGGGAGCCAGCAGCGGGCGCGGGTGAGAATGGAGGTGAGGGCAACTGTATGACCGTAGGTGCAGAGGAGCCGCAGACACACAACAGACAAAACACTATACTCCCAGTCACTCAAGTAGGAAACACCATCGGCGCAGGAGGGAGTGGCGTGGGTGCACGACAGACACAGCCACCTCTGGGGACACGACCCCCATCAATGGCCAATAGGCAGAAGCTGCCAAAATTCATGGGCGATGGGAAGGAGGATGTCGTTAGGCACTGCAGAACCTGCGAAACCATATGGGCGGCCAATGGTGTCATGGACCAGGACGAATGGACGACGCAATTCCCAACAACATTACAGGGAGTCGCCATCAACTGGTACTCAGATATTGACAAAACTACAGTGGCCACATGGGACACGCTGTGGAAAGCCTTCGAGAAGGAGTTTCGCCTTCTCCGGGATGATAATGAAACAGTGGCAGAGATATACAACACTAAACAAGGACAAAAGGAATCAGTTCGTGCCTACGGAAGACACCTGAAGGAGCTAATTGGGAAAATGGAGAGTCAGCCGGCCAACGGACTCAAGAAGAGGTGGTTCGTAGAAGGCCTAAAACCTAGTTTGAAGAGGAAAATGAAAATAGTCCCTCCATCGTCATACAATGACGCATACAATAGGGGCTATGGACTTAGAAAGTGAATACAAAACGTCCACGAAAAAGGGGAAGTCCTCCTTTGAGAAAAATGATTCTTCCTTTCATGAGAGTGGTAACGAGGGGTCGAAAAAGAAAGTGACAACCCTGCAGAGGGACATGGAGCACATGATGACGGAATTTAAAGCGGTGAAAAGCTCTACTAGCCGGACAGAAGGAGACATGTGGTGCACGGAGTGCAAGGAGGAAGGACATACGAAGGGTACATGCCTGAAGAAGGACTTTTGCGAAATTTGCCAAGTAATGGGACACTCCATCAAGGAGTGCCCATACAATATGAAGGCCCGAAGTATGCAAGTGTTGTTCACCGAGAAGGCCACAACATCCGCACTAGTGGGTACGGCTCAGCAATCCAACACAACGGCATCATCTGGAGGTTACCAAGACAACAGATGCGATGGCGGAAGGAATAACAACAATAACAATAACCAAAGCCGTGTCCAGTATGACACCAAGGGTTGGCCAATGATCCAATGTAGGGCCTACAATCAGTGGGGGCACTTCGCCCGGGATTGCATGAAGGAAGCCACTCATTAGCACCTCTGTCGATGGTGTGGGCCAGGCGACCATGAGGACGCAAATTGCCCTAAGCCAGGAGTAAACCTTTTGAACATAGAACCTATGAAGGCAGAAGTGTTGGCAATCACAAGGGCACAAGCCAAAAAGGCTGCATACCCAGATCCTCGCTTAGAGATCGAGAGAGTGTGGGAAGCAAGAGACGAGATCACAAAACAGCCATGAGGCCGCAAGCCCGTCACGGACGACGGGAGAAGAGAGAATCTTACGGCAAATATTGCAATTGGAGGTACCTGTGAAGATTCAAGACCTCCTTGAAACCATGCCACAGTTGAAAACGGCTATCTTAAACTCCGTACCCACACAAGTGAAAACGAGGGAGGTCGTAAGCCCCACGGTCGACCCCATGTTGTTAGTAGTCAACAGCAGACGCCAACCGGCGGTGGTGGAAATGGGCATCCTTGGGACTACCTTGACGGACACTATTGTGGACAGAGGGTTAGGAGTAAATGTGCTCCCAAAAGCGACATGGAAAAAACTGGGAAAGCCTACATTATGGCCTCCCATGTTCAACCTACTAGGGGCAGATCAACACGGGATTAAACCCCTTTGTACCCTCATGGGCCAGTGGGTGATGATTGGCATGCAGCAATTTGTGCTGGATTTTGTAGTGATTCCACTGAAGCAGAAAGGGTATGACGCCATTCTTGGGCGTGGGTGGCTCATTGTAGCAAAAGTGAACCATAACTGGAAGTGGAATACTCTTTCCTTGGAAAACGTGGGGAGGAAGTACGTGATCGATATCTGTATGCAGATGGTGAGTGAGGAGTTAGCATCCTCCTCCGAGTCGGAATCTGAGGGAGACTAGTTAGGGGAGGGTGGAGATGGACGCGGCATGGAGCCCAGTGACGAAGGGGTGTTAGAGCTGAAAGCATGCTCGGGGGATGACCGGGACTCCTTGAATGCCCTCTTCCACTCGCAAATGGGAGATTATGAATTATTTACACCCTCGTGCAATGTATTGAGCATCAAGGAAGAACCAGATATATTTTCCCCCAAATATGGAGAGTACAAGGAAGGAGAAGCCTCTGTGAATGACACGGCCGCACACCACTCCCTGAAGGGCGAGCCTATTAAATATCAGGAAGCTAATCTGAAGGAGACAAATCTTGGGGGGACGAGTGATCCCAAGATCATCCTTGTCGGAGATGATTGTAATCCATTGCTGAAGGCCATAGCCTTCAAAATTTTCCTTGAATACAAGCATTTTTTTGCATGGACGTACAAGGACCTAAAGGGCGTGCCCCCAGAACTATGTGTACACTGCATAACATTGGTACCGGGAGCCCAATCGGTAAGGAAGCGACGTTACCATATGAACAAAAATTATGCTGCACGAGTGAATGACAAAATTGAGCAGATGTTAGAAGCGGGCATAATCTTCAAAGTGCAGACAAACGAATGGGTGTCTCCCATTGTGATTTCCCTCAACAAAGAGGCCAATAAGAACCGGATCTGTGTAGACTTCCGATGTCTGAACGCTGTCACTATTAAAGACCCGTTTCCCATACCCTTCACTGACAACATTCTCGAAGAAGTAGCTGGGCACGAAATCTATTCTTTCATAGATGGGTTCTCTGGGTACAACCCGATATCCATCGCCGAGGAGGCCTTTGTGGTGGAGGACGATGTGTATGCATACAACCGAATGCCCTTCGGTCTATGTAATGCACCTGCGACCTTTCAGTGCATCATCTTGCACATCTTCGACAAGATGTCTGTGGGGAACTTCAAAGCCTTCCTAGACAATTGGTCTATTTATAGCTGTTGGTTAAAAATTTTGTACACTTGGGGAAATATACAAAATTGTGGTTTCAACCACAGCACACGAGTAAAAACTCTCCTAATTAAGGGAAGGCTCCCCCTATCTAATTACAACTTGGAAAATAAAATGGGATGGGACAGCAATCTTTCTTCTTTTTTCAAGAAAGACAATATCCTTTTCTCTTCACAGAAAAGGATAGCGATTGAATAACAGCAGTCACCACTTTCAAGTGAAATAAGAGAAAGGAAATGAAGTTTCCTGAAAGCACAAAGACTTCCGTCACTTCCTTCGGGATGGGACAGCAATATCAAGCTCAAAGACTCGACTAGTGGAAGTCCTATCTACCCTTTGCTATACTAAATTTTACAACGAATAAAAGATAACAGCTCAAAGACTGAAATAATCTATTCTTTTAACACAAAGACAAGAACTAATGCAAGCTCAAAGACTTGCTGCTATTTCTTATCAAACAGTAATTTTTCCTCAAGAATAGACGCAAGCTCAAAGACTTGCTGCTCCTTCTAGAGATTTTCCTATTTTAATTAATCTTCTCCACTTGCAGCTCAAAGACTTCAAATCAGATTGGACTAAGCTCTTTTAGAAACACTTTGCATAGAATAAATAAAAAGAATGAAACTCAAACTTGTAGCTCAAAGACTCAAAACTTGAGTAATCTTTCTTTACTATTCTTCAAAACCTTCAATTCACATACATAAGCTCAAAGACTTCTTGCTGTAAATTTGGCAGAGTTTTTGCTTGCTTTCCCAAAAGATGATAATTACAATGGACCTCTCAAGTATTTATAGAATAGGAGCCTTGAGAAAAAGGTGGGAGGATCCTAACTAACTTGAGAGATTCTCTCAACCACCAAGACTCATTCAATAAATAACTGAGACTTCATTAACTAACTAAGAGTTACTCTAACTAACTAAGACTTATTCTAACTACAGTCCTAATCGGACACAACTTGTAGTTGCCTTACATGTAATTACAAAAGTACAAGTAATGTGTAACTTGCATTTTACATAAATTACTTTTACATGTAACTTGTCAAAACAAAATTACAACTAAAAATTACAAAAAGAGAGAAGATTCAACTAAGTGCTGAAAAACACTTAAGTTGAACTTTGTGAAGACACGAATCCTTGAAATTTCTGGATGCTCGCTTGTAGTTCCTCGGGATTCGGTTCATGGGTGTTCTTAGCAACAACCATAGTCTTTACAATAGTGTCGTGACAACGAAGGAGCGCAGAATTGTCTTTATCCAGGGTAGACTAGATCTCATGCAAAAAGGCTTGGTGTTTCATCAATGCTTGAATTGAAGCTGCTGAGAATTGTTCACTCCTCCATTCATCATGAATCCTCATCTGTAAATCAGCAAGAACCTCTTCTTCTGGAATCAGCTCTCCATCCTGACTTACTATATTGCAAGAGGCCCTTTCACAATGTGAGACAATACCTTGATAAACTTCATCCCCGAATCTCCTTGCATCACTAATCTCTTCGATGAGGGATTTAAGAACAAGAGTCTTGTTTTCCATGAGTTCTTCAAATTCCAAGTACATGACCCTGGAAGAGATGATGGCGTGCACTTGCAAGATATTGAGCTGTTGTTGGGGCATGGTACGCCAGATTGCCAGACTTTTCTCAACACTTTCCAGATTCTTTTTGAAAGTGTTAGAAGTTTGATCCAATTTCTCCTCAATGGTTTCCAACTTAGACATTATTTGAAAAATGTCTTTTACCACTTGCACACATTGATCATGAAGCTAATCAACCCAGGAATCCAGTGCTTGTACTTTCTGAGAAGCTCTTTCCACTCCACGAATCGATTCTTGGGAACCAGAAGAACCTATAGAGTTACTCCCTTCAGCAGCAGGTTTTGTGATTTTATGGATGGTTGCCATGAGCTGTCGGTTTTCTTCTTCTAGCTTGTTTTTCTTTGCAAGAAGATCGTCACACCTTTGCACTAGTGAAGCAACAGAAAACTGAGCATCATGTTTAATGACCTCATGTGTTTGCTTGCCCAATTCTACCCTTGTAACCTTATAATCAGCAGCTGACATTTCATCAAGTGGTTTATCTGCAATAGGTTCCACAATTTCAGCTACTTTCATCTTGTTGCTATCAACAGTTACCCTAGAGATAGTCTTCACCTTCTTAGCAACTTTGGATCTGAACTGTTTGAGTTGCTGGTAGTCAAAGGCATCAGGTGAGATCTCTTGCTTCTTTCTTTTCGGGGTGAAAGAACTAAGCCATGGAGGCAAAGTCATCAACTCACTTCCAGTAGCAGCTGTAGGCAAAGGAGAAGCAGTTTCTGTTTGAATTACCGTGGTCACCCTGGGAGGAATATCTGTTTGAATAGCAACCACGGTTTGCTCAGTTACCAATGGGCATGAAGATTGCCTCATGAATTCTTCAAAACCAGAAGTGGAAGTATCAATTTCTGATAACTGAATGCAAGTGGGATTATCTTCAGGAACTTTCAACACACTTTCTCGTTATTGATCAGGAGAAGGCTCGTATGCTGAAATGGGAACTGCATTCTGAGGAGACTCATCAATGAGCAAATCAGGAGGAGAAAGAGGCGTCTCAATGGAAACTGGAGGAATGACCTCGTGAGGCGTGTCTGAAACTGGAGACTTAGGCGCATCATCAGATTGCTGCCCCTCTTCTGGATTATCCAGATCGATCACCTGAACATGGAACCGTGATTTCTCCTTCCCACGAGTAGTTGTCTCCTCAGGAGGAAGCACTACTGCACGACTAACTCGTAACTTGATCTTTGTGCCTGAAGATGAAACACCCTCCTTATTATCAATCTGAATCTCAGACTTCCGTCCAAGAGGCCCTGTAGAATCATCTTCTTTACCAACCTTGATTTTGATAAGTCTAACAGCATTACTTTTCAGCCATGCGTTAGTGTTGGCCAAGATAGGCTTAAATCTGTCAAGAATGGAGACGCACTCCTTGTGTGACCATTGGATCAAAGGAAGTGGAGCTTCCTCAACCCTTCGTGAAGTGTATTCAGGATCAAGTATATGCCCATCATCGATCATCCCTTGTGGGATATCTGCCAAGTTCAAGTCAAAAATTTGCTCAACAGTGAGCCTGCAGTAATCCATCTTTAGAACTTCGGCTTCTGTGCGGAGATCTGCCCAGATGTCTTCAATGCGATGAACATGCACAAAGGATTTCTTGATCTTCTCCTTCATACCTCTATAATCAAAATCAGCTCTAGGTTTGAACCTCTTAAGCTTGATTTCCTGCAATTCAACTTCCATGGCCTTAGCCTTCACAGATGTGACAAGAGAGTATCGACCAATTTTCAATGGGTTTGTGCTGGAGATCCCCATTCCAACCTTGTGTCTAGTAGACTGAAGAGTATGAACAGCTATAATCTGTCTTCTCAACTCCATAAGAATTATCTTATCGGTTGGGTATCTTGGAAGCATGTATGGCTGACCATCATAGCATCCAATCCTCATATAGGTGAAGGTGGGAAATTGCAGGAATAAACACCCATACTCAGACACCTTGACCCATGCCTCATCTGATACTCTTTTGTTTCTGAAATCCATGTCAAACTGACACATGAAATATCCGAAGAATGCATCTTGGACTCTTCTGAAATGCAGTTTGCTAGGTTTCAATGGCAATTGGTCATAATATTCCCAAACTGGTATGAGCGAGCGATCACCCTTGGTAGAAAGACCTGGAAAGTGTCTAAGTGACGCTGCTAAATATACCAAATAAGAATTCATGAAAAAGGTCCTAGTGGTAGGAACCGCTGCAAGTTGTTCGCACAAAGCATCGCTGATGATTTCACCCCATGAAATGTGATGCGACTGCCGTATGAACATGATGAATTGATACATCCATGGCTCAAAGACATTGGAGTGCTCAAGGCCCAACATTCTGCTGAGAAGAGTGATGGTGTCTCCTATCTCCCACTTGAAATCACAATGGTACAACTTTGCCCATCTTGAGAATGAAGGACGTGGCTCTTGAATCCACCTATTGATGTGTCGCTTGCAATCTTTTTCCCTTTTCACATAATACTCTGCTGCACTTTCTTTGGTGATTTCCATATAAACAGGTGCAGGAGGTATTTTGAAGACCTTCTCGATTGTATCTGCATCAAGACGAATTATAGCTTCACCATCATCATTTTTGATGACTCTTGACTCTTTGTCAAAATGATGGGTGCATGCAAGAACAAACTCAGGTTCTAGGGCAGCCACTGGGAAAGAAGATGCATGATGGATATGGCTGTCCAATAGCCGCTGCAAGTTGTTATCTTGTGGATCTTCTACCTTGTGAATGAATTCTGCCATATCAACGTGCCCTATTTCTGTGTCCCTGATGCGATCCAATGGAGAAGATACCTGGTAAGGTGTAACCTCATTCTGGTATTTGTCATATTTGTATTTCATTTTCTTTGGAGTTGGCGATGCCGGCAAATCTGACATTGATTGTGAACCTGGAATGCTGTGATGAAGACTTAAAAGAGTTAAGGCCACATCATAATCAGCTGCAAATATCATTCTTTCTTTTTCAAATGGGTAAAACTTTGATATTTGAATTTCACGGTTTTGTGAGAGAGGAAGAGGGGAGATATGTAGAAATGGGAAAATCTTGACTTTGACCAATTTCGGATCTTGGGAGAATTTTTGCAAGTATACAAGTGGAAAGGACATACATGCAATCGGGGTTTTAAAACCCAAATACAAGTACACTTGTAAATTCGAAAATGGAGAAATGGACGAAAAATGATATTTTGACTCGCGGGAAATGATGGAAATGGAAAGTACGGATATGGGGAACATGAATGGATAGAAACGGGAATATCCAGGAAAGTCATTTTCATGAAAATGGGAAGATCTTTTCAACATGTAATCCGGTTTTTTTAAAACCCGAATTTGCAAGGGAGGGGTATTTCACACTTTTCAAGCTTGGAATTTTAACCAAAAATGATTAAATTTCTTAACCGTAGGGGAAGAACAAGAATTTCCAGCGAACTTGTAATCGAGATTAAAAATCCCGAATACAAGCTAAGATGGAATTTTGAGAAGAACAATGCAATTCAACAATTGCATTTCAAAGGGAAGATTTCTTTCACGAAAACCAATTTTTAGGGGAAGAACATCACATGCCAAAAATGCAACTAATAACGAAAAATAAAGAAAACAAGAAAATAATAAAAAGAAGAGAAGAAAGGAAGAACATACCTTTATTAAAAATGCAAAATGCTTCTCCAACAATGCAATACTTCTTGAGATGAAGAAGCAAAACCGGACTATCAAACCCTTATCATGTTTTTTTGTAAAAATGCCCCAAATATGGCAGCAATCTTAAACTTGGAGGAGCAAAATGCCAATGAAAGTGTGCATTCCAAGTTTATTGGAGCAATGATGCCAAAGGTATTTGAAGAGGCAATGACGCCAAAGGTTAAAAACGCGGCCAAAGGAAATCACGTTTTTGCAAAAAACGTGGTATTCAATGCACCATCAATGGATCATTGAATGTCTTGAAACTTATCCCATACTCCACGCCTAGGTGGGAGAAGGCAAAACGCCTTAGGAGATTGCAGGTTTATGGAGTAAAAACGCCCAAAATGTGGATTGGATAAACCACGTTTTTTGCTGATTCAACTCCAAAAACCAGTAATAATAAACTCTAAATGGAGAAAAATGTGTTTGAAAATGCTTGAGAATAGGATAGAATCCTAAACGCCTTGCATCTCTAGCAAATCTCCCCAAAAAATCACTTTGACATCTTCAACAAATCCATTTTCCTTGCAAATCGGGTTTTGGGAGACAAACAACAAGTTCGATTTACCCAAAAACATGCAAATCGGGTTTTGGGGAGAAAATAACAAGTTCGATTTTCACTTTTCCCACTTTTATGTCAAAATCGGGTTTTATAAGACAAATAGCAAGTTTAATTTTTCACTTTTTCACTCATCAAGCCAAAATTGGGTTTTTTTGGACAAATGACAAGTTCGAAATTGTCAAAAATGCACTTTTATGTCAAAATCGGGTTTTAAAAGACAAACTGCAAGTTTAAAAATACTTGTAAGAGAGAAATAAAATCCCTACAACAAGTAAAAAACACTTGCACATATGTAATGGGGATTTAAAATCCCTATTACATGCGAAAACCATTAAAGTAGGGGTTTTTTGAACAAACTGCAAGTTTACTTGCAGTTGAGCCAAAAAACCCCTATTTTAACTAAAAATGACCCAAAAACAATAAAAAGATAAAAACATTAAAGGGGAAACTTAAAATAAATTACAAGTGACATATTTAAAACAAAAGTGCACATGTAATTGATCAAAAATTCCCCTACAAAGACCATAACAATGAATATCATTAAAACTTGCAGATTGAAGAAAATTCTCCACCTGCAGTCTGGGTTTTAAAACACGAAATTGAAGGAAAGGCATAGCAAACAAACCCAGAATTGGATGAAATTCGAAACGTAGTTTGAGAATGGACTGAGGATTAAGCCAGTCCAAGGATTAGTCAAAATTTTGCCTTGGGAAACGTGCCATAGAGTAATTATTTTCATTTTTTCATAAAAATTTCACCGTAGTGGTCCCTCATTTTTGGAAACTAAAATGAGGACAACAATAGCGGACAGGACATCCACCTAAAAGCCCTCGAGGAGTGCCTGGAGAGATGTCGAAGGGCACGGTTGGCCCTTAATCCGAAGAAATTTAGATTCATGGTACCACAAGGAAGATTGCTTGGACACATTGTGTGTAAAGAAGGATTGAAAACGGACCCTGACAAGATTCGGGTCATAGTAGAAATGGAACCTCCTACGGACGTCACTGGGGTAAAGTCCTTCCTTGGTCATATAGGGTACTACAAGAGGTGTTGGAACCCTAAATTTTGCAATTTTTAGAATTCCAGATTCCAAGACAAGAAATGAGAAAAATTCTAAATATATATATATATTGAATAGGTAGAAGTAATATGTTTTATATTTGTTGCACAATATGAAACCATAACATAAACACAATAATGGGCATAAAATGGATTGTGAGGCACCAAAGGGGGTATTTACATCATTTAAAGACCATTTATCCATTATATACCCATAAAATAGCCTTAAAATACCTCTAATATGCCTAAACAACTTGTAAAGTGACAATTAATTACATAAACTAAGGCAATTTCGGGATTTGGAATTATTTTTATTTAAAAGGGGGGTGTCTTTTCACCCAAAGGGGTATGAAAACCATTCAACCACATATATATGTGTGATGTAAAATGTAAAGAGGGGGAGAATAGAGATACAAGAGGTGGAGACGATTTTGTACTTTTAAACTTTTTATCAAAAATAACCAGTTGCAATTTCTTTCTCATATGTCTTGAGAGTTAACATATTTTCAGAAGGCAGTTGCTTGTGATATTATCTAAAGGAGATAAGGTTATTTGTGTTCTTCCAGTGAAATTCCATGTTTCATATTGTAGATTTGGATCAAAAAAGATTTACTTGTGAATTGTAATTGTTCCTCGTATTTCTTCCTTGGATGGTCTCTTAAAGTTAGGGTTAAATTCATTCAAGCGGTTTACAATATAGACATTGAAGTAGAGCTCATAAGAAATAGTAATTGACAAACTCGCCGAGAGGGGGTGGGTTTAAAAACTGTCTCATAAGTTTACACAATAAGCCCTGAAGAAATATAAGACTCTGTAGCCCAAATAAGAGGAAAGGCACTGATCATTTGTAAACAAACCCTTTAACCATCCCAATTACCCTTTACTTTTAAGCATAATGATTAGTAGAGTAGGTATAGTAAGGTAATTTAGCCAAAGTGTAACATATATACCTTTGTAAGATACATAGATCAATACACACATCTGAAATCAATCTGTTTGAGAAACTTATGCCATTCTGAGACTAGGAGATATTAGATTAAGACACTAAATCTGCTATAAAAAGCATTAGTTGAAGGAACAACTAGTGAGTAGGTATACCCGCCTAGGTCCTGCAGAGCCTAAAGTGAGAGTTAGTAACCAAATAGGTTCACTCTATAAGTTGGCCAAGTCAATTGGAGGGTTTGATCATAGAAGTTGGCATTTCCTTAGAACCTATCCAATCTGTTGATTTGAGACCCAACAGGAGGTTCATCAAGAACTTCGCTGAGGTGTCCCACCTGTTGGATAGTTTGACATGGAAAGGGGAGCCATACATCTGGACAAAGCCACAGAGCAATGCATTTGAAGAGCTGAAGACGAGATTGATGGGAGCACCCATATTGGCATACCAGAACTGGGATAAGGAATTCCATGTTCACGTGGATGCCTCAAATTATGCCATCGGGGCTACATCAGCCCAAGTAGGAGGACACGGGTTGGACCATCCCGTTTATTTTGTGAGCAGGTTGCTCTCGAAGGTTGAAAAGAACTACAATACCAAAGAACGCGAAGCCCTCGACATGGTCTATGCCGTACAGAAATTTCGTCATTACCTACTCGCTACACCATTCACATTTTACGTAGACCACCAGGCACTCATGTACTTGGTAAACAAGCCTATTATCCAAGGGACGATAAGTTGTTGGCTATTGCTACTACAAGAGTTCACATTTACAATTGTGGTAAGACCGGGGCAAAGCCATGTCATAGCCGATCAACTGTCCCGGATTAAGTCAGGGGAACCTTCGGAGGGAGTAAACGATGATTTCCCGGATGCGCACTTGTTCCAAATAGCCATACTCCCTTCGTGGTACAAGAAGATTGGAGAGTACCTGTTGACGTCCCAATTTCCGGAGGATATGCCCCCAGGGGAACAGAGAAAGCTATTACTAAGGAGCAGGACCTTTTCATTGATCAATGGCTTACTCTACAAAATGGGGCCAGACCAGGTACTAAGGCGTTGTGTCACGGAGGAGGAAGTCCCCAGTGTATTAAGGGAGGCACACGAAGGACCTGCAGGCAGACATATGGGCCCAGACACTACGGCTCGCAAGGTGCTTCTGGTAGGACTGTGGAGGCCAACCGTACATCACGATGCCAGGAAGTGGGTCGTAGGGTGCGACACTTGCCAACGAGTGGGCAAACCTTTGAAGCGGGACTTCACGCCCCTCAACCCTTCGCACACAAAGGAACTCTTCAAATGATGGTGACTTGACTTTGTAGGGCCTCTTAAGGCTAGCCGCACACAACGGTGCCGTTACATTGTGGTTGTGACAGAATACTTGACTAAGTGGGTAGAGCCGAGGGCTCTTCCGGATAACTCTGCAGTAAGCACGGCTAAATTTATCTATGAACAAATCATTACGCGATATGGCATACCTATTCAGCTAACTAGTGACCGAGGGGGCCACTTTGTGAACCATGTCATACGGTTGTTGACCACAGAGTTTAAGATTTTCCACTCATTATTGAGCTCGTACTACCCACATGCAAATGGGCAGGTCGAGGCCATGAATAAAATATTGGTGTCAGTAATCTACAAGTCCCGCGGAGTAGAAAAGGAAGATTGGGAAGAGAAGTTACCCTCTATATTATGGGCCTACAAAACGACTTACAAGGTGACCACCGGTCAAACTCCATTTCAACTAATGTACGGTCAGGAAGCTGTGGTGCCTATCGAATTTATGGTACCGAGCCTCTGAATAGCAATTGAAAATAGACTCGGAGACATGGAAAGCCTGCAGAAGAGGCTTTACAACTTGAACAAACTGGATGAGTGTCGAATGGTGGCACAGTGGGCCACGAAGGTTGCACAAGCCAAAAGAAAAGTATGGCACGACAAGCATTTAAAACGCGTAAAATTCACCCCGGGACAATTGGCTTTGAAATACAACGGGAAAAACGAGATCAAACTAGGGAGGTTTAAGGTGAGATGGCTAAGACCCTTCTGAATTCGCTAAGTCGGGGCCAACGGGGCCATCCGGTTGACAAAGTTGGACAGAAAACAGGTGCCCGAGGCTGTGAACGGTTCCAAATTGAAATCGTACCGCGAACGACAGCTGCACCAACGGCCTCAAGGACAAAAATAATTGAAAATATATATATATATTTCAAAAAACAAAAAAAAAAAGAACAGGCCACGGTGGGATCACCGAATGGTGGAACCACCGTGCGGTGGGACCACCGTGCAGTGGCAACACTGTGCGGTGGAAACCACCACATGAAGACACCGTCAGCAACATAAAGAGATGTCACCAGCAGCTGACACAAACACACGACGCCGCACAAACATGCCGCCCAGCAAAAAAAAACATAAGTAGCCCGCATAAATAAGAAGCAGGACACGCAGCACAAACACTGCCGCCTAGCAGCAACACACAAAGCCACACATAGCCGTAGGCCCTCAACGAAGAGAAAGGAGACAAACTATCTGCAACCATTGCCGCAGGGAAGGGGAAGTGGTGTAATGGTTTTACGGGTAGCCATATCTTAGTTGGCAGATTAAGGAAGCAACCTATAGGGAATGCATTCAGCGGGCAAACGGCATTGGCGAGCAAAGTTGCAGACAGACATGGACAAGACCACGAGGGTTTTACCATCGGGAGTTCGAGTTGCAGGAGGCATCGATAAAAGCACCAGCGCCAGCAAACAGAAACACAAGCCAAAGATAGCCACAACCACAGCCACGGGAAAGGTTACAGCCGACACGATTGTGTTCGAGGGTGTGAATGGAGCCGAGTGCCGTAAGAGGTGGCAGGAGAATTTTGCCGATCACGAAGTGAATTTTTTTAACAGTGAGCAGGAGTTCATTGGGCTATCCAGATGCCGGTTTTTCCCATAAAGAAATTCGAGGTACCGTTGCGAATGATGGTCGACATGTTTGATGCCACCTCCATAACGAGCACATTTGACTACGACAACCATAGGCTAAGGGTTTCCTTCACAGCAACAGATTTTATGAGGGTATTTGGCATACCAGGCCGCAATGGGAAGAAAGTGGAGTTGAAGGCTAAGAAAATGAATAAGGACACGAAGGAACACAGGGTGAAGATGGTCTCCCGCAACCTTACACCGGTTAAACTGGCCTTTGTGACCAACGCCACAAAAAATAGGGGAATGAAGAAGTCATTTGTAGCCAAAGGGCCATGGCCTTGTATCATGGATGTAGTGAAGAGCCGACTCACCGGGTCTAGCCGAGCATCAGATATCACCCTACCTCAGATTATTTGGATGAATGGACTTATGAATGGGGTGCAGTACGACTGGGCTACAGTACTTGCGGATAGGATGTGTGAGTTCATGACTCTACACCACCGCACCTTCTACATGCCACACTATGCCATTGGGTTGTTCCTGGAGGCTATGCGTTCCCAGCTACCGGAGGACGAAGTAGACATCAAATCGGAAGGTAGTCTAGCACCAGGGGAGCCACCCATCTTCTATTGGCGACGTATGGATGTAGGGCTCACACCTACGGTAGGGTAGAAGAGGCGAAGGCCGAATGTGTCTGAATCCGACGACTTTGACAGCGGGCGGGAAGAGAACTCAGAAGCCTCGAGTGACTCAGATGGAGATAGTGGGGCAAGCTTAGCCGAGGCTGTACTAGCATCCACACCCCCACCCCAAGTCTTGTTCGCCACACCCATGCTGACTGCCTCAGAGAAGTTGAGTCCGTCTACGAGTGGCTTTGCGCCCATTCCGGCCTTCGGGGAGCGGAGGCCATTGGTAGTAATGGGGTTGCCATCAGGGACAGAGGAAGGGAGGACAGAGATAGTTCCGTCAGAAGAAGTAGGTGAATCCAGGCCCACAGAGAAGGTGCACAGGCATGATCAGGCAGTGACAGGAGCAATAGGCGAGGAAATACTACACCCCCTCGAGGACGACAGTTGGTTGAGCAGGGAGTTCGAGATGACACCCATGTCACCTAGGCTGGTTACTACCATTTCTCCCTCACGGGATACCCCCGTGCGTAGTGACCCTCGAGAGGACTTAGACGTAGAGGTTGTGGACTTAGATAGCGAAGGTTCCCCCAAGGATGTGAAACACTCGACGGATGTATAGGGCAGGGAGTTGGCACTGGAGCAGATAGCGGAGGTCCATGTGGACAGCCAGCGAGGTAGAGTAGACAGCCACATGGAGAGTAGGTAGCCAGGCCGGGTCGACGTGGAGGCGTACCTCCAAGATATGGTGGGCCGAGGGCAGACTTACTTTCAAGAACTAGTACAGAGTTATCTACAGGAGGAGATCCGCCGAGGGCGGGAGGTGATTGCTTCCCTTCAGTCAGAAGGCCTCGACTGCACCGTTCAGGAGTTGGAGCGGCTGCTCAAGTTTATGCGGGAGGGTTGTCCGTAGGCATTTGCTGCCTATTTTGAGAGAGGTGGATGGCCAGAAACTGAGACGATAGAGATGTTGGCCGCATGGGCGGTGAGCACGCCACTAGTGGAGAGTAGAGTAGAGTCTCTCGAGAGGCAAATTGAGCAAACCTTCAGGGAAGTGTATCATACTCTTCGTCGGATGGAGTCCGTGTCTGTAGGACATTTGACTACGAGGGTGGCCGCGGAGAGAGCTCGGGAGGAGTTGGCCACCCAGATTGACGCCATGCAGAGAGACTTGGACTGCCAGGAGGCGGCGTGGGAAGCTGAGAGGGCTCAGTTTGCTGTTGAGAAGGCTCAGTTGCTGCAGAGTTGGAGGACGCAAGGGCAGCATAGGCGACCCTGACCACTAGTCTGGTACAGGCACGAGAGACGGTGGATGCCAAGGAAGGAAAACTCTTGGAAGCTGCTCGGATGGTTAAGTCTGCAATTGAGCACAGGAAGGTTGTTGAGCGGGCCCTATAGGTGTGGAGACAACAGGTGTATGATCTGAGCGCATGACTAACACCAGCATCATCATCAGCCCTGCCACCTGCTGCTTCAGGGATGCCCCCTCTGCCCCCTTCTTCTTCTCTACCTTGATTCTGTTTAGTGTATGCACATCCTCTCTATTTTTGTATTAAGTCGTCCGGAGACGACTTCTTTTCTTGGGAGGGATGATAATGCCGAGAATAATCAATATGTTATGTTGTCATATTATGTTGTCGCCAGTAATAATGAGTTATGGCAGTCAGTTAGTTAGTCGTCTCGAAGGGCAGTTGGACGCGACGGTTGGTCGCACCCCTTCGGGTATTATATATTGCATACCTTTCCTTCTTAGTATCATCATGATAGTCCTATCTGGGTTTAATGTTATAAGCACTTGATATACATGGACTATTGAATTAATACAGAAATTGGTTCTTTAATATATTTCCATTATGTTTTGTGCATTTGCTTTTTGCATTTAACTGTTTACCCGTATGTGGCAAACAATTACCTTTCGTGTGCCCCTCCCTTTTGCACTCAATACACCATAGTTCATTACCTTCATTGGTGGTTCCTTTCTCAGCATTCAATTCTTTCATCACTCTCAACATATCCCATCAAAGGGCTTGTACAATTTTGGATTCTTCGTCACTACTACCTTCGATGCTCTCATCATCATCGGTCTTCCTCTTCTCTTGAGAGGAGGTTTTATTTTCACTCTCGATGTCCATCGCTCAATTGTACGCATCAGCGTATGAGGATAGAGGCACTACTTTCATCTTCTTGCGCAATGAGGGTATCAATCCCTTCGTGAACCACCCCTTCTTCAACCCGTCAATTGGCTGGTTTTCCATCTTGTTCAATAGTTCTTTAAGCCTACGGTTGTAAGCTCATACACTCATTTTTCCCTTGCTTAGTATTATAGATTTCGACCACAATCTCATTATCATCCCTCAAGAGTTTGAATTCCTCCTAGAACGCCCTCTTTAGATCACTCCGTCTCGTCTTGTGTTGGGCATCGAGGTCTATGTACCAGTCAATGGCGATCCCCTGAAGGGTGGTGGGAAATGCCTTCAGCAGTAGTCCCTGTCATCTTGGCCATTTGCCTCCCAAATGGTTATGCATGTTTTGCAATACCGTACCAGGTCCTGCGACCCATCTCCTGTGAACTTCGGCAATTTCTACTTCTCTTAGGTGTTCAACATTGTTTTCACTCGGAAAGTGCGTGTGTATTCGCCTTGTGTGCCGGACCTAGGTGGACTGTTTCGACCGCTACGTTCCGGTGCTTTCCCTGCACTCTCGGCCACGTAGGCGTCCTCTACATGTCTACCTTCAACGTCCCCAACACTTTGAGTACTTCCAGGTGTGTCGAACCTGAGTGAACTGTTCCGACCGCTACGTTTCAGTGCTTTCCTTGCACTCTCAGACACGTGCGCGTCCTCTACACGTCCACCTCCAACATCCCAACACTCCACGACTTCCAAGCTTCGACTCGTCTTTGTGCTCCCTCCGGCCGAGGGTCGGCATATCACCTGATCGCTTGGTCTTGACCACCCTGTGGCCTCTTCTCACCTTTGATGGGATCTACGGACGTGAATCACTCAAGGCTGACCCAATTTCTTTTAAGGCAACGGTGCCAAAATGTTTACCACTATAACTAGTAAATTAAATACAGCAAAGAATAATGTACATGAAAATGCATACCAGACACGACAGTAAAATATATCTTTATTCGCACATTCAATTATTACAGAGAAGAGACCAAAGATGGTTGGCCAAGGATTACAATAGATCCGACAATACCATCCCCCTTCCTTGACAGTACACGACATATTTAAAGGACCCGACAGTTTCCGAGAGGTACCCAATCGTCAACGAACCGACACTTAACTACCCAAGACTGACAACCCACTCAATACAATTAATTAATACCTTGTCGGATAACAAATATTATCAAACATAGCAATAGGCAATTTATGCCGACAACACTCTTCCTCCATCACATACCGACACAACACCTGGTCGGCCCCCATTTTATACAATAATCCATTAATCAACTGAAATGTGCAGCTTCTCAACACCAGTTTCCTCCATTCTCCAGGTGGCATACCTTGCGGGAACACGGAGGTGGAGAGATATTCCCCGATGGCAGTATACCATGATGGGAGTACTGCGATCTTGAACAGGCGAGCATCCGGAAATTCATCATTAATCCCCTCTGGCGGCTCTCCCAACTTTATCCTAGATAATTGGTCAGCTATCACATGGATTTTACCCGATCTTACAATAATGGTGAATGTAAACTCCTGCAACAAGAGTAACCATCTGCTGATTCCTTGAATAATTGGTTTGTTGACCAGATACATAAGCGCCTAGTGATCCACATAGAACGTGAATGGCATCGCGAGAAGGTAATGTCTGAATTTCTGCACGACATAGACCATTCCTAGGGCCTCTCACTCCGTTGTGCTGTAATTCTTTTCAGCCTTAGACAGTAATCTACTCACAAAGTAGATTGGATAGTCCAGTCCATGGTCACCCACTTGAGCTAATGTGGCACCAATTACGAAATTAGATGCATCTACGTGGACATGGAACTCCTTGTCCCAATTCGGATATGCGAGGATGGGGGCCACCACCAGCCTGGTCTTCAACTCTTCAAAAGCTTCGCCTTTCGAAGTCCCCCACGTGTACGACTCACCCTTTTGAGTTAGTTTATCCATGGGGTAAGATATATCAGCAAAATTCTTTATAAACCTTCTATAGTAACCAATGTGACCCAAGAAGGATTTTACCCCTATGACATGTGTGGGTGACTCCATCTCCACGATCACTCAGATCTTATCAGGGTTTGTTTTTAACCTTTCTTTACAAACAATGTGACTGAGCAATTTGCCTTGCAGAACCATAAATCTGCACTTCTTAGGGCTGAGTGCCAACCTTTCCCTCCGACATCTCTCCATATATTCCCTTAGGGCTATCAGATGTGTGTCCTGCCTGCTGTAAATCGACCAATCGTTGAGGAAAGCCTTAAAGTTTTCCACAGACATCTTATCAAAGATGTGCAGGATGATCCTCTGAAAAGTTGCAGGCACGTTGCATAGACCGAATGGCATCCGGTTATATGCGTACACGTCGTCCTCCACCACAAAGGTGGTCTTGAGCTTACCCTCCTCGGCGATGGATATCTGATTGTATCCTGAAAACCCGTCCATGAAGGAATATATTTTGTGGCCGGCTACCTCTTCCAGTATGCTATCCATGAAAGGAATAGGAAAAGGATCTTTGATGGTGACTACATTCAGGCATCGAAAGTCGATGCAAATCCGAATTTGATTAGCCTCTTTCTTTAAGGAAATAACAATCAAAGACACCCATTTGTTGGTCTGGACCCGAAAAATGATGCCCATGTCTAGCATTTTTTCTATTTCCTCATTCACTCTTGCGGCATAGTTTTTGTTCATCTGGTATGGCCTCTTTCGCATCGACTGGGCTCCAAGTACTAGTTCAATGCGATGTACACACATCTCAAGAGGCACTCCTTTTAGATCTTTATATGTCCAAGCGAAAACATCCTTATACTCTGAAAAGATTTTGAAAGCTATTGCCTTCAACACAGGATCCCAATCGTCCTCGACCAATAAGTTTTTAGGAGCTTCCTCTCTTCCTAGATTGGTCACCTTTAACTTGGAGTCCTCATACTTGATAGGTTTGTCCTTCTCAAACTGATGCGCTAGAGCTTCATCCACTCGGGCCTCCCCTTCTTTGTATTCTCCATACTCAGGTGGAAACACAGTTTTTTCCTCGGACTCTTCTATCTAGAGCATGTTGCATTGGAACAGCTCATAATCCTCCATCGGCCAATGGAAGAGTCCATTCAATGAGCAGATGTCATCTTCCGAGCAGCCATTGAATTCAAGCACTCCATTATTTGGTTCCATCTCGTCTCTGCCTTCGTAGGAATCCCACTCCTATCTATTTGAGTCTTTTGAGTTGGAGTCGAATGATGCAAGCGCCTCGCTGCCGGCCTGGGTCCTCAGATCAATAACGTACTTCCACCCCCTTTCTCCATGGAAAGGGCATTCTTCTTCCAATTGTGGTTCACTTTTGCTGTGACTAACCACCCTCTCCCTAAGATGGTGTCATAGCCTTTCTTTTTAAGTGGGATTACCACAAAATCCAGTAAGAAGGGTTGTGTGCCAATGGTCACGGGCTGGGCCATCAGGGTGCCGAGTAGCTTGATACCATGTTGGTCTGCTCCCACCAAATTGAATGTGGGTGACCATAGTGTCATCTTCCCGAGCTTCCATATATCCTCTGGCAACACATTCACCCCAGATCCTCCGTCCACGATGGTGTCCTTGAGGATAGTCCCCAGGATTCCCATTTCCACTACCGTAGGATGTCGACCACTATTTAAGGCCAACAACATTGAATTATCCGAAGGGTTGTGTTGTCCTCATTTTTGTTTCCAAAAATGAAGGACCACTACGAGGAAATTTTTATGAAAAAATAAAAATTATTACTCTATGGCACGCTTCCCGAGGCAGAATTATGACTAATCCTTGGACTGGCTTAATCCTCAGTCCGTTCTCGAACTACGTTTCGAATTTCGTCTAATTCTGAGTTCGTTTGCTATGCCTTTCCTTCAAATTCGGGTTTTAAAACCCAGACTGCAGGTGGAGAATTTTCTTCAAACTGCAAGTTTTAATGATATTCATTGTTGTGGTCTTTGTAGGGGAATTTTTGATCACTTACATGTGCATTTTTTTATTTCAAATATGTCACTTGTAATTTATTTTAAGTTTCCCATTTAATGTTTTTATCTTTTTATTGTTTTTTGGTCATTTTTAGTTAAAATAGGGGTTTTTTAGCTCAACTGCAAGTAAACATGTAGTTTGTCCAAAAAACCCCTACTTTAATGGGTTTTACATGTAATAGGGATTTTAAATCCCCATTACATGTGTGCAAGTGTTTAATACTTGTTGTAGGGATTTTATTTCCACCTTACAAGGAATTTTAAACTTGCAGTTTGTCTTTCGAAACCCGATTTTAGCATAAAGTTCATTTTTGACAATTTTTAAACTTGTCATTTGTCCAAAAAAACCCGATTTTGGCTTAATGAGTGAAAAAGTGAAATTTTAAACTTGTTGTTTTATATTTAAAACCCGATTTTGAGCATGAAAAGGAAAAAGGAGAAAATCGAACTTGTCATTTTATGTTTAAAACCCGATTTGCTTCCTTTTGAGGAAAATCGAACTTGTCATTCATTTTTCAAAACCCGAAATGCAAGAATGAAGCGATTTTGGACTTTTTCAAGGCGAAATTCGTGGATGAATCGTTGGATGATGGGGGCGTTTTGAGTTTGCATCCTATCTTCTTGCATTTTTTGACATCTATCATGCCATTTCAAAGACAATTCCGCTGGTTTTTACCCTAAGAAACAGCAACTGCGTTTTTTTTTAACGTGCCTCATGAATGCCACGATTTGAGCGGTTAAATCTTCAATGTTGCCCACACTCCTAAATCGTTTTGGCCTTTCTTCCTAAGGCGTGGAGGGTAAGAAAGGTTTCGCACCATTTAATGGTGCATTGAATGTGCAATATGCGATGAATGCCACGTTTTTACAAAAACGTGACTCTCTCTTGGCTGCGTGTTTGATCCTTTGGCATTAATATCTCTTCAAACACCTTTGGTGTTATTATTCCAGCAAATACCTTGATCATTTTGCTTCAACAAACCCGAAAGGAACACTTTCATTGGCATTTTACTCTTGCAAGTTTAAGATTGCTGCCATTTTTGGGGGCATTTTCACAAAAACGTGATAAGGGTTTAATAGTTCAGTTTTGCTTCTTCATCTCAAGAAGTATTGCATTGTTGGAGAAGCATTTTGATTTTCCAATCAAGGTATGTTCTTCCTTTCTTCTCTTCTTTTTATTATTTTCATGTCTTCTTCATTTTTCGTTTCTTGTTACGTTCTTTGCATGTGTTGTTCTTCCCTTAAAATTGGTTTTCATGAAACAAATCTTCCCTCTAAAATGCAATTGTTAAATTGCACTATTCTTCTCAAAATTCCATCTTAACTTGTATTCGAGATTTTTAATCTCGATTGCAAGTTCGCTGGAAATTCTTGTTCTTCCCTTACGGTTGAGAAAATTAATCATTTTTGGTTAAATTTCCAAGCTTGAAAAATGTGAAATACCTCTCTCTTGCAAATTCGGATTTTGAAAACCGGATTACATGTTGAAAAGATCTTCCCATTTTCATGAAAATGACTATCCCGGATATTCCCATTTCTATCCATCCACGTTCCCCATATCCAAACTTTTCATTTCCATCATTTCCTGCAAGTCAAAACCCCATTTTCCATCCGTTTCTCCATTTTCGAATTTACAAGTATACTTGTATTCGGGTTTTAAAATCCCGATTGCATGTATGTACTTTCCAACTTGTATACTTGCGAAAATTCCCTCAAGATCCGAAATTGGTCAAAGTCAAGATTTTCCCATTTCTACATGTCTTCCCTCTTCTTCTCACAAAACCGTGAAATTCAGAGATCAAAGTTTTACCCATTTGAAAAAAGAAAAAATGATATTTGCAGCTGATTATGATGTGGCCTTAACCCTTTTAAGTCTTCATCACAGCATTCCAGGTTCGCAATCAATGTCAGATTTGCCGGCATCGCCAACTCCAAAGAAAATGAAATACAAATATGACAAATACCAGAATGAGATTGCACCTTCCCAGGTATCTTCTCCATTGGATCGTATCAGGGATACAGAAATAGGGCACGTTGATATGGCGGAATTCATTCACAGGGTAGAAGATCCACAGGATAACAACTTGCAGCGGCTGTTGGACAGCCATATCCATCATGCGTCTTCTTTCCCAGTGGCTGCCCTAGAACCTGAATTTATTCTTGCATGCGCCCATCATTTTGACAAAGAGTCAAGAGTCATAAAAAATGATGATGGTGAAGCCATAATTCGTCTTGATGCGGATACGATCGAGAAGGTCTTCAAAATACCTCCTGCACCTGTTTATATGGAAATCACCAAAGAAAGTGCAGCAGAGTATTATGTGAAAAGAGAAAAAGATTGCAAGCGCCACATCAATAAGTGGATTCATGAGCCACGTCCTTCCTTCTCAAGATGGGCAAAGTTGTACCGTTGTGATTTCAAGTAGGAGATAGGAGACACCATCACTCTTCTCAGCAAAATGTTAGGCCTTGAGCACTCTAATGTCTTTGAGCCATGGATGTATCAATTCATCATGTTCATACGGCAGTCGCATCACATTTCATGGGGTGAAATCATCAGCGATGCTTTGTGCGAACAACTTGCAGCAGTTCCTACCACTATGACCTTCTTTATGAATTCTTATTTGGTATATTTAGCAGCATCACTTAGACACTTTCCAGGTCTTTCTACCAAGGGTGATCGCTCGCTCATACCAGTTTGGGAATATTATGACCAGCTGCCCTTGAAACCTAGTAGACTGCATTTCAGAAGAGTCCAAGACGCATTCTTTGGATATTTTATGTGTCAGTTTGACATGGATCTCAGAAATAAACGAGTATCAGATGAAGCATGGGTCAAGGTATCTGAGTATGGCTGCTTATTCCTGCAATTTCCCACCTTCACCTACATGAGGATTGGGTGCTATGATGGACAACCATACATGCTTCCAAGATACCCGACCGATAGGATAATTCTTATGGAGTTGGGAAGACCGATTATGGCTGTTCATACTCTTCAGTCTGCTAGACACAAGGTTGGAATGGGAATCTCCAGCACAAACCCATTGAAAATTGGTCGATACTCCCTTGTCACATCTGTGAAGGCTAAGGCCATGGAGGTTGAATTGCAAGAAATCAAGCTTAAGAGGTTCAAACCTAGAGCTGATTTTGATTATAGAGGTATGAAGGAAAAGATCAAGAAATCCTTTGTACATGTTCATCGCATTGAAGACATCTGGGCAGATCTCCGCACAGAAGCTGAAGTCCTGAAGATGGATTACTGCAGGCTCACTGTTGAGCAAATTGTTGACTTGAACTTGGCAAATATCCCTTTTTTTTTACAAGGGATGATTGATGACGGGCGTATACTTGATCCTGAATACATTTCACGGAGGGTTGAGGAAGCTCCACTTCCTTTGATTCAATGGTCACATAAAGAGTGCGTCTCCATTCTTGACAGATTTCAGCCTATCTTGGCCAACACTAACGCATGGTTGAAAAGCAATGCTGTTAGACTTATCAAAATCAAGGTTGGGAAGGAAGATGATTCTACAGGGCCTCTTGGACGAAAGTCTGAGATTCAGATTGATAATAAGGAGGGTGCTTCATCTTCAAGCACAAGGATCAAATTACGAGTTAGTCGTGCAGTAGTGCTTCCACCTGAAGAAACAACTACTCGTGGGAAGAAGAAATCGCGGTTCCATGTTCAGGTGGTTGATCTGGATAATCCAGAAGAGGGGCAGCAATCTAATGATGCGCCTAGGTCTCCAGTTCTAGACACGCCTCACGAGGTCATTCCTCCAGTTTCCATTGAGACGCCTCTTTCTCCTCCTGATTTGCTCATTGATGAGTCTCCTCAGAATGCAGTTCCCATTTCAGCATACGAGCCTTCTCCTGATCAACAGCGAGAAAGTATGTTGAAAGTTCCTGAAGATATTCCCATTTGCATTCAGTTATCAGAAATTGACACTTCCACTTCTGGTTTTGAAGAATTCATGAGGCAATCTTCATGTCCGTTGGTAACTGAGCAAAACATAGTTGCTATTCAAACAGATATTCCTCCCAGGGTGACCACAGTGATTCAAACAGAAACTGCTTCTCCTTTGCCTACAGCTGCTAGAGGAAGTGAGTTGATGACTTTGCCTCCATGGCTTAGTTCTTTCACCCCGAAAAGAAAGAAGCAAGAGATCTCACCTGATGCCTTCGACTACCAGCAACTCAAACAGTCCAGATCCAAAGTTGCTAAGAAGGCGAAGACTATTTCCAGGGTAACTGTTGATAGCAACAAGATGAAGGTAGCTGAAATTGTGGAACCTATTGCGGATAAACCACTTGAGGAAATGTCAGCTGCTGATTATAGGGTTACAAAGGTAGAATTGGGCAAGCAAACACATGAGGTTATTAAACATGATGCCCAGTTTTCTGTTGCTTCACTAGTGCAAAGATGTGACGATCTTCTTGCTAAGAAAAACAAGCTAGAAGAAGAAAATCGACAGCTCATGACAGTCATCCATAAAATCACAAAACCTGCTGCCGAAGGGAGTAACTCTATTGGTTCTTCTGGTTCCCAAGAATCGATTCGTGGAGTGGAAAGAGCTGCTCAGAAAGTACAAGCACTGGATTCCTGGGTTGATCAGCTTCATGATCAATGCGTGCAAGTTATAAAAGACATTTTTCAAATAATGTCTAAGCTGGAAACCATTGAGGAGAAATTGGATCAGCCTTCTAACACTTTCAAAAAGAATCTGGAAAGTGTTGAGAAAAGTCTGGCAATCTGGCGTACCATGCCCCAACAACAGCTCAATATCCTGCAGGATCACGCCATCATTTCTTCCAGGGTCATGTACTTGGAATTTGAGGAACTCATGGAAAATAAAACTCTTGTTCTTAAATCCCTCATCGAAGAGATCAGCGATGCAAGGAAATTCCGGGATGAAATTTATCAAGGTATTGTTTCACATTGTGAAAGGGTCTCTTGCAACATAGTAAGTCAGGATGGAGAGCTAATTCCAGAAGAAGAGGTTCTTGCAGATTTACAGATGAGGATTCACAGTGAATGGAGAAGTGAACAATTCTCAGCAGTTTCAATTCAAACATTGATGAAACACCAAGCCTTCTTACATGAGATTCAGTCCATCTTGGATAAAGACAATTCCGCGCTTCTCCGCTGCCACGACACTATTGTGAAGACTATGGTAGTTGCTAAGAACACTCATGAACCGAATCCCGAGGAACTACAAGCAAGCATCCGGAAGTTTCAAGGATTCATGTCTTCACAAAATTCAACTTAAGTGTTTTTCAGCACTTAGTTGAATCTTCTCTCTTTTTGTAATTTCTTAGTTGTAATTTTGTTTTAACAAGATACATGTAAAAGTAGTTTATGTAAAATGCAAGTTACACATTACTTGTACTTTTGTAATTACATGTAAGTTAACAACAAGTTGTGTCCGATTAGGACTGTAGTTAGTTAGAGTAACTCTTAGTTAGTTAATGAAGTCTCAGTTATTTATTGAATAAGTCTTGGTGGTTGAGAGAATCTCTCAAGTTAGTTAGGATCCTCCCACCTTTTTCTCAAGGCTCCTATTCTATAAATACTTGAGAGGTCCATTGTAATTTTTATCTTTTTGGAAAGCAAGCAAAAACTCTGCCAAATTTACAGCAAGAAGTCTTTGAGCTTATGAATGTGAATTGAAGGTTTTGGAAGAATAATAAAGAAGGATCACTCAAGTTTTGAGTCTTTGAGCTACATGTTTGAGTTTGAATCTTTTTATTTCTTCTATGCAAAGTGTTTCTAAAGGAGCTTAGTCCAATCTGATTTGAAGTCTTTGAGCTGCAAGTAGAGAAGATTAATTAGAATAGGAAACTCTCTTGAAGGAACAGCAAGTCTTTGAGCTTGCGTCCATTCTTGAGGAAAATTATTGTTTGATAAGAAATAGCAGCAAGTCTTTGAGCTCGCATTATTTCTTGTCTTTATGTTGAAAGAATAGATTATTCCAGTCTTTGATCTGTTATCTTTTATTCATTGTAAATTTTAGTATAGCAAAGGGTAGATAGGACTTCCAATAGTCAAGTCTTTGAGCTTGATATTGCTGTCCCGTCCCGAAGGAAGTGACGGAAGTCTTTGCGCTTTCAGGAAACTTCATTTCCTTTCTCTCATTTCACTTGAAAGTAATTACTGCTGTTCATATTCAATCGCTAGCCTTTTCTGTGAAGAGAAAAGGATATTGTCTTTCTTGAAGAAAGAAGGAAGACTGCTGTCCCATCCTATTTTTATTTCAGTTTTAGTTAGATAGGGGGAGCCTTCCCTTAATTAGGAGAGTTTTTACTCGTGTGCTGTGGTTGAAACCACAATTTTGTATATTTCCCCTAAGTGTACAAAATTTTCAACCAACAGGTTGACCGGGACTTCTGTTTGGGTCACACCTGAAGGGGTGTGTGTGGTGCTTTGTACGATACTGAGAATGGTGATCCTCAGCTGTGGCATTGTGTCCTGAAGGTCCTTCACACTTATCGGCACCTCCATCTACAAGACTTGCCCAATAATGCTCTTTTTTGCTTCAGTACGGGATGAGGTACTCACCACCCCTGCATTTTTTGGTTGTTATGTCGTCATCTCCCGCTCAACGTCGGCCTTTGCCTCCCGTAATCTCTCCTTCTCCGTATAGGGGTCAGGATAAGTGGCCTTCTTGGCTTGAGCACGGGTGATTGCCAACACTTCTTTATCATCGTCGATTTTCTCAATGTTGAGAAGATTAACCCCTGGCTTGGGGCAATTTGTGTTGTCGTGGTCTCCAGGACCACACCATCTGCACAAGTTCTAGGGTGTTTCCTCTTTCTGGCAATCCCGCACAAAGTGTCCCCACTGGTTGCAGGCCCTGAGTCATCGACCGTCCTTTGGCATCATATTGCATTCAACTCCGATTATTGTTATTATTATTGTTGCCTTTCCCTCCCCTTCGGTGACCTCTGTAACCGCCAGATGATGTCATGGTGTTGGCTTGAGACTGGGATGTGCCTGTTGTAGGGGGGGGTAACGACTGCTCCTGGGTGAAAAGCACCTGATTCCCTAATGTCTTCATGTTGTAGGGACATTCTTTGGTGGAGTGTCCCAACACTTGGCAAATGTCGCAGAAGGCCTTTTTAGGACAGCAGCATTTTGTATGACCTTCCTCCTTACACTCTGTGCACCACACTTCCTCATTCTTACTGGTGCTTCCCTTCATACTTTTAAATTCCTTCATCATGCGATGCATGTCCTTCTGGAGGGATTGCACCTTCTTGCTTGACCCCTCATCACTACTACATCCCTCGGAGGAGTCCTCCTCAGAGGATTTGTCTTTCTTCTTCCTAGATGTCTTGCCTTCACTTTCTAGGTCCATTGCCCCATTATAGGCATCTTCGTAGGAGGTGGGTGGTACAATTTTCATTTTCCTCCGAAGGGACAATTTCAAACCCTCCACAAACCACCTTTTCTTAAATCCATCACTGGGTTGGTTGTCCATTTTTCCCAACAATTCTTTCAGGCGCCGACTATACACTTGGGTGGTCTTGTTTTTCCCTTGCTTGGTACTCAGGATTTCCGCCACGATTTCATTGTCATCTCTGAGAAGTTGAAACTCTGTTTCGAAGGCTTTATGTAATCGTCTCAAGTTGCCAACTTCGTTTTATCAGCATTGGCGTACCAGTTGATGGCCACCTCTCGTAGGGTGGCGGGGAATTGTACCACCCATTCCGCTTTGTCGGTCACACCATTGGCCGACCAGATTGTTTCACACGTACGACAATGCTGTACTGGGTCATCTTTCTCGTCTCCATTGAACTTAGGCGATTTTTGCCGATTCGCCATCACGCTCCTTAGTGACGGCCGAGTCTGCCCTCCAGAACTCAAACTCGACCCTCCAGGAACTCCTCGAGACAATGGTCCTCTAGAAGGTGCTCCTCCGAGATTTGGTGTGTTGGGTCCCACCAGGTTACTCTGACTACCAGGGTGTGATGAGCCTGAACCGAACAGATTGCTTCTACTACCATGCCCTTATGTCCTCCTGACACCTTCGGTCACACTGGTATCCTCGGCCTCTCTGTTCTCGGTCTTGGTCTCTTCTTCTCTCCTGGTCTTTGTAACTCTAAATGGTGTGTACGGCTCTACAATACTCCCATTGCTAATCTCTTCCAACATGAGGGAAAGGTCCCACAACTGCTTTCTGGTGGTTTCTATTAATACAAAAACTTGGCCTTCACCACTCGAACCATCATTGCCATTTCCGCTTCCTTCTTTAGCAAGTTTCTTCAATCGTCACCAACATTCGGCTTGTTGTTCCACCCTTAGTGCCTTCGTGGCTGCCTTGTGCCCGTCTTCTTCTTGTCCCTTCGACACACGGTTTCTATCCTTGTTCAGCGTCATGGGAATCAATTCCTTCGTTCCGTAGGGTCGAAGATTCGTCGATAGCTTTCGTCACGTTCCTCCTCCCGCCGATTCCTCTCTTCGAACTGCTGTAGGATTTGTTGACGGCAATTCTCGCGGTAGGTTTCCTCTCAGCGAGTTTGTAGAGCAAGAAATGCTTGTGCCAACAAGCTAGGCAAGTTGTTCATCAACCGGTTTACTATTGGACTTACGCCAAGGGCACTCCACACGGCGCTCTTAGGGACGTCCTCGTCTGTGGCCTCCCTCCGTACGTAAGTTTCGATCGATGCCTGTAGGATGCAGGTGAAATCCCTTGTCAATGCTCTCTCTCCTTCGAACAACTCCATCGGCTCTTCCTCGGGATTGCTAATTGTCCCCTCGCTCACTGGTTGTCCCATTATCATCGTGCCATGTAGTATGCTCTCGTCATTCTAGGTTCGGTTCGGCAACGGCCCCAGATGTTTGCCCTCTAGGCGAACAGTTTAAGACAGAGAGAAAAAATACTTAACAAGAAATAGTAATACCATAGATACCAGACAATAATATTAAGCCAACAGAAAAGACACCATTTCATTCATAATCGTGATACTGACAAGATACATGACAACAGAAAAGGCACCATTTCATTCATAATCGTGATACTGACAAGTTACATTACATGGTATATAAAGGTACCGAAGGGGTGCAAGGGACAACCGTCGCACCCATAACTACCAACCCTCAGTTACATTACTAACAAAGTACTTCCTAATTAATTACAGTTTAATCCCGTACGTACAATATTACTGCCAACAGAGGTTGGAGTTTAATTATTGCATTGACAGATTTTATTGCTGCATTCTCCCTATTTTGCATACTACTCTTATTAATGTTAGCATTCTTTCTGAATAAATGAATTTGTTGTATATTTGCTGAGAGATGCTGAATATTTTAATGTTAATAAGCTGAAAATTTTGAGCTTTACTATCATTGGGTATAAATTTGGGTCAGTTTCTGAGTGGAATCTTACAGAATCAAAGTGAACAAATCATTGACAGTGATGACAAGGAGATAGCGGAGAGTTGTATATATTGAGGTCAACATGGTGCTTGCAAAAAGGAGTACAATGATAAACATGAGAAAATTTATAGATAATGTGAGAATCAGCATAACTATTACAGTATTTATCTGAGCATGAAAGTCGAAACAGCCATGTATTCAGTGATTTGTAGAGGTTGGAGTTTAATTATTGCATTGACAGATTTTATTGCTGCATTCTCCCTATTTTGCATACTACTGTTATTAATGTTAGCATTCTTTCTGAATAAATGAATTTGTTGTATATTTACTGAGAGATGCTGAATATTTTATTGTTAATAAGCTGAATATTTTGAGCTTTGCTATCATTGGGTATAAATTTGGGTCAGTTTCTGAGTGGAATCTTACAGAATCAAAGTGAACAAATCATTGACAGTGATGACAAGGAGATAGTGGAGAGTCGTATACATTGAGGTCGACATGGTACTTGGAAAAAGGAGTACAATGATAAACATGACAAAATTTATAGATAATGTGAGAATCAGCATAACTATTACAATATTTATCTGAGCTGAAAGTCGAAACAGCCATGTATTCAGTGATTTATGATTGAATAGATTGAAGGACTGTACCCTCAATCATATTTTCTGAGAGATACAGAAAATGACATCTAGAACGAATTATGGATATAAAAGAGAAAGTAGCAGCTTTTCAGGGGCTATTTCCAAATATAGACTAGGAGGGCTAACAGATCTGCTTTGGCTTCATCTAAAATATTAACATCTTTCATTGTACCCCTATATTTCCATGTATATAGGTTAGTATGTGGTTCAATTTTTGAGAAAAGAGAGTGCTAATTGAAGAGTAGCACGCCTATCTTTAAGGAAGACTTAGCCAGTCTACAAACAATCCAACATGATCAACCGACTATATGATGTCTTAGAAATGACTGGACCTCCCAAAAGTGCCAATTCTGACAGTTCAGTCTCACAAAAATCTTTAATATACCACAATTTTTTTTTTGATTTGCAATATGTAGGAAGATTTTTAGCATTGTTTAATTGTCTCATTTCAATGGTAGTGTCTACCTCATACATGTCTGAGGCACAACTACTTATTTTTCAAGGAATGCCTGAAAGTAGATACGACATTAGTTCTTAATTTTCATACATGTCTGAGGCACAACTACTTATTTTTCAAGGAATGCCTGAAAGTAGATACGACATTAGTTCTTAATTTAAGTGTTGTTGGGAAAATTAGTATTTGTTAGTAAATGTTTAGGGGTCCGCGGTTGGTCGACAGTTGGCACCGGCAGCCGGTTGACACCCGTGTATATATATGTCTTTGTACCCCCAACTTGGGGGAGGATGCTATGCGATGTGACACTGATGTTATTGAGGAGATACTTTGTAATGTTGGTATTAATGAATATACATCTTTGAGTTCTCTACATTCTGTATGCGAGAACTCAAAGATGTATATTCATTAATGCCAACATTACAAAGTATCTTCTCAATAACATCAGTGTCACATTGCATAACATCCTCCCCCAGGTTGGGAGTACAAAGACATATATATACACCATAGAAACAAGACTCGCCCGGACTCGCCTGCACTCGGCGAGTCCGAGTACTAGTCATGCTCCATGAGTCCTAGGGACTCGAACTCAAACTCGTCCGCGTCTGGCTCGGCGAGTCCCAAGCCCCAGACTTGGCCGGCGTGGGCCAAAAGTAAAAGACAAAAAAAAGAATTACTTTGCAATGTTTTTTTAATTCCGTTTTTTTTTGTTAATTATCTTCTATCCCTAAAAGTGACTTTCATTTCATTCACTTGCAAAAAAAGGAGTAAAGTGAGTTGGGAAGAAAAACAAGGGTGCATAGAAGAAAAACCAGCAAGGCAGAAGCTCAAGTTTTCTTCAATTTGTCACATTGGAGCTGCATTGTGTTTCGATTTGGTGCATCAAGAGTTGGATAGGAAGACTTTGCAGCTCATTTCAAGCTTGTTGTAAGAGGTAAGATTGTTTTTTTGAAGATTAGTTTGTTTCTTGTATGCAAAAATTTCATTTTCTATTCATTTATTTTGAAAGTTTTACATTTTCTTTCAAAATCTTTTGTATGTTTGTATGTAGCATGTAGTATGTAGTTGTAGTGTTGTACTATGTAGGGTTTGTAAATTTCTTTTTTTTTAAAGTAGGGTTTGACAAACCCTACTTTAGTTTTTTTGAATGTATGTAATATGTATTAATTTTATTTTGTATTTGTAATGTTTTATTCCAGAAAACTTCACTTTATTATTTGCCTCAACTTCAAGTTTCACAAAACTATCCTAAAATGTCTACTTCAGCTTCTAGACCCCCCATTAGAAAGGACCCTGCTTGGAAATATCATGAGGATTTTCCAGGGCAAGGAAAGGGGCAAACAAAATGTATGTTTTGCAAAATGATATTCCACGGAAGTATATATAGCCTGAAATACCATATTGCTGGTGTGCGTGGACATGATGCCGAACCATGCCTAAAAGCAGTCCTTGAGGCCGTACGTGAATGTTATGTAATGGTTGAGAAAATTTAAAGGAAAAAGAAACAAAAGGAGGATCGAGCAGCCATTGGGAGAGAGACAATTTCAGGAAGAGGGACACCGTTAGGTTGTGTTGGAGGCCCTTCTTCCTTACCTCCATATCGTCCCACTCAGTTTGCTACTGCTGGTGCTTCCGCTTTTGCTTCTGCTTCTATAAGTGGCAATGCCACCGCCACTTCTCATGCTCCTAGCACTAGTAGTTGTAGTGGGAGTGTTAGCATTGGACCTAGGATTCGTAAATCTAGGTTGGATTCCTTCTTTGTGCCTCGCACTACTCCTAGGTCCCAACCGTTGCTTGAGGGCATGGGTTGGAATAAGGAGGTCCATGATGCTGCTAAAATGGCAGTTGGCAGGTTTTGGAGCTACAACCGTATTCCATTCTTAGTAGCCAGGTGAATGTTTTACTAACTTTTATGTTTGATAACTTTGATTGTTTTAATTTTTATACTTAACTTATCTCATTGAGTTTCTTTGCGACAAGTTTCCTTATTGGCAACAAATGGTTGATGCCCTTACCATATGTGGGGCGGGGTTCAAAGCCCCTAGTGAGAGTGATTTGAGGGGACCCATTTTGTCTCAAATGGTGGATGATGTGAAGAAGGATTTAGATGAACAATGCCAGATATGGAGCACTAAAGGTTGCACCATCATGATTGATGGTTGGACGGATAGGAGAAATAGAACTCTCCTTAATTTTCTTGTTTCTTCCGCAGGTGATTGATTAATTTTAGTTTCATATAGTCTTTAATTTTTTATTTTTAATCTAATGGTTTATTGAATGATCATTGACCTAGCTTTATTTTATTATTTCAGGGGGCACCGTTTTCATCAAGTCCATTGATGCCTCCGCCCATTGCAAGAATGCCACCTACCTATGTGAGCAGATAGAGGAGGTGTTTGAAGATGTGGGTGAGGAGAACGTGGTACAGGTGGTGACCAACAATGCAGCAAATTATGTTGCTGCGGGTAAACTTTTGATTACAAACTAATTTTGTTTGCAAATTAATTACTATCTTGTAGTTTGTACCTCCATTAATTATAATTTACAATGCAACAAATTATGTTGCTGTAGGTAGACTATTGATGGAGAGGCACCCATCTATAGTTTGGACTCCATGTGCTGCTCATTGCATTGACCTCATGTTGGAGGATATTGGAAAAATCCCATGGGTCAAGAGATGTGTAGAAAGGGCAAGAAATGTCTGCAAATTTGTATATAATCATTCATGGGCGTTGGCTCTTATGAGACAATACATAGAGCAGAAGGAGTTAGCTCGTCCAGGAATCACAAGATTTGCCACAAATTTCCTCACATTGCAGTCCATGCTTAGGTCTAAGTCTGCCTTGAGACGTATGATTGTTGATGAGGAGTGGTATTCCTCATCCTATACTACCACCCCTTCAGGGAAAGATATGAAGACTGCATTTTTGATGAGCAAGACTTTTGGGTCCCTTGTGATGAGATAGTGAAGGTAATTTTTTTATAAATTCTACAATTTAACTTCATGTTTTATAACTTATTATATGTATTCTCTTATTTGCTCATTTTTCTAAATTACACAATATTTTCAATTTTGCAGTTTGTTAAGCCCTTGGTGGTTTTGTTGCGAGTTGCGGATGGAGATAAGCCCACAATGGGCTATATATATGAGGGCATGGATAGGGCGAAGGAGGCCATCAGATTCGTCTATGGAGGAGATGAGAGCAAGTATGGTCCCATTTGGGAGATCATTGATAGGAGATGGCATCATCAGCTTCATAGGCCCATCCATGCGACAACCTATTATTTGAATCCGACATTCTGTTTTATCCCTTCTTTCAAGGCTGATGTGTATGTCCTTAATGGGCTATAGGCAATCATGGAGAAGATGGGACCTACTGGTACGTCTCAGATAGACCTTTTTCGAGAGCTACAGTTGTTCTCAGATGCACAAGGGGAGACCTTCTCTCATCTTGTCGCCAAAGACGGTAGGACAACTATGATGCCAGGTAAAAATAAATTGGAAGGCTTAATTTTAGTTTAATCAATACAATATTGTAACTTGTTAAATGAGTTCATGAGTGAGATTGATTTTATTTATTTTTCTCATTTCAAACTCATATCATTGGTGGAGCTTTTTTGGCCCAACGACACCAAATATTCAAAAGTTGGCCATTCGCATCTTGAGCCAACCATGCAGCGCATCAGGTTGTGAGCGCAATTGGAGTATGTTTGAGCACATACACTCTAAGAGGCGCAATAGATTACCTATGGAGAAGATGAATGATCTCCTCTTTGTTCACTACAACCTTCGCCTGAGAATGAGAAAGAATGCAATAGTTGACATCTCTCCTATCATTCTAGATGAGGTTGATCTTGAAGCAGAGTGGGCCAATGAGAATCAGACAACTCTTGGGACTCCCACAACTGTCTTTAGTGATGATGACATTGATTGGATCGACCAGGTAGATATAGACGCCGAGGCTGTAGCCATGGCAGAGGAGGAGCAAAGAGCACGAGCAAAGACAGGAAATACTAAGTCTCAGAGTGACACAACTATTCTTGATGTTGGTGAGCATGGCATGGTGTCACGAGGAGCGACTATGGCTGCTGAATCATCCAAGACCTACTTTAAACGCCTTCGCAGGGGGCCAGGGCGAGAGGGTGCACAGCCCGCTGAGCCATAGGCTTGTACACTTGTAGTTGTATTTAGTATTTACTATTTACCTTTGGTATTTGTATGAAACATTTGATGATGATCATATGATGAGATGGATTTTTTATTCCATGAGTTTTGTAATATTGTATACATTTGACAATATTTATATATCTATGTTTGTTATTTTCTTCAGCTACAATTTGCATTTATGCTTATGTGATTGATACTTGTGTATGTAATCAAATGAGCCGAGTTTGATGATGTTTTTGTGTCTTTAAGGTGTATTCAATAAAGGGTGTCTGAAACAAGTTTTAAATCTTTAAAAATCTCTAAATTTCTTGAGTTTTTCACTTTCCCGAGTCTAACCGAGTCTGGAGCCGAGTCTGATGCAGAGTCCCAAGTCTGAGTCCAAGTCGGCCTTGCCGAGTCTGAGCCGAGTCCCAAGTCTGAGTCCAAGTCGGCCTTGCCGAGTCTGAGCCGAGTCCGAGTCCCGTTTCTTTGATATACACGGGTTTCGACTGGCTGGTGGTCCCAACCGTCAACAACCGTCAACCAACTGCGGACCCCTAAACATTTACTAACAAATACTAATTTTCCCGACAACATTAGGCTGCTTACATTTGCTCATTACAAATAGTGACATGCCTATTTAAAACATCGGTTTTCTTATTTTCCTTCGATTGTGCTCGCAAGGAAAACACCCATCTTTCAGAGGTCATGGGTTCAGTGCATTTAATTTTCCATTAAAGAATGCCACGATACAGCACTACAGTTCTAGCTTGTTGATGAATAGATGGTTCTTTTATTGCCAAGAATCCATTTCTAGAATAAAATGGATGATGTTACGAATATATGCCCAAATAGCAGTACCGGCAATTCCATTATAGTAATCAACTTAAAGATTAATGATAGAAGCTGTACTTGAAGCCCAGTTTTTTTCAGGAAACGAAAGAATAGTGCAATTTAGAACATAAAAAAACTAGTGAAACATAGAAACCCTACATGCACAACTTTAAGCTCCAAAAGAAGAGGAACTAAATGGAATATATTTATGTATATTATTCTTATTATTTAACATCATGCACCATAAAGAGAAACTAAAAAAAACGTTCTATCACTCCATTGCCTATTTGAATTGCTGAAGTAAAGATAAATGAATATAATTTTTTGGAAATTTTAAACCATTAGAATTAAACACTTGCCAATGAAAAATTTTAGAAAGCTTACTAGCAGAAAGTCTAACAGAGCTCATAAGATTTTGCACATACCACAGTGTCCACCTTAAAGTAAAACACTTCATTCCACTGCACTTGAACACTTTGTGAGGATGGATTTTGGTGAGGAATTGCACAAGTAGTACGTGCACTCTGCTCATGTGGTTGGGCTTCACCAGATGTTAGGTGTTGAGGGATAATACGAATTGCTACCATATATTGAAGACCCTCAATGCCTTCATCTACAGGTAGCTACATTTCCAATGAAAACAGAAGTTCAGAGATATACCATATATGAAAACATGATATTATTTTCCTTACTAAGTCTGCTCACCTCTGCATCCCCAATTACTACTGCTATAAGTTTTGATGGTGTCCTTTTCAGGTTTTCCTTAGAATGTGAGTCCAAAATGCTTTTTGATGCAGGAACCTTAATGGTAACAATATCTCCAGATGGCAAGATCATAATTTCTGGTTGCCCATCAAATTCAACTGTTCTAAGAAATATATCCTGACCAAGCTTATTTTGTGGTATCATGTAGTATGTCTTCTTCTGATTTATCTCCAAAAGAGATCTCCTAGAAGTTGACAATCTTTGCTCCTGTCCACTCAATAATTTCTTGTTAAACAAAAAACATTACAGAATAATGGATAGCCTATGGCAGAAATAAAAGACTAAACCAAAAACTGAGGACATTCCCAACAAATGCAAGCACAAAAACTGATGCACAAAGAAACTTTTGAGAATGGGAAACATATGGGCTGCATGTTGCAATTTTTTTTTTCATGCTACTCTTCCATTTAATGCCAATATTGCTTATTATTGCTGTTAGGTTTGGAAAATAATGATGAAAATGATCCTAATTATTGTATTTCACATTTTTATAATTTCTTCCAGATAAACAAAAACCATACAGAATGAATGACAGTAGAAGACAAAAATGAAAAATAGGCATTAAACTGAGGACATTGCCAATCAATGCCGACCAAATGCAGGCACAAAATTTGATAAATAAAGCAACTCCGGAGAATAAAAACAAAAATGTAGGGAATTGATTTGGGAATTTTATTCATGTTACTTCTGAATTTGGTGCCAATGCTTGCTTATTACTGCTGTATAGTTTGCGAACAATGGCAGAAGTGATACTGATAATCACATTTTAATGTTTTTCTTTATAACAATGGATTCCTTCATTGCTTTCATATCCCTTGGATTGGCCCACCTCTTATGTCACTGTAATACACTTTAGTCAGTCTGCTATACACAATTCTACCAATGCAGAATGAGTTTCCAAAGAAACTTGTTTTGTGAAAGACAAAAAGTTTTTATAAATTGTAAGAGGATCATGGTATCAAAAATAATAGCAAATACTTTTGCAGCAGCCGATGGTATACCTACAAGTTCTGTTCCATTCTACAAACTCATTACCTTACTCGATGCAAGGTTGAATGTTCTAGAATTGATATGTGAAGGGATTCATATTTACTAAGAGAAAGAAGACAATTTGATCATTCAAATTCAATGTCTAATTTAAGTATTACGTTAGCTAAAATTTGAAGATAATGACTTACAACAAATGCCATGTTGTATCAGATATACCTTAGTTTTTGATAATCTTTTCATTTCATTAAGTTTATTCCAGCTGGCAAATGCTTCAAGAATCATATTCACATTAGCAACTGAAACATTCATATTCAGATCCTTTGTAAAAGACATGCGTACTTGTGATGGTGCAGCAGAGTTCTTATCATATTGATATCTGCAAAGCCCAAAGAAATTAAATGAGTGCCAGGAAAGCTCAAATGTAGTATAGTAATAGATAATATTAAAGCACCATGTGGAGTCCAACAAATGAAAATAATAAACTCCCCCTTAGCCTGAAATTTTTATTCCTATAATCTAGTAGCATACAAAGTTAAAGCCTCAAGTGTAAAATTAAATCAATAAAGACTAATCATCCATCATGCCCAATAAAAACAAATATACAAATAAGGCATCATAGTGTGTACAAACTACGAAGTATTGGCGACATAATTACATGAAGGATAGGCACAAAATAACAATGTTATCTCAATATCGATGTTGCTGTGCCATTAATAGATTATCTTTAAACTACAAAAAGCATTTGAGGGGGTGATTTACTCTGATTGGAGAAAAAAGCACTTCATGAAAGGGAAGAGGGTGCACCATGAACATAACTCTCTGTACTAGTTTCATGGCAGACGCTAACATATGTGCACATGAATCCCACTGTCGTTAGTATTACAAAATGTCGTTTCCAAGTAGGCATCTATCACAAGAACAAAAGGATATTTGTCCATGGGGCATTCAGCTCTGTTTCCAAAACTGAGATATCTAGAGCTGTAGACTATGCTCATGCTCCATAAGAGAATTGTAGTATTAAGATTGAATAAGACATTGGCCTTTATTTAGTAATAATGATGAAGTTTATTGTTCTTTTGGCCTTGTTGACGGGTGTTTTATGACCACACCAACACAGAATAAAGTTTCCAATGGTCACTCTATCCTCTCTTGAGCAAAAACCTGTGTATGCTAAGATTGCAGAAGATCCTACAAGCGATTCCAAGGTTCCTACTGCAAACTTGCGACTTTATGATGGATATGAGCTCGTTTGGCTTGATGTTTGCTGGTAATCCAAGGGGACTTACATGCAGTGAAGCAATCCTTTAAGAAGTCTTGAACAAATTTGGATTTCAAGGGAAAATGGCGAATGATTTAGCAATGATAAGTGTTCTTTGGAACGCTTGCTCAATGAAACATGCGGAAAGTAAGTAAATAGGAAAGGGTTTAGAGAGGTTCTAATCTAAATCTAAAGAACTCAAAAGACAACAAATGCTCAAATGAAATTGACCATGCTTTGTTTCACCAACTTTAGACAACTACGCAAAGGAAGGTTACAATCTTCAAGGGTTGCACAAAAAAATTTCATATCATCAATGAACACCATCAAAGAACAATGCTCATTCGATAATCGAAGTAAAAAATACACATTTAAGAGGCTCAATCCAACCTTGCACTGCAAATAAAAATCACCTATTTGCAAAAGGTATGAGTGAATGATCTCACCACCAAACAAAGTTATCTATTTCATTCATCTAACTGCTTTAAAACAAATCAAACTACTTCAGCAAGAGAAACCACGCAAACTTGAAAATAACACAATTAAACACCAAAATCCAATGTATTACTCTTATTATCTTGATAGCTTATAGCAAAAATCTCATACAAATTATCCCTCTTTTTACAAATGTAAGGGTGAACCCCTTTAAAGGCCCCAGAATGAAAATGGATGGCCTAGAATACATTGAGATCATTGGCTAAGATCTGTCCATGAAAAACCCTAATTAGGGTTTGACCCAAAATGATCACGTGGCGCCAAGTAGTGGGCATGACAATAAATGAGGAATCATGCCCATTTTGCATTAAATAACCCATCATTGCCAAATAAGGTGTCCGCGATGCATTAAATGACCCATCACTCCATCAAAACACCCACTATGCATTAAATGACCCATCACTCCATCAAAGCACCCAATATGCATTAAATGATCCATCACTCCATTACGTATTTAATAGATTCTTTCTCAAAATAGGACGACCAATATCTCTCTCTCTAACGGAAAATGTGATGAACTATGCCTTATGCATTAAATGATCCATCACTCCATCAAAGCACCCACTATGCATTAAATGACCCATCACTCCATCATGCATTTAATAGATTTTTGCCCGAAATAGGACGACCATTATCTCTCTTTGACGGTAAATGCGATGAACTTGATCATGACAACCTCGAGCTCTCCTATGGAGACACCTAACTTATATTCCAAAATAGCAATATCCTTTTCACACTTGGAGAAAATCTTCTCCCATCTTGGCATTGTCTCCTTGGGTCTTGCGCATTATGCTTGAGAATAAGGAAACATTCTCTAGATGACCTTCCGAGAAGGATTACACAAAGAAGAATTCATGTAATCTATCCTTTAGGTTATCCATTGTTAGCTCCTCTTCAGTTAGTCTTTTTGCAAGCAATGCCTCGACAATATTGAGGATTTCTTCTTGAATTTTCTTGATTGCTGTCCTCAATAGAGCTGACTCCATATTTGATCTTTTGAAGAATACCTTCTCAGTATTCATCGCACAGAACCATTGAGGGAAGTCATATGCTTCATTTTCTCTAATGACTTCTCCATCTATTAACACCTGCTTGGGGATTTCCATTAGTATCTCAAGACATGGAATAGTCATGTCCTGATAGATGTGCGTGTCCTTGTCATGTCCCCAGATCAAAACAAGTAAACAAATATTACATACCCAGGAGAAAGCTACTTGTACTATATTTATAAAATATTAGCAATCAATATAACGAAAACAAGAGATTCAACATGTCCTCGTCACAATCAAGGGATGAAGATATAAGGGTATGTAGTCTACTAGTTTAATAAATAGCTCTTACATTAATTTATAATATCTATCATACAAGAGAAAGAATATAATAGAAATAAAAGACATCATTTCATAGATTTTGTCGATGTATTAACAAATGATCACAATCAACGATTAACATTCCCTAAATCATTAGTTTCAACATAACCATCAGATAAGCATTATCACAACTGAGCATATAGTACTAATAATATAAGAAACAACATAGTGGTTGTAATGAATAATGGCAAATAATTAATACTGATACAAAATAATACTAACAAATAATTAAGGACTAAATAAATAATTGACAATGTAATTCGGATAATACCATATCGAATTAAATCCTTAACCCATAGATTGCAGTGATTTGATTCTTTGTTTTTCTCTAATGCTTGCAAAGATAGGGAGTGTGTGGGGGGAAAAAAGAGTAAATCGGTCACATGGTGAAAATGTCCCAAGATAGGTAGAAAACCTTGAGCGAGCCACATGTAGACTATGTCATGTGCCCTTGCCACAATAAATATTCCATCTTGTAAGATTTTTTTGTTCTCATTTTTGGATTCTCAAAAATGTGACAACCCCTACAAAATTTTGCCTAAAAAGTGTCATTTTTGTCTCCAAGGCACGTTTTATGAGGTACAAAACTCACATTTGATAGTGTCAAATCATTGGGGGGTGTCTTTGCCATCATTGTCCAAGTATTGGTGAGTTTTGGTCTTCCTTTTCCTAGCTTTCTGTGCAATTTCGGGTTTCAATACAATCACTGCAAGTTGAAGATTTTACTCTATGGCACGCTTCTGGAGGCAGAATTTTGCTTCACCCGTGGACTGGCTTGATCCTCAATCCATCCTTGAACCACGTTTCAAATTTCGTCGCATTGTGGGTTCATTTGCTATGTCTTTCCTTCAATTTCGTGTTTTTTCTCCCTGACTGCAAGTGGGAAATTTTCCTTGAATTGCAAGTTTTAATGATTTTCTTTGTTTTTGTCTTTGTAGGGAAATTTTTAGCTAATTACAAGTGCACTTTATTGAAAAAAGAACTTGTAACTTACTTTTTATTTCCCCCTTGATGCTTTTTGGCTTTTTAAGTCATAATAGGGATTTTTGGATAAGTTACAAGTTAATTTTAAATTGCATATTTGAAAGTCACTTGTAATTCTTTTCTAAAACCCCTATTTTTATGTCTTTTGCTTGTAATAGGGATTTTAAACCCCTATAACATGTGTTAAGTTATTAAAACTTGTTGTAGGGATTTTATTTTCCCTTTACAAGTTATTTATAACTTGCATATCTCTTGTCATGTCCCTTTACTAGAGTGGACCTCAGAGATGGAGAAGTTGGCCTATCATTGGAGTCTCGTAGGCTAGCAGAGGTTGTTTGGGACTCATTTAGTGCATATAGTGACTAGATTTTGGCTTTACAGGCAATTTGGAGCAGTTCCTTGATTTTAGGAGGCAGTTCCTACATTTTAGGAGGTTACGACAGCATCTAGGGTTGGGGTTCCATGAGACCATTCCTTGGTTTCAGTTTCAAGAGATTTGGGTGTGTTTCCTAGTTTCTAGGAGCATCCCTAGATTTTAGGGATGAGACTGCCAGTTGATCCATGATTTCCGACATCAGTCACAGACAGGTGACAGGTTTAGTTTCAGGCTTTTGGTGTGTTTCGAGCTTTCTATAGCTATTCGGGTTATATTTTAATATATTTAAATATTTCCTCAGTTAGCGTTTTAATATTTTAAATAAGGCTGTGTCTATAGCCATTTTAGAGTAATAAGGGGTTTTTGGCTTCATCTGGATTCGTATGCCCATGTGTTATAGCTCGTTGGAAAAGTCTTGAACTTTTCTAAATGATTTTCACTTGCCAAGGTCCTTTCGGCGCTTGGAGTTATTTTATATTGAAAAAGTGGTGTTTTTTCTATACTTGGGCGCCCAATATTGGGAAATATGACTTTATATTAAAGCGCACTTTTCATATATCTTTAGGGTTCGATTTGGAAGGAAAGAGATATAAGGAGAAGGAAGCCTAATTTCTCATTATCTTTTACATATTGAAAACTTGTTTGGTGCGATATTGCTCTGGTAGAGCAATTCTTCAATCTGGGACGCAAACCCCATGATTGGTACTCGCTAGGACATTGCCCTCAGCTATTGATTGGCAATGGATTCTTTTGGCATTGGCATTATTAGTCAAAGTGTATGCACTATTCCTTGTGGAGATTTAGATTGCTTGGTGAGGGTTTCAGCATGGTGGTTGAATTTCCCAGCTGGGGCGTGATTGTTTCAGCTTGATGCCACCATTACAGCAGGTACACTTTACTCTAGAAGTGGTGAAGACTTTCATTCAGCCATAGCTGGTGTTCTTGGTTTGTGTTCATCATCTACCCTTCAGTTGGCACCATTATTGGATGTAAGCACATCCCTAGTGCGTAGGGAATAATCTAGATATTATAAATCAGAAATCTGCCTGGTACAATTTGTATCAATTTTGATTTAATTGAATGTTCTTATTTGTTTCAACTTCCTTCCTTATTTGTTGTTCTTTATTCATTACTTGCTTATATATTCAAAAAAATACAAAAAGAAACCAAACATTCTGCAACTTCTCTCTATTCTGTAAGACAATCAGCAAAATCACAGGAAAATATAGTTTATTATTTTAAAAATTACAGCAGATCAGCAAGGGGATCCATCAAGGACCTTTCAGTGGTATCAGAGCCTACATCCCGCCACCTTGTAGGGTTTATGAGAAATTGTCACATCTGGGTACTGGATAAAAAGTTTTGATAATTCATTCCAGCATCTGGGTGTTTGATAAAAGGTTTTGATAATTCATACCAGCAATTGGGTAGTTGTCAGCCTCCACATTTATGTTTACAGTTGACAGCTGGTAAGACAATACGCTAGTGAAAGTCCCAAAATTGTTGAGAACAAACTTTATTTCGACCTCCAGGATCCGTTGGGATATCAGTTTAGTTATAGGTAAATACCATGGCTAGAACTAAAATTGGGCACTCAAAAGTTTCAACTTCTCCAACACGAAAAAGTAGGATGCCTCCTGCCAAGATATTTAATGATACAGTTATGAGCAGCTATCATCAGTATTGTTCTCTTCCTAAGATGATACGTGAGCTCCTTTCCTTCACACAATTTATGGGTGTACCCAGAGCAGACGAAGATAACTTGGTAGCTACAAGTTTAGATCAGTGGCAAAGAAGGAAAGAAGAATCAAGGGTGCAGGAATTAGGAATGGACAGAGAACTTTCATCTAGGGGTAATATACCTCTATATAAAAATGTTTTGGTGCCCTCAAGTTCCGATGAGTGGGACAAGAATTTATGTGATGGTTTTGTTAGACATGTGGATTCAACTCAAGGAGACTTGGGACAGCTTTGGATAATGAATTGTCCTCACCTTCCGTGTAGGGGATTTGCCAAGAGTCAACTGATTTAGAGGTTAGCAATTCTGATTTTCATGACAGCAGTGAGGTACCTTTGCATCAGCTTGAGGTATCAATGTCTACACTTGTACAAGATGGTTCCAATGGGCTGTCACATGAAGGTATTCAAAATTCGGGTACCAATGATGCTTTGAATGTTGAGAACTCATATCATGATGATTCTGATTTTATAGATCAGACCTTAGAATCCAGCCCAATATGTTCTCTTAGTAGCACTGGACCCCAGGATCGTGAGCCAGTGGGTTGTGCGGACACATGGGATGTAGAAGAGAGTGATGACAGTGCATTTTCAGCAGTATCATCATTGATGGATGTGGTGTTCTCAGAGGCACAGAGCAGCAGTACTTTGGATGAGGTTGTATCCATGGCCGAGTGCATACACGATGTTCACTACAGAGAGGTACAGGATACATATACAACTTCTTTCTACAATATAGATTTTGAGTTTCTACAGTTACGGGAGAGCCAACATTCTCGGACTCCTCATCACCTGATTGGACAACTCAAGGTTGATGACAGGAGTATAGACACAGTTATTGAGCATTTCGATGTCGCTCGCCAGTTGTTGGCTACACATAGTTGGAGCACCCTCATGATTGATGAGCAGGGCAGCAGTGATTTTTCCTTACCAGAATTTCATGCTTTTTATGGAGCCATTGGGATACTGAAGCATGAGTATTTAAAGTTAGTGGCTGATCGAGATTATCTCCTTCAGAGGGATTTTATTAGTTATGGTGCTTTGTTGAGGGAAGAGGAGGAAGTTGATATCCTCTCTTAGGAGCTTGAGGCGACTATTGTTGCATGGGAGGATACCCAGTTGTCCCTTCAGGAAGCGAACTCTAGATTGGAGGATCTTTCTAATAGATTGAGAGTGACATAGATATCATCAACGACAGATACAGTACAGTGTTCAACTGTGACACTGCGATATTCACCAGAGAGTTGTGATTTGACTCACGATATTACTCCATCATTGTTTTCACTGGCGACTAGCAGTTTGTCAGCTGGTTGGGAGTATGATACTCCTGTTGACTTGTTTCCTTCTCTAGAAAGCAAATATTCTTTTAAACCTCTTAAAACTGACGAGGGAAACCAGTATGTTTCACCACAGAGCCACAGTGCTCAGTTGAAGTGTATTTTGGATTTTGGATCTCAGACATATGAGTTGTCTTCAGATTCATGGTTTGAGAGCAGTGGGAGTGATGATGAGTTTGATGGACAAGATTATGACATAGAGCCATTGAGTGAGCCTACGAGAGTCCATTTAGATTACCTCGCGAGAAGTGCACTTCATTTCTCTTTTAGTCCGATTGTAGATGATTGGATGGCTAGCAGATGTGAGTTGGTTCGGGACTTATACTATCCGTGTTGCGATAGTGCTCTCCCATCCTCAGAGGATAGAGTTATTGATTGCAGGCACCTGATCCAGCAGTTTGGGATTGATTGTTTGTGGGATCAGTAAACAATCAACCGTTATGATGAGCAGCGACCGTCAGAGGTTTTCATCTCCTTGACATAGACACTTCATCCAGGATCATGGGGGAAGGATGATGCATGGATTAGCAGGTGTGTTGTTGTGGATGGTTATCACAGGTGTGAGAGTTTCACAATGGCTATAGAGAGACACGGTATCGAGGATGCCTCTTGCTATCATTGTCTCTTCATGACAGATGGATGTGGATTTAGTTTTAATTGGGATCCAGGTGTTGATTCATTTGATACAACATCTTATAGGGGTTATAGTATGTTGCTCCAGATATTAAGATTATATGGCATTTATATCAGAGGAGAGAAGCAGGAGCAGTATATGTCCTACAGGTGGTTTGTGTGGGATCATGGTATAGACATGTGTAGTACCTTTCTTTCATGGATCCTACATGGGTTGCGTCACTTCAGATGTATAGATGTAGTCGTGGGTGTATAGTGGTTGTTGACACTTGGACGGTATGTTCGGAATTTCACGAGGATGGAGCTGGAGTTTACCCACTATCCATCTCAATTTATCGAGCAGAGTGAGACGACAATTGATCCACAAGTTAATTGTCATCAGATAGCTGACGTGGATGAGTTATGTGATGTTACTCCTAGTGAGTACTTTGAGCCAGTTGATGTGGTAGTTTCACCTGATTCTCTAGATAGGGTGATTGTTTCATTGCTAGTTGGTGATTACATATTTTTAGATGCCAGCCTGGATAGTGATGATTTTAGTCAGTATTATATATTGTCTAGTGAGTTGGCATTAGATCTTCTGACACATCAGCAGCAGTGTGTGGCAGTTGTGTGTCACTTGTGTTAGATGGGGTCAGATCACAGAGGGTCTTCCATGGATTGGCATTCATCGGATATTATGACGGATGTTATGCATGTTGGTGATCACAGACACACTAGTGATCTTGGCATTTGTGGATATTCGATCTATGGAGATGATATAGTTTTCCATTGCTCACTTGAGGTATTCAGCGGGAGCTATGCTTCGCTCTAGGACCCAAGCAGTGTTGATTTGACAGCACAGGTGCTTCAGCATTTTGAGGAGCAATTCTAGACCAGGGTATTGCATGTTATTTATATCAGAGATGAGCAACAGTTACATGCAATGATTTGTTTATGTCTTATTTGGGATGGTGGAGGATTGGTGTTTCAGTTGCTTGTGGGCAAGCAACTCCGAGAGGGGAGGATTGTCATGTTCCCTTTCTAGAGTGGACATCAGAGACGGAGGAGTTGGCCTATCATTGGAGTCTTGTAGGCTAGCAGAGGTTGTTTGGGACTCATTCAGTGCATATAGTGACTAGATTTTGGCTTTATAGGCAGTTTGGAGCCAGTTTGGAGCAGTTCCTTGATTTTAGGAGGCAGTTCCTACATTTTAGGAGGTTGTTCCTACTTTTAGGAGGTTATGACAACATCCAGGGTTGGGGTTCCATGAGACCATTCCTTGGTTTTAGTTTTAGGAGATTTGGGTGTGTTTCCTAGTTTCTAGGAGCATCCCTAGATTTTAGGGATGAGACTGACAGTTGATCCATGATTTCCGACTTCAGTCACAGATAGGTGACAAGTTCAGTTTCAGGCTTTTGGTGTGTTTCGAGCTTTCTGTAGCTATTTTGGTTATATTTTCAATATATTTAAATATTTCCTAAGTTAAGAGTTTTAATATTTTAAATAAGGCTATGTCTATAGCCATTGCGGAGTAATAAGGGGTTTTTGGCTTCATCTGGATTCGTATGCCCATTTGTTATAGCTCGTTGGAAAGGTCTTGAACTTTTCTAAATGATTTTCACTTGCCAGGGTCCTTTTGGTGCTTGGAGTTATTTTATATTGAAAAAGTGGTGTTTTTTCTATACTTGGGCGCCCAATATTGGGAAATATGACTTTATATTAAAGCGCACTTTTCATATATCTTTAGGGTTCGATTTGGAAGGAAAGAGATATAAGGAGAAGGAAGCCTAATTTCTCATTATCTTTTACATATTGAAAACTTGTTTGGTTTGATATTGCTCTAGTAGAACAATTCTTCAATCTGGGACGTTACCCTCAGCTATTGATTAGCAGTGGATTCTTTTGGCATTGGCATTATTGGTCAGAGTGTATGCACTATTCCTTGTGGAGATTTAGATTGCTTGGTGAGGGTTTCAGCAGGGTGGTTGAATTTCCCAGCTGGGGCGTGATTGTTTCAGCTAAATGCCACCATTACAGCAGGTATACTTTACGCTGGAAGTGGTGAAGGCTTTCATTCAGCCATAGCTAGTGTTCTTTGTTTGTGTTCATCATCTACCCTTCAGTTGGCTATCACTTTTCTGTGAAGAGAAAAGCATATTGTCTTTCTTGAAAGAAGAAGAAAGATTGCTGTCCCATCCTATTTTATTTTCAAAGTTGTAATTAGATAGGGGGAGCCTTCCCTTAATTAGGAGAGTTTTACTCACACACTGTGGTTGAAACCACAATTTTGTATATTTCCCCAAGTGTATAGAATTTTCAACCAACAAGTTTAGCAGAATAGGGAAGGGGAGTCTCCTGCAATCTATGAGAAGTAAGTCATACAACAAATTAACAATCTATCCATCTTAATTGAAAATATTTTTAACATTTCATTATTGGCATAGGTAAATGATTGATAGGTATGCATAATATTAGCTAGGGTTGGATAATATGGAAAAAGTCAATTTGTATAAAGGACGAGCTCCTATTCCTAAATTCTAAAATTATTGCTAATATATGTTTTTAGGGTGAATTTAGGAAAGGGTCATCACAGTCCTCTCATGACTGGTCCACACTTCCCAATCTACCAAGGGTAACCAAGATTCTCTAGTAAAACTAAGCCAAGTCTTCAATGAATTTACATGATGTAGTGAAGATGTTCTCTACCTATTCTTTAGAACATTGGGTGATTTTCCTTATCTCTTCAAGTCCATCCACTAACTCCTTTGGAAAAGAAGAGGGAGGAACGAAATCCCAATCGTCCTATTTCAACAGACACATTAAGCGTCACACATATTCACATAAAGCGTTGTTCTCATTCTTCAACTCCTTTTTTTTCTCTTCCACTTTCTTCATATGCTCTTTCAGTGCCTAAGAGGAATCAAAGTCCTCTATCACTTGTGCCCTGGTAGCATGTCCCATATCAATTGCTGTAACATTATACTCATCTGGAGTGATCTCGTTTCTGTTCTTGTCAACCTTGGCCACTGCCACATGCAATGTTCTGGATCCTGACTCATCTTTGGTGACTTTAGAGAATTTATTTGCCTCCTTTTCAACTAGCTTGTTTATCCAGCTTAGAAATTCTTCAATCTCAAGTGTAGGATCCAATTCTTCCTCTGGCTCTTTCCTCATTCTTTCTTTTAGCCAATCTTGAGCGGTTGCCTGCTGATCATGTGTCTCTACCTACTCTTGTTCCCGTGTTACTTCCTCAAGTCGTCCTAAGTCTCCCATTGTTGCTTCTCTCAAACAATCTTGGATATGCTATTTTGTATTTGGAGGAAGTTCTTGTTCTTCATTCCTTTGTTGAATGGGGCTTCGAAAAGCGTTGACACTAAGTATATCCTATGCTTGCGAAATGTCTTGGCCCTCTTCTTGGAGTTGACTTCCTGCTACCTCTTCTATGAAGATATCAACTTCATGCACGCTTAAGGAGTTGTTAGGTGATTGCGCTTCTTCTAGCATGTCTCTTTTGTTGTGGTTCCTCGATTTGAACCACATGCCTTTTCCTCGTTTGTGAATTCCCGGGAACACTTTTCTCCTTTCCACGTTTTGTCCTTTCTTGTGGAATTGCTTCTTCTCAAGCATGAACTCCTGATGACCCTTCAATGGGCTCATCTTGGGATTCCAAGTCTCCCATCAAACTATAAGTCAGGCGGACGTTCTTTGCCTTAAACTTATTGATGTGACATTCAACCTAGTGCCTCGTGAATTTTGTAACTGGCCAGCTTAGGAAATCAAGATCAATTATTTTTGGTTTTGACCAGTCAGGTGCTTGAATTGGCTTATCCTTTTCTTTTTCATAATCAGGGTGAATGGTCTTCACATCCTCTTCTACGTGATTTGGCACTTGGATGATTTCGCATATCCTTATCATCTTTAGAGGCAACCTGGAAAACATTCTCTTCTTGATCTCGTAATCATCCTTGTTGTTAGCTCAATAATCTTCCAGTTGTATCTTATGCTTGTGTTTCGTGCCAGCTATAATGTCCCCTTTTTTAGGTGACATGAGATGAGCAGGGGTTGACCTACCATTCGAGTTCCCGTAGGTCAATAACATGGTTAGGGGACTCATTCTGAGGGTCACGAAGCTTTGTAGGGGTTCTGTGAGCCATTTCGGACCTTCAGACGAGGTCTCCTATTTTTTAGGGAGAACTGGTAGTTGACTGAATGACCACCTGGGGGACCAAGGAGTAGAGTAGGACCCATTTGAGTAGTTATAGGTGTTTGGAGAGAGCTTCCTACTTTTTAAGGAGATTCCCTACTTTTTAGGAGGTTGTGGCAGTTTCCATATTGGAGCTGACAGTGGTGGATAGAGACTCAGTGAGGATATTCAATGTTTGGGATTTGGTGTTCTGGCAGTAGTAGACCAGTTTGGAGCAGTTCCTTAATTTTAGGAGGTAGTTCCTACATTTGTGGAGGCTATTCCTACTATTTAGGAGGTTATGACAGTATCCAGGGTTGGGTTTCCATGAGACTATTCCTTGGTTTAAGTTTCAAAAGACTTAGGTATGTTTAATAGTTTCTAGGAGCATCCCTAGATTTTAGGGATAAGACTGCCAGTGGATCCATGATTTCCGACTTCAATCACAAATAGGTGGCAGGTTCCATTTCAGTTTTTTGGAGTCATTTGAGCCTTCTGCAGCTATTTGGGTTATATTTTTAATATAATTAAATATTTCCTAAGTTAGCGTTTAATTAATTAAATAAGGCTATGTTTATAGCCATTTTGGAGTAATAATGGGTTTTTGGCTTCATCTGGATGCATATGCCCATGTGTTATAGCTCGTTGGAAAGGTCTTGAACAACTTTTCTAAATGTTTCCCATTTGTCAGGGACCCTTTTGATGAACGAAATTCTTTTATATTAAAAAAGTGGCATTTTCTCTATACTTGGCGACTAAAAAATGAGAAATAAGACTTTATAAGCCTAAGCACACTTTTCATACACTTTTAGGGTTCAAGCTAGAGGGAAGGAGTTATAAGGAGATGGTAACCTAATTATCAAGCATCTTTTACACATTTTCATCTTTGATTTGGAGAATTTGCTCTAGAGAGCGATTCAACATCTAGGATGAAAACCCCAAGGTCTTGCCTGTCTAAGACGAAGCCCCCAGCACAGTGGTTATTTGGTTTTTGCATTCAGTTTTCAGTGCCTTAGAGTTGGCACGACATCTTTTCTGGAGGATTCAGTGGACAGAGTTAGGGTTCAGCATGGAGATTGGGGTTTCCAGCTTGGCATCACCTAATAGCCGTACGGCTATACTTTGCAGCCATTTCTCTTGCCACCTGGAGCTATGTAAGAGCTTTGGACATTTGTAGCAGCCTCCTTTATTACAGTATTCACTCTTCATCCAGGTTGGACTCATTGCTTATTGTGATCTTCCTGGAATTGTTTGGAATCACTATCTGGATAATTGTTTGATATAAATAATCAGAAATCTGCTTGGTACGATTCTGATTTGGCTGTGTATGAACAATTATTTCCAGTACTCTTTTCATGTACTTGTTCTTCAATTATTACTTGCTGAAAAACTATCAAAAAATAAAAAGAATTCAACCTTTGGCAACTTCTGTCTATTTCTGGAAGATTATAGTAATAAACAAGAAATTCAATTAAAATAATTAAAAGACTTACGGCAGATCAGCGAAGGGATCCATCAGGGATCTTTCAGTGGTATCAGAGCCTAATCCTTCTAGCCTGTGGGGTGGTAATTGCATTCACTTGGTGTGATTGGATTTGGTTTTCAGTTGGACAGTAAAAAGAATCATCATGACAGGGTTATGTAAAAATAAACAAGCAGGGAGGGAATTTGATCAAACACCTTCAAAGAGTTCAAGACACTCTAGAGGTACAACTACATCCAAAAGTACGAGGAGCCCCCCTATTAAAGCATTCAATGATACAGTCATGAGCAACTATCATAAGTATTGCTCCCTTCCAAAAAAGGTACAGGAAATGTTTACTTTCACCAAATTTATGGGTATTCCAGATGAAGCTGAAGATGCTATGAACTCATATAAGCTGCAAAGAAAAGGAGAAGAACCGATTGACTCATCCATAAATGAGGTTTGTAAAAATCTCTATGAGGAATTTGATGAACATGCTACAATGGATGAAGTGGTACCTATGAATGCTGAAAACATGTCACAGAGGTATGGCAACCATTCTAATTTTTATAACAGCAGTCCTTCATATGAACACAATGATGATTCACAGATCATGGCACATGACGAGGAAGTTGTAGGAGGGATTCCTACAGTTGGCACGCAATATATGAGTGTTAAACAAGAAGGATGCAGGGGGATAACAAGCCATAGCAGCCCTGACTTTTATAACAGTAGTGAGTCATTCTCTCCTTTTCATGTTGTTGGTGCTTCTAATTATTGGGAAATGAGTCATGAAAATTCTATTATGGTGGGTACACATGAAGCATGCTTTGATCATGATAAGTCACAAGGTATATCTCATGCTAGGACTGGGTTTAGACACTTTGGAGCAGCTGATATAACTCAGTCCCAAGTGATGAATGATGCTTGGCTAGAAAGGGCAAGGCAAACCAAGCTATTGGCTCAACAAGCCAAGATCAATCTTCAATGCATTCGTGTTGTTCACCATTCATCTAATGATGAGAGACATGAGTTGCCTAATTCAGAATTTCCAGTTGAGGTATTTGATCATTCTCCAAGAGATGATAGTGGTTTGATTGATGACTCTTTTAGTGGGCCAGCCACTCGAGAGTTGCTTGTGTGGAGAAGTGTTGGCATGCATACTTCATTTCTGAGTTTGTCACCTATTTCACTTGATATGGCAGCGATATCTTTGTTGGTTGGTGACTTCATTTTCTTCGATTCCTTGAGGAATAGTGACTGTCCTAGGTGGAATCGTGTGGCATATCCTGACATTTCATTGTCTACAATAGTTTACCAGCAATCTAGGAGTGTTTGGAGGTATACCTTTGGGATAGAGATAGAGTGTGGGGTGATTTTTGTTGATTGCCATTGGTTTGATGACAAATTTGATACCATCTATGTTGCTGATCAGAGTTATGACAGCGAGGGTTGGCGGCCACTTGTTTTGGTTATATGGCATATGGGGGTTCATTTTCACATTGTTTTGATATTCTACATGTTTATATGGTTACTTCACAGTGAACATTTGACATTCTCCTACTTCATCTCCTATAACAGAATCTATATTTTGGTTTGGGATCCGGGTATTGATTTGCTTGGTAAATTATTTTACATGGATTCCCATACATTACTTCATGGTTTGTGGTATTCGGGCATGTTTATATCAGAGTGGCGCAGCGGTTGGGTGAAGCAACGTTTATCAGATTGATATGGGATCCAGTGAATTCGTTTTCAGCATGCAGGTGCAGATTGCTTGAGGACAAGCAATCTTCGGGAAGGGAAGATTTGTAATGTCCCCTTTTTTAGGTGACATGAGATGAGCAGGGGTTGACCAACCATTCGAGTTCCTGTAGGTCAATGACATGGTTAGGGGACTCATTCTGAGGGTCACGGAGCTTTGCAGGGGTTCTGTGAGCCGTTTCAGACCTTCAGACGAGGTCTCCTATTTTTTAGGGAGAACTCGCAGTTGACTGAATGACCACCTGGGGGACCAAGGAGTAGAGCAGGATCCTTTTGAGCAGTTATAGGTGTTTGGAGAGAGCTTTCTACCTTTTAGGGAGATTCCCTACTTTTTAGGAGGTTGTGGCAGTTTCCATATTGGAGCTGACAGTGGTGGATAGAGACTTAGTGAGGATATTCAGTGTTTGGGATTTGGTGTTTTGGCAGTAGTAGACCAGTTTGGAGCAGTTCCTTAATTTTAGGAGGCAGTTCCTACATTTGTGGAGGTTATTCCTACTATTTAGGAGGTTATGACAGTATCCAGGGTTGGTTTTCCATGAGACTATTCCTTGGTTTCAGTTTCAAAACATTTGGGTATGTTTCCTAGTTTCTAGGAGCATCCCTAGATTTTAGGGATAAGACTGCCAGTGGATCAATGATTTCAGACTTCAATCACAGATAGATGGCAAGTTCCATTTCAAGCTTTTGGAGTCATTTGAGCTTTCTGCAGCTATTTGGGTTATATTTTTAATATATTTAAATATTTCCTAAGTTAGCGTTTAATTAATTAAATAAGGCTATGTTTATAGCCATTTTGGAGTAATAAGGGGTTTTTGGCTTCATCTGGATGCATATTCCCATGTGATATAGCTCGTTGGAAAGGTCTTGAACTTTTCTAAATGTTTCCCATTTGTCAGGGACCCTTTTGATGAACGAAATTCTTTTATATTAAAAAAGTGGCATTTTCTCTATACTTGGCAACTAAAAAATGAGAAATAAGACTTTATAAGCCTAAACACACTTTTCATACACTTTTAGGGTTCGAGCTAGAGGGAAGGAGTTATAAGGAGATGGTAACCTAATTATCAAGCATCTTTTACACATTTTCATCTTTGATTTGGAGAATTTGCTCTGGAGAGTGATTCAGCATCTGGGACGAAAACCCCAGGGTCTTGCCTATCTGGGACATTGCCCCCCGCAGAGTGGTTATTTGGTTCTTGCATTCAATTTTCAGTGCCTTAGAGTTGGTACGACATTTTTTCTGGAGGATTCAATGGATAGAGTTAGGGTTCAGCGTGGAGATTGGGGTTTCCAGCTTGGCATCACCTAACAGCCGTATGACTGTACTTTACAGCCATTTCTCTTCCCACCTGGAGCTATGTAAGAGCTTTGGACGTTTGCAGCAGCCTCCTTCTTTATTACAGTATTCACTCTTCATCCAGGTTGGACTCATTGCTTATTGTAATCTTCCTGGAATTGTTTGGAATCACTATCTGGATAATTATTTGATTTAAATAATCAGAAATCTGCTTGGTACGATTCTGATTTGGCTGTGTATGAACAATTATTTCCAGTACTCTTTTCATGTACTTGTTCTTCAATTATTACTTGCTGAAAAACTATCAAAACATAAAAAGAATTCAACCTTCAGCAACTTTTGTCTATTTCTGGAAGATTATAGTAATAAACAGGAAATTCAATTAAAATAATTAAAAGACTTACAGCAGATCAGCGAAGGGATTCATCAAGGATCTTTCACCAACCACCATTATTATCTTATCATACGAATCAAAATCCAATCTTGCGGTGTGGGGTGTGAGGTGGTAGATTAGTAGTTCCTCCACTGACTTCTCCATTGCTACCAATGATGGGCACAATCCATCATAATCTCCCATGACAATCGGAAATTCGATCCCACCCCTCTTCTTTTTCTGGATCATATCATAGGCAGTTAGTTGTCTTGTTACTTCTAACAACACATTTTATCTGTTGGGTATTTTGGGAGCCTATAGGGCTAGGAAGAGAATCCCTGGACCCAGATGTAAGTAAATCTCGGAAACTGAATGTACCAAGCCCCATACTTCTTTACCAACTTCCTCTCTTCCTGTAACAACCTTGTGTGAACACCACCTTGCAAGGACTGGACAATGTGCATGGTGAAGGTGTCATTTTCTTTCTTGAAAGCAGTGTTGTACAAGTGCAACTATCAATAGTACTCATGGACTTTCCACTGTCCTGGATTGCATCCCATGGGTCCTTTGCTTGATAATCCGCTGGTCTTGCCCATTCTAGCCAACATGTAGACAATGTATGAGCTCATGTAGAAGGACTAGGACTGCTTCAAATTCCTCAACTATTCGTCCAGGTTGTTGCTAATTATTCTTGCCCAATCCACCATCTTTATGGCATCCATCACTTCTTCAACAAAGTAAATGGCTTGAAGATGAATGCTTGTGGGCATCCCATAATCCAACTCATCATCAGCACGAGATCACTGTATTCTTGTTTGAAGTCCATGTTGATGCTTTGGCTTTTGCATGCACTTTTTGTTGATGATTTCAGTGTACTCTTCTATCCCAGAGTCATAAAGCATGGCCGCCCTTTCCTTAGTCTTGAATATCATGGATTGAAATGCAAGGATTCCAAAAGCCTCACCAATTGCCTCGTTGGTGAGATTTGCCAAGATTTTGCCATCAGGTGCCATAATTGCTCCTATCAGTGTCATAGTGTTTTGCACATTCAATGATTAGCTCCAGGCATTGGATGGTAGTTTGTAAACTGACAGCTGTCGAAATTCCGCTTCTAACTATCTTCTTGGCAATAGCTGATGGAGGATGTCCATCCTAACCAAATATCCTTTTTTTGAATTCTTCCAACTTGAATGTTCCTAAGCTGGTGTCATTGACTTCCCTCCACTTTGAAATAATCTAACTCAGGGAGGAATCATTTCTATTCATTCTTGATCAGTGTCTGCTTGGAAGTGTTCACCACCTTGCTTGACTCTTACCATTCCTGCAAAAAAAAATAATTCACATTAAATTCATGCTAAAATAATCTTAAAAATCCACTAATGGAAGAATTCCATGTGCCATATTCCAAAATTGGAATAAATAAAAACCTCCAAAAATAGGAACTTCTGGATGATTAAAAACGATGCCCTAGCTGTTCTTCACATCTTGCTCTTTCTTGAATTCTCAAAACATGTTGTGAAGAATGAAATCTTAAGCCTTGTTTAAATAGGAAATTTGTTAACCAAGCTGCTAAATTAGCACTGGGACAATTTTAGCAATTGCAGTAATTCCATTCCAATCACACTTCATGTTTCCTTAATGAGGGGGAGATGCCTTGTCATTCCAGTGGACCTTGCTTGTCATACTTGACTTCCAAAATAGGAACTTCATAATGTCTTGAGTTACACTTCAATAATGAGGAATATTCCATTTTGCATGCTACAAACTTGCCTTCCACACATTTTCCTTCTATCTTGAGCACATATGAGATATTCTGAAGGATTTTCTTACCATAGTAATTTTCTTTAGTTTGCATTTCTGAGGAATCCTTGAATGCATACCAATCCTGGAGGAGGATTTGTCAACACTCAACAAAATTTATCATTTTTTCCCTTCTTGGAGGTGAGCGCATTCCTAAGGTGAAGGAGGAATTTTGAGTGCTTGGGCACCAATTCTATTTGGTGGAAGAATTCTACTAGCTTGGGTGCATTTTAGATGTGCTAAAGGATTTTCCATGCCTTTGACATTTTGTTCATTTCCAGGGTCTCATGCAAACCTGGGTGCATTCTTGATGTGAAGGAATAATTCTTCATACTTAGCCATTTTCATGATTTCCAAGACCCCAAGCATGCATGGGCGCATTTTGGGCTTGGAGGAGGAATCTTGCACATGAAAAAAAATCCTCCTCTCCTAGGGAATTGTGCCTAGGAAGCTTGTTTGGGCGCATCTAGGGCTTGGAGAGGGATTTTGGAATGGGGATGAATTCCTCCTTGTCTAGGGAAATGTGCCCATTTTCTTGTCCTAAGCATAGAATGATTGAAGGATTTTAGAATTTTGGAAGATTCTTCCCGTTCTTGGGAATTGCCCCCAATAATAGATTTCTTCATGCCTTGGCTTTTCAAGGAGGATTTCCAGACAAGCCACAATTTGATCACTTGTTTGCTCTTCTACTTTTTCGGACTTAGAACTGGGTATTCAAGAACATTCTACAATCAGTGCTTTGCCAATTACCAAGGATGAACTTTCCAAAAATAGACTTACTAAAAATAGTAAATTCTTCCAAACACAAAATTAGGGCAAACCGGGACACAGTGAGACTAACTAAAAATAGACACTGCTAAAAACAGTAAGTTTTTTAAATGCAAAATTAGGCCAATTGGGGCCACAGTGAAACTAGAAATAGTAAGTCCTCAAAAATCTCTCAAATTTCACTGGTAGCTTCCTTGAAAGATTTACTTTTCAATGCTCAGCTCAGATTTCACTATGCCCTAGATTACTGACTTCTTTTCTAAGTCTGAAGGAAAAAACCCTAAAATAGACAGTACATACTTCTAGACTTAGCCAAAATTCACCAAAACTCTTGGGGAGTTGAGGAGATCAAAGAAATTCCTACTAGACTACCCAAAAGACCACAACCAAAAGACCAAGTGGACAAAAGTGTAGGGGGTCGCCATTTGGAATGGAGTGATGTGTGATTAGGTCACAACAAGTCCGAGCTTTGCTACACACATGTGGAATTGCTGGCCTACCATGGTTTCCAGTCTTTGTATCATCTGCACCATTTTTCCTTGAAGGGGGGTTTCCTCACAAGACTACGTACACTAAGCATTTACGATTTGGGATTTAAATTTTTTAGGTTTATCATGTTGCTATGTTTATGCTAGGAAACTTGAAGCAAGATATTGTTGTGTTGTAAACACACACGCCCCATTGCAAATGGGGACTCGCACTTTTCACTTGCTAAATTATGTGTTTTGGCTTAGTTTTGTTTTAACTTGGCAGTAGTTTTAGTCTCTTGTCTTCGTTTGTGAAAGGGTTTCGTTTTGTCTTGTCAATTCGAAAGGGAGCTTTGATCAATCCTTGAAATGACTTAGAGTGCAAAACTTGTCCTTGGTAATGGATAAATCGAGTTAGGAAGTTTACTGAGCCTAGGTCAATGAATGGGATTTTCATGTTGAGTGGGAGTGAAAGATAGTATGTGAATTGCATGTCGTCCTTGTCATATTGTGGAAATTCAATGAACACCAAATTTGTGGTCTAGGAATTCAAGGACGAAATGCAATATCATGAGCAAAGTTCACTTGACAAAGCACAAAAGTTGTAAAATGTTGTCAAAGTTGTCAAAAATGCAATTATGTTGCAAAATGTTGTCAATGTAAAGTGTTGAGTGTGAAAATTTGGAAAATGCCAAGTGTGGAAAAATGATGAAAAATCCAAGGATGTGATGCTTTGACAAGGAAAGTTCCTTGTCAAGGTCGGATTTTTTGACCTTGACTAGAGAAGAAAATAAGGAAAATTTTGTGAAAAAATCCTTGGACAAAATGTATTTTTTATGGAAAATTCTTGTTTAAAATGTGGAAAATCACAAAATTCATTTTCTGACCTTGACTAGTGAAAAAATCCTTGGACAAAATGTAATTTTTATGGAAAATTCTTGTTTAAAATGTGGAAATTCACAAAATTCATTTAAAATCCTAAGATGAAATCAAGAATTCCAAGTTGAAATGTTACAATCCTAAGTTCAAGTGTGGAATTCCAAAATTAAAATGTAAAATCCAAGGTTGGAGCATGGATTCTCCCTCAAGGTTCTAGTTTTCCTTAGGCAATTCATGGATTTTCTTAGGGTTATTCTACGCTGATAATGTGACCCAAGTATAGTAATTTTGTCATACCCAACTCACATTTCGATTCCTTAGCATACAATGACCTCCTTATCCAAGATGCCCAACACTGTGTCCAAGTGTGCCAAATGCTCATCCCATGACTTACTATATACTAAGATATCATCAAAGAAGACTAATACATACCACCTCAACTCTGCCTAAAACACCCTGTTCATTGTGGAATGAAAGGTGGCAGGTGCATTGGTTAGCCCAAATGGCATAACCACGAACTCAAAATGTCCATAGTGACATTTAAATGCAGTCTTCTCTATATCCTGCTCTTTGACCCTAATCTAATGGTAACCTGATCTCAAATCAATCTTTGAAAAGTAACAGGCGCCATGGAGCTCATCTATTAGCTCATCAATCTGCGGGATGGGGTATCTGTTCTTGATGGTTCTTTTGTTTAGGGCCCTGTAATCAATCCACATACGCAAGGTACCATCTTTCTTCTTAACCAATACGACTGATGAGGCAAATGGTGACTTACTCAGCCTAATGTGACCCATAGGGAGAAGCTCCTTAATTGTTTTTTCTATCTCATCTTTCAATCACTTTGGGTGCTGGTAAGGAGTAATCATCACGGGTTTCGCACCCTCCTCCAACTCTATGATGTGCTCAATACCCCTATTTGGAGGTCTGCCTGGTGGAATATCACTAAATACTTTCCCATGCTTAATTCTCAACTCTTGAATATCTGGATGATATTCTGATTTCTGCTGTCCCTATGGTGATGGCATCAATCTACATTTTGCTGCTCACTCAACCATTTCATGATGCATGAGTCTCTCCATCCTTCTAAAGGATATCATCCTGAAATTGCTGTCACGGATGGCCTTCAATAGATGAGTTTTGCCATCAACTGTAAATCTCATCTCCATCACTCGAAGGTTGAGAGTGAAGATCCCTATGTCGTGGAGCCATTTCATTTCCAAAACCACATATGTATTTCCAATAGTCACAACATAGAAATCTGCCTTGAACTCAAAATTGTTGATGCATAGAGGAAGTCATGTAATCATTCTATCACACTTGAGGGTGTAACCATCTGCCCCCCTCACCCTTATGCCTTCAAACTCTTCAGCCTGTATCCCACGTCTCTCCACCAATCTGGCATCGATGAAGTTATGTGTAGCTCCTGTATCCAACAAGGTGATAACCTTTTGTCTAGCTAACACTCTATGCATCTTGAAAGAGCCCTCCTGCTGAATACTGGTGAGACATGCTTCCTTAAGTTTGAAATCCTCTTCATGTGCATCAAGTTTTTCCAACTTTCCAAGCTCAAATTCCCCCTTTTCTACCTCGGAATCCTTTGGATCAGATTGCTGGTCTGAACTTTCAGGTTCAAAATCTTCATAGTATGCCCACATAACACGGTTGGCTTTCCCCTTAGGCCTTAGGAGACAATCGTGGTTTGCATCATAGGGTCCTTTGCAATAAAAACATAACTTCTTCCTCAAATCATTCAATGTTTCCCTGTCTAAATGTGTTGCTGATTTTCCTTTTTTAATCTTTATTAAAGTTTAATTTTTCTGTGTTTCTAGGAAAAGCTTTATTATCTTTATATGAGGATCCCTTGGATGTAAACTCGCTTTGAGTTGCTGTGAGTTCCATACTCCTTGCTTTCTTCATTGCAATTTGGAATATAAGAGGGTTAAATGTTTTTACCCATCCCTTTAATGGTTCTTGTAGGCCTTCTACAAACAGTACTACCAACCTCTGATTTGAAATGTTGGTTACCAAATTTGATAACCTCTGGAACTCTCCAACGTAAGTCTCCAAATTACCCACCTATCTAAGCTGAGCAAGGTCCCTGAAGTACAATTCTGGATCCTTCTTATTAAATCGTTCTACCAACAAATCAGCAAACTCCTAATATGAGGTGATGAGATCATGTTGCAAAGTAACCATCCCGTTATGCCACCACTCATGAGCCACACCATCTAGATGTAATGTAGCAAATTTTATTGCATCCCCCTCTGTCATACGCCTCAAGTGAAGAAGTGTCCAGCTTATGTATCCATGACTGTGTTGTGACTGTCCCACTCCCATCAAAGAAAGGTAAAGTGAGCTTGCTAGCAGCAAACTCCAAGTCCCTGTGCTGATTTCTAGGCTTTCTTTCTTGCCTAGCTCTGGTAGTCTCTCTCTTTTGCCTCATATATTGATCAAAGTTCATATGTTCTCTGACATCAGGAGGTAGCAAACTCCACTCATCATGCACTGTCATAACGTTATCTACGAACTCAGCCACCCCATCTCCTCTTCCTTCTTCTTCTTCTGGTTCATCTCTCAGGAAGGTGGGTCTTGTAGGCCGATCGACAATGTAGATAGCTGCTCAATGTGCTCTGGGAGTCGCAACTACACTCCTGTTATCTTCAGGTTCCTGATTATGCCTTCTCCTATTATTTGCCTGTTCCAAGTTTTCCTTTGGGGATTAGCCAGCTATTGAATGGCTGTTGTAAGTTGCTGAAGTGTATCTGCTATACGCTACTACCCATCTTGTAATCCTCTCATAGTTGCTCTCACTTCTCCAGCCTCATCATGTGGTGGACTATTGTCTCTTCTGTCACCCATGGTGTCGTGCAAGCTATCAAAATTTTGTTCCTTGTTCAACAATACCCTTCTATGTGTATAATATCTGTGAGGACCAATTTCCAATTGCTGAATACAAAATCTTTAAACCTCCAGGATGGCAAGATCAAAGCTCTGATACCAATGTACAAAACCTCTTTGTCCTCTTCCAAAATACTGAACTTCAAGTGCAGTATTGTTGTTTTTTTTTGGTTTTCTTATTTTTTGTGCTTTTTGATAGGGTTTGACGAATAAAGATTTTGCAACAAACTTACAACAAACTAATGCTTACAAACTGAATATCATTCATAGTTCATCTATCAAGCTATGAACACAAATTAATTGCCTGAAAGCAAAGTTTTGAAGACTTTATTGGAATTCATTACAAAAAGAAAATTACTTCTGCAATTATGAACCTGATATGAATGTTCCAGCTGCTGCAATAATCCACCAAATTGCTCCTGAATTTTTGCGCTAGACTCCTAATGATAAGCCGCCACCTTCTAATATTTTTGAAGAATTTTTAAAGCTTCCCTTCTCAAAATCGCCTCCTCTGCTAGTTCACCCTATTTGCAGTTGTGATGCTGAGGTACTGTTGTGACCTTTTCACACATCGCCCCATTGCAAACAGGGACCCCCATTGCAAGTTGATGTTATTATTTTTCTTCCTCCATTTCCAGTTGGGCAATTTGTTTTGGCTGCCATTTGAGTGCCATTGAAGCTTCATTTTCAGATTTTCAAATTTTTGAAGGGTGATTTTTTATTTTGGAGGATTTTCACCTGCATTCTTGGTGATTCCCTTCACCATTTGTGGCGCCAGTTTTGGGGGACTGCTGATAATTGTTTTCAGATCTGATATTTTGCCATTGCTGAACTTGTGTGACCTCCATTGTTGGCTGGTAATTAATTTTCAGGCTTCAATTTTCATTGCCCAACCAATTCCAACTTAGGCGATTTGCATTTGGAGGTGTTTTGTAATGTTTTAGTGCATTTTTCAGACCATTTCATCACTGTTGCAGGTCTGAAAACTCCATTGTAGGCGACTGTCCTCAGAAAATCTTCATTTCCAACCACCTACCCACTGTGGGGATTTTGCTTGGAGTTCATTCCTTAGTCATTTTTTGATCATTTTCAAGGATTTTCACTACTTTGTGAAGTTGCAGGTTGTCTTCAAATTTGCTAGCAGCCATTAATGACTTCGGAAGATGTCTTCAGACTTAGTTTTGTGTGAAAACACAACCTTTCACACCTTTCCTTAGTCATTGTTGATCTGGTATACTCCTTTGCACTCTAATTTGAACATAATTTCTAAGTATAAGGTGTTTTTAGACTTTGGTCTGAAAATTATTGATTTTAATGAGCTTAATGAGGGTTTTATACCCCAACCTTGTCACATTTTTGCATTCAATTCTTGAAATCTATTTGAAATGTGGATTTTTTCCTAATTTCCATACTCAAATTAGTTTAAATCATTAGAAAATCAGAATTTTTGTCAGGATTATTTTTCCTAAGTTCTAACTTCTAGCTTCGTACAGGTGCGATGTCGAAGTCTGGACTCATGAAAAGGAGAGAACATAAGATAGTTCAGACTGGATTCTATCAAGAATCCAAGATGTCATCTAGATGGAAAGAGATTACAGACATGAACATACATTTCCTAAACATGAGCTAGATGCGGCAATGTATGTTTGGAATTGGAAGCTAGATTCATTCTTCAGCCTATGTGAAAATTATGAAGAGTGGCATTTATCAGGCCGTTGGATTTACGGAATCCATATAGTGGAGTGAGCTTATCCTGGAGTGTGCACAATGTTATGATCATCGCTCCCGAATGATCAAGACTCCTAAGGGTGCCATCATTGCCTACCTTGTTGAGAATGCGATTGCTGAGGTGTTTGGAATTCCACGAGGAACAGACATGAAAGATATAACTAAGGATGAATATGAAGACCGATATAAGAAGAAGATGGATGTGTGCAAGACCATAGTAAACAAGGAGTGGATGATCAAACCTAGGCCTCGTCATTCCAAGGCTCCCAAGACACTCATGTGCAGAAACTTCAAAGAGGAACATAGTGATTTAGTATTCCTACTTAACCAAGTGATGGGGATGTCGTAGGGTGCAATATACGATGGATGGTTGTTCTATTTTCTAGGATTGTCTAAAAGGAACATTGATAAATTGGTCTAGAATCACAAGTGATAATCTAGAATTTCAGTTGAGGAATGTGGAGCGGTCCTAGTCATTCACCATGAGTTCCTATTTGGTGTACCTACTTGCACAATTTGTTACATACAAAGGATTGCTATGCAAAGGTGAAGTCGGGGATGCACAAGGACAATTCAGGAGTTACGAGTGTTATCCATAGCTGAACATGTATCAAATTGAAGATTATAAGAGAGTGAATGATGTATTCACAATGTACATAATGTGAATGTTGCACAGTGGAGTCCACAGGAGGTTGTCAAAGGATACAACGAAGCTGATAGAGAAATATGGATCATGGTGTATACAGTTTCCCACTTTCACATACCTTAGGATTCATGGATTTCAATCCAAACCCTATAGGCTTCCTAGGTATCCTTTTGACAAAGTGATCTTGTTGGAACTGGTGAGATAGCTTCTGGAGTTTGATTCAATCTAGAAGGACAAGCACAGAACGGGCATGTCATTTCCTATTTAAGTTGGAAAGACATTGGAGGTTTGTCAGTCTGCCTTAGCAGTTAGCACAACAAGTGAGGAACTTGCATTCTATCGATTTGCAACATATAAGAGAAGAGAAAGGTTTGATCCAGAGAAGAAAGTTGGAAGGATCAGGGGAGAAAAGTTCATCCATAAGGTAGACATAGAAGATTAATGGGCCGACCTAATGGACGAACAGGCAGTAAAGAGAAGAATATGGTCCAGAATGTCAGTGAATTTCATGAGGAAGTGTGGACTTTTTCTCATTCTTGACCAAGTGTTAGATGATAGGGATCATATGCATCCACAATATGAAAATGAAATGAAGAAGGTGATTCAATTGCCTAAATGGTCAAAATCAGAAGAAATAGATTTGAATGTATTGATGAGAGAGGTCTTGAGTTTCTCTCGAGCATGGGTGGATATTCAGATGAACAAGTTGTTGGCATATGATGAAGTGGTGACAATGTATGTTGTCATTGATGTCAATAGGTGAACCGGTATGAATTGGTATGCAGATTGGAAGCGGTTATGGTCAAATGGGATGGAGTGGATCAGTGTCGGGGTTCACTAAGTGTGACTACCAGTCGGTAGTCCCTGTTCATCTCTAGGGTTTCCGATTTGGCCTATGTGGTGCAATTGATGACATTCTGTGATGAGTTAGTTAAGAGATAAGGATGAGATCGTGGTGCCACATCAGCTATGTGCTTGTGAGCATGAAGATCGAATGCATTTGAATGTCTACCTCAGGAATGCGCAATGTTCTGAGCGGTGTATGAAGTGCACATGATGGGTTACTGATTTCGAGATGCGGTGAAGAATGGACGATGCAGAATGACTTAAGATCTGTTTTAGATCGCTTCATTCTATGCAATGGATCTAACGGTCAGGATTGGACCACTTGTGATTGTAAACCTAAAATGTTCAGGGTTTAGGGTTTATGCTACCGACCTAATTGTTGTCTATAAGGTCGATGATGTTTGTTATTGTAGGTTGTTGGCAAATGATGTGTTTGTGTCCGCATGTTGAGATACTTGCCAAACCAGAGTGTGGAATCTGCAGAGTGTGATTGCAGAAGAGAGGAGCTGAAAAGGATCTGTCTTAGCAAGTAGTGCTGTTATCAAATCAAAGCTTTACCTGTTGACTTCTAACCATTTCAACAGAAGGAAAATCACTTGACCGGGTAGCTTTAACAGGCTTGTTGCAAATCCTCTAACCAAGTGACTCAAGTTCATTGAGTTCTTTAAATCCTCTAGCGAGGTAACCTTTAACAAGGTTTCAACCTTTAACAGGGTTTAAAGCCATCCCTTAACTGGGTAATCTCTAACAGGATCGGTTCCTAACAGAACCTTATTGTAAAGTCTTTAACCGGACTAGTCTCCTAACAGAGCGGACTTCGAAAGAGTTCAAAACAAGCTTGTGGGTATTCATCCCCACCGTGGTTTTTCCCATTTGGGTTTCCACGTGAAAAAATCTGTGTGTTATGGGTTGTGAGTTTTCATGTGACGATTGAGTAGATGTTGATTAAGTTAGTTATGCATGCAGTGCTAAATGATTGTGGTATTGTTGATACAACTCATGCTTGATTATATCAGGAAGTAGTCATCAAGATTTGAGATCTGTCAAATGATGTCTGAAGTATCTGTGTTTAACCGATATACCCATGGTTAAGTTCAGTGGTGAAGACAACCAGTCAGCATTGTTTTAATATGATAAAGTGTTGGGAAAGTTTTTGTCTGTACTAATTCACCCCCCCCTCTTAGTACTAGTTAGGGTATTATTTGTTCATCATTATTCATCAATTGGTATCGGAGCGACTCCAGGTCCTCGGTGATATAAACTTAACCGCTTGAGGCAAAAGATCCTGCTTTAATGATGAAGAGGGAAGGTCCTAAGTTCAATAGGGATAACTTCAAAATATGGAAGGATAGAATGAAGATTTATATCAAGAGTTTGGGTGCTCAACACTAGAGCTATGTTGAGAATGCCTATGTAATCCCCACTGGCACTCTCCCCGATTATCAGAAAAGAGAGATTCAAGAAAATGGGCAAGTCATGGAAGCCCTTATTAGCACCCTGTGCGATATTGAGTTCATTGATGTACAAGATAAGGACACTCCTAAGGATGTATGGGACACAATGGAAACCATTTATGAGGGTGATGAGCATGTCAAGTAGGCTAAGGAGGAAAGTCTTAGAGGAAAATTTGAAGACATGAGGATGGTTGAAGGTGAGACCATTCAGCAATATGGCATAAGGATCAAGACTGTGGTTGGAGATATCAAGAGCACTGGTGGAACAATTGATGATGCCATCGTTATCAGTAAAGTTCTGAGATCATTGTTACCGGTCTATGCAATTAGGGTTGCTTCTATTCAAGAGTTAAGGTCTATCGACAAGACAAAGGTATCTCTAGACTCTATCATTGCAAAGTTGACTATATATGAATTGAATAGCTATGATGGTAGTGTTCAGAAGACAGAGTCAGCCTTTAGAGCGTTTGTTTCCTCCGCACCAACCAAAAAAGGAAAAGAAGTCAGCACCAGTTATGAATCTAGGCCAAACAGAGACATGGATGATGAGGAGACTCTGATGGAGTTTGAAGCTCTTCTTGCCAAGAGACTTCCAAAAGGCACCGGAAAATACAGAGGTAAGCTTCCTCTAAAATGTTTTTCCTGCAATAAGATAGGACATATAGCTGTTAACTGTCCTAACAATGACAATAAGGATAAACCAGAAAGGTTTAGAAAGTATAAAGGAGGAGGTAGGAGAAAATGTCTTGTTGCAGTAGATGAAGGTGTTACCAATGAAGAATCTGAGGATGAAGAGAATGAGGACATAGTGTTTGTAGCTGTAAAGGAAGAGGTGTCTGATCAGAAAGCCCTTGTCTCTCGCATTGATAACTCTAATGAGTGGATCATTGATAGTGGGTGTTCTCACCACATGACTGGTGGTCGGAGAAAGTTTTTGTCTCTGGAAGAATATGATGGAGGTGTTGTCAGGTTTGGCAACGATGCACCTTGCATGGTGAAAGGAAAAGGATCCATCTCACTGAATGGAAAAAGCAATGCGGATGATGTCTACTGGATGGAAGGCCTTAAGCACAACCTTTTGAGTGTTGCTCAGCTGAACAACAAAGGACTCATTCTGGAGTTCAAAGGTGGAGTTTGCAGAATAATTGGAAAGAGTGGTGAACTTATTGCCACTGGTAAGAAGACCGGAGGAAACCTGTTTCAGCTAAATGCCAAGATTAGTCAGTGCCTGATGGCAAAGTTTGATGACAGTTGGATATGGCATAGGAGACTTTGTCATATGAATTTTGATAATATTGTAAAGGCGAGTAAGATCAAGGCAGTAAGAGGATTGCCTTTGTTGAACAAACCGAAGAATGCTTTATGCAGAGAATGTCAACTTGGGAAGATGTCTTCCTCAACATTCAAAGGTAAGTCTTTTTCAAAAGAGAACCTACTGAATCTAGTGCACACTGATTTGTGTGGTCCAATGAAAACTAGAAGGATTCAGGGAGATCGGTACTTCATGATTCTTACTGATGACTGCTCAAGAATGATGTGGGTCACATTCTTGAGAGACAAGTCTGAGGCGTTTGGAAAGTTCAAAGCCTTCAGAGCATTGGTGGAAAAGGAGAGCGGCAGAAGAATAAAATGCCTAAGAACTGATCAGGGGGGTGAATTCACTTCTGATGAATTCAACAAGTACTGTGAAGAGAACGACATCAAGAGGCAGTTGTTTGCCCCAAGGACACCACAACAGAATGGCATAGCAAAAAGGAATAACAGGACTGTAGTTGAAGCAGCCAGAACTATGCTGATCCAAGGAAAGGTTAATCACACTTTTTGGAGAGAAGCGGTGAGCATTGCAGTCTATACCATGAACTAGGTACTCATCAAAAAAGGTAAAAACAAAACCCCCTATGAGTACTAGAACGGGAGAACTCCTAATGTGAGTTATTTCAAAGTGTTTGGCAGTAAGTGCTATATCAGGAGAGGTGAGCATCTAAGTAAGTTTGATGCTAAATGTGATGAAGGAATATTTCTGGGATATTCCACTAAAAGCAAAGCTCTCAAATGCTACAACAACAGGACTCAGAAAATTGTTGAGAGTATCAATGTTAGGGTTAACGAATCCCCTGAGGAGCCTGAGGAAACCTACAGCAAGCAAGCGGAAGATGAATTGGGTGTAGCCTTTTGGGAACTGGTTAAGAAGGAAACAAGTTGCAAACACTAGAAAGACCTCAATGTTCCTATACCGGTAGAAGCTACAGAAGGTGAAGAAGAAGATGAAGTGGAAGAAGAAGAGGAAAAGCAAGCAGAACCAGCTAGGGTCATTCCTAGGTATGTGAAACTACATCATGATCCGAAGCAGATCATAGGAGATAAAGATGAAGGGATACTCACAAAGAGAAAGGTGAAAGAAAACTCTTGCATGATTTCTATATTTGAGCCTAAGACCACTAGAGAGGCACTTACCGATGAAGACTGGATAAAGGCAATGGAAGAGGAGCTAGACCAGATAGAAAAGAATGCAACATGGTCCTTGGTACCCAAACCGGAACACAAGAATGTAATAGGTACCAAATGGGTCTTCAGGAATAAGCTGAATGAAGAAGGCACTGTGGTAAGGAACAAGGCAAGACTTGTATGCAAGGGATATGCTCAGGAAGAGGGAGAAGACCATGGAGAAACCTTTGCCCTAGTTGCCAGACTAGAAGGTGTTCGAATGCTACTTGCATTTGCAGCATTCAAGGGATTTAAGGTATATGAGATGGATTTGAAGTCTACATTCCTAAATGGAATCCTAGAAGAAGTGTATATTGAGCAACCGGATGGATTTGCTTTGTCAGAAGATAGTAACATGGTGTGTAGATTACACAAGGCCCTGTATGGATTGAAACAAGCACCAAGGGCATGGTATGAACGGTTACACTCTCATCTTGTGAAGATTGGATTTCAAAGAACGAGTGAGGACTATTAGAATAATATCTTTCTCTTTGTGTTATTAATGGTCATTTAAGTTGTTTCTAATTTCGCCTCTGGTTAACGATTGTTTCTTTTAGAAACATCGTCTTTGTAACTCTATTTAAAGGAGATTTGTCTCCTTGATTAATTGAACAACATCGATTCTTTGAAATCCATATGCTTTTGCATCTGTATTATGGTCTCAAAGCCTTGGTTAGTTTCGAAATAATTTTTCAATTAAAAATTCATCATGAATTTTTAACAGTTTTTTTTTGAAAAATTTCTTTGTTTATTCGAAATTGCTACTTTGGCAGTTCGTTTTGGCTGCAGCTACTAGGGTTTTCTAGCTATTTTCTGCCCTCTCCGGCGACCTGTCTCTCCTGCATTTTGCACGACCACGCGACGCGTTTTTTTCTCGCCTGCAAATTTTTTTCTGCCATTTTTGGATGGAAATCTGCATTTTCGGCTAGGGTTTTGACCCTCCAGATTCAGTCGAAATTTTTTTCTGAGCACAGATTCGTGGTGGGTTTTTTGAGATCTCAACAAGGTCGTCGTCAGAATTTTTTGGGTGCCTCGATTTTCGAGCCAGCGGATCCAAATTTCGATAGTAGATTCTTTCTGGGTTTTTTGCAAGGATTTCTGGGTTGTCTTCAAATTTTTTTGGGTCAGCCGAAATTTTTTTCTTGAAATTCGTGCCCGTTGTACTTCATTTTTTTAAGTCTGTACCTACATCTTCCTCTGTTTCTGCATTGGGATTCGAATTTTTTGAATTCCATGCCAATGTCTCTTCTCAGTTTTTCGTTTTTCATGCATTGGGAAGCGTGCAAGATGGCATCATTGACCAACTTGATGTTGGAAGACAGTCAGGTTTTGTGCACTTAGCATCTTCTCAGTACCTCGTTTTTCATGCCTTGAAAAACGTGAAGATGGCTTATGGACATCGATGTTTGTTTCAGTTTTTAATATTTTTTTACTTGAAAAAAATTCTGATGGGTTTTAATATTTTTTTCCCTTGAAAAAATTTGTGGGTTTTAATAATTTTGTCCTAAAAAAATTATCTGTGGGTTTTAAAATATTTTCTCCCTGTAAAAAAAATCATGGGAGGGTTTATGATTTTTTCCTCAAAAATTGTACTTTGTTGCAGTCTATTTTTAGTCGCCCCTGGAGTTGTTGTGCGAACATCTGCACTAGTCTCTTACTTGCAGTCTATTTTCGAGCATCGTGCTCATCTGCAATAGTTTGGAGGGTTTGCCGATTTTTTCCTCGAAATCGTGACAGCCGTTCTTGGTGTGTCTCTAGTTACAGGGAGGGACAATTCTCCAACATCAAGTTGGACAATTGGTGTTGTTTTGGGTATCTCCAGAAGTTCTGCAGTTTCTAGGAGGGTTGGTGGCAGACTCATCTCAAGTGGCAGAGTTAGTGGCAGGCTCTTGTCTTCTGTTGCAGCGTATTCTGAGAAGAAGGGGGTAACCTTCTCTGTTGTTTCTCTTGGTAGTTAGAACAATGACCATTAAGGGAGGGTATTAGAATGCAACCTTCTCTGTTGTTTCTCTTGGTAGTTAGAACAATGACCATTAAGGGAGGGTATTAGAATAATATCTTTCTCTTTGTGTTATTAATGGTCATTTAAGTTGTTTCTAATTTCGCCTCTAGTTAACGATTGTTTCTTTTAGAAACATCGTCTTTGTAACTCTATTTAAAGGAGCTTTGTCTCCTTGATTAATTGAACAACATCGATTCTTTGAAATCCATATGCTTTTGCATCTATATTAAGGACAACAACATCTACCTGAAATCTGAAGGCGATCAAATTATGATCTGTGAAGTATTTGTAGCTGACATTATCTTCGGAGGAGATGATGAAATGAGCCATGCATTCGCAGATGAAATGAAGAAAGAGTTTGAGATGTCTCTGATTGGAGAGATAAAGTTCTTCATTGGTCTACAAATTCAGTAGATGAAGGAGGGTATCTTCATTCCCCAGTCCAAGTATATCAAAGAGGTATTGAAGACCTTTGGGATGGAGGAAAGAAAACCGGTTGGAACACCGATGGTGACCGGCTGCAAACTGACAAACGAGGATGATACAGCATTGGTGGATGAGAAGGAGTACCGGTCGATGATCGGTAAGCTGCACTATGTGGTGCACAGCAGACCGGATATTGCTCATGCAGTGGGCAAAGTAGCCCGTTTTCAGAAGAGTCCAAGAGAATCCCACTTGGTAGCGGTAAAGAGGATTCTTAGATACCTTAAAGGTACAGTTGATTATAGATTGTGGTATCCATACAATGGCGACTTTGGTCTCAAAGTGTTTACCGAAGCAGATTGGGCAAGTAATGTGGACGACCGGAAGAGCACAACCGGTGGAGCATTCTTCCTCAATGGAAGACTAGTCTCATGGACGAGCAAGAAGCAGAGTATGTGGAAGCTTTTATGAACTACACTCAAGTAATCTGGATGAAGCATGTACTGAATGGCTTCAAAGTGCCTATATCTGAACTGGTGAGTATTTTCTGCGATAATACTAGTGCAATCAATATTTCCAAAAATCCGGTATTGCATGCTAGGACAAAGCACATTGAACTCAAGTATCATTTCTTGAGAGAAAAGGTTCAGAATAAAGAGGTTGTATTAGAACATGTTTCCAGTAAGGAGCAGCTAGCAGATATATTCACTAAGCCCTTACCAAAGACTACATTTACCTATTTGAGAGGTGAATTAGGGGTTCTTCCCCTTCATGAAATCAACTAAAGTTGTGTGCTCCACATCAATCAGGCACTACCGTGTTAGATCTTACAGGATTGATGTGTTGAAGGATGCTACTCCACAGAGGGAGCAGCATAGTGGAGCTTGGAAGCTTGTGCCTTCACTTTGGCATCGTTGTCAAAGGGGGAGAAGATATCTGATGAAGAAGATATATTGTTTGGGGAGAAGATATTGAGCATGTACACACTAACAAGTCCAGATGGTGGTGGTAGTGATCGTTTGAAACTGAACCGGATGTTACTAAGCAATGATACACTGAGTATTGCCATCAATGCCAAAGGGGGAGATTGTTGGCATATGATGAAACAGTGACAATGTATGTTGTCATTGATGTCAATAGGTGAACCGGTATGAATTGGTATGCAGATTGGAAGCGGTTATGGTCAACCGGGATGGAGTGGATCGGTGTCGGGGTTCACTAAGTGTGACTACCCATCGGTAGTCCCTGTTCATCTCTAGGGTTTCCGGTTTGGCCTATGTGGTGCAACTGATGACATTCTCTGATGAGTTAGTTAAGAGATAAGGATGAGATTGTGGTGCCACGTCAGCTATGTGCTTGTGAGCATGAAGATCGAATGCATTTGAATGTCTACCTCAGGAATGAGCGATGTTCTGAGCGGTGTCCGAAGTACGCATGATGGGTTACTGATTTCTAGATGCGGTGAAGAATGTACGATGCAGAATGACTTAAGATCTGTTTTAGATCGCTTCATTCTATGCAATGGATCTAACGGTCAAGATTGGACCGCTTGTGATTGTAAACCTAAAATGTTCAGGGTTTAGGGTTTATGCTACCGACCTAATTGTTGTCTATAAGGTCGATGATGTTTGTTATTGTAGGTTGTTGGCAAATGATGTGTTTGTGTCCGCATGTTGAGATACTTGCCAAACCAGAGTGTGGAATCTGCAGAGTGTGATTGCAAAGGAGAAGAGCTGAAAAGGATCTGCCTTAGCAAGTAGTGATGTTATCAGATCAAAGCTTTACCTGTTGACTTCTAACCATTTCAACAGAAGGAAAATCCCTTGACCGGGTAGATTTAACAGGCTTGTTGCAAATCCTCTAACCAGGTGACTCAAGTTCATTGAGTTCTTTAAATCCTCTAGCGAGGTAACCTCTAACAAGGTTTCAACCTTTAACAGGGTTTATAGCCATCCCTTAACCGGGTGATCTCTAACAGGATCGGTTCCTAACAGAACCTCATTGTAGAGTCTTTAACCGGACTAGGCTCCTAACAGAGTGGACTTCGAAAGAGTTCAAAACAAGCTTGTGGGTATTCATCCCCACCGTGGTTTTTCCCATTTGGGTTTCCATGTGAAAAAATATGTGTGTTATGGGTTCTGAGTTTTCATGTGATGATTGAGTAGATGTTGATTAAGTTAGTTATGCATGCAGTGCTAAATGATTGTGGTATTGTTGATACAGCTCATGCTTGATTATATCAGGAAGTAGCCATCAAGATTTGAGATCTATCAAATATTGTTTGAAGTATCTGTGTTTAACCGATATACCCATGGTTTAAGTTCAGTGGTGAAGACAACTGATCAGCATTGTTTTAATATGATAAAGTGTTGAGAAAGTTTTTGTCTGTACTAATTCACCCCCCAGTACCAGTTAGGGTATTATTTGTTCATCATTATTCATCACAAGTTAGTTGATATGGGTGTCACCTTCATTTATGAAGAGATGAAACAAGAGGAATCCGCTTCCACAGATGATCACAGGACTATCAGTGATATCAAGATTCATGCGGATGAGGAGAGTCAAGCTCATAAGATAAGGACACACTAGGAGAAGTCAAGGCTAGAGGGAACAAGATTGAGGAGGTCAAGAAGAAGAAACAAAGACTACTATTCCTTCGCCTATCATTCCTTCATTCAACACCTCTCAGTGTCTCATCAATTAAGGAAGTTGAAATGCCAGAACAAAACAGGGAGTTTGAGCAATGTTCCAACACAGTGATACTACTAGAGAATATTCAAGATTTACATGCCACAGCGACATCTGCTCCACCTAATGAGGATGATGATCAACCGGGATCCCCTACCGTCCTTTTGGAGGTTACTTTGGGAAAGAATGTATGTGATTTGACCAGGAATAATCCTGATGATGATGATGATGTTATCTCGACATTGAAAGAGCTTGATCGAGATATGTGTCTCGATGATGGTATGGAGATGCCCGCTATTCCTGATTGGTTGATGAAGAGTATGGAGAAAAGTAAGAAAATGATAGAGGCACAACCTATTGATGACATTGATGAATACTTAGCTAGGAGCAATAAGGAGAAAGATCCTAAGAGAGCTGAGATTTTGTCACACATAGCTACAGATGAGACAAGAATGCGGATTGCGTAGGTGGTTGTTCCCATTGCAGGTGTGATGACAGAGAATTCTACTCCTATGGATTTCTAGATTACTTCAGTCGCCCTTGGTCGTACTACAAGAGAGCAAGAATTTCAGGAGGTTGGTGATAACCTTAGGGCAATCTGTGCAAGATTAGATAGAGAGATTGAAGAAAAGGAGAAGTACAAAGAAGAGAATATTAGACTTAGAGAGTACATTGCAGGGATAAGACGTGAGAATCCCACCCTTATTTCCCCTATTGCAATTGATTGTGGACTACATTCACATTATGAAGCAGCGAGAGATACACTCTCGGAGGTGGAGAAATGGATTGAGAATACAAAGAGATAGGAAGACGATTTCTTTACTCAGTTTGTCCAAGCGTTTGAGAGGACAACAAGGCTCATATTCAGAATACAGTATCTTGGAGGAGTTTGGGAAGAATTTGAACCTATTCAAGAGAAGACTATTCCACGCCTCAGAGCTTTGAAGGAGATTCCTAAGTCCACATTGGTTAGGGAGAATGTTGTGCACAGTGGAGATAGATACACTTTCCATGGCTGGTATTGTTCATTGGCCATGAAGCAATCAACTTATGAGAGCGCACAACTAAGTTGTATAGAGATGGAAGGATCAATTCCTGATATTCAGTTGAAGATCCTTGACTCAATTGAGGAGTTATTGGGGGTTGATGTGAGTGAGGCTAGTGGTTTACACTTAGCAGAATTAAGAGACAAAATGAAATTCATGTATTTCAATCAGTTAGACTCTTTGAAGAAGAGTCAGATAGATGATTTGGTCTCTTTGTTGATTCATGTTCATAGTTCACAGAAGCTCATGCCAGATTGGGAGAACACTTTGGATGCTTGCTCGAATGAATTGAACGTGATTGATTTACAACAGGATACCTTACCCAGCATTTCCATGGAGGAGTTATATTCTGTATTGGCTAGATTCTTGGAGTATGCTAGGAGAGAGAGAGATGCAGGGAGGAACCTTCTAGAAGATTCCCTATTTGATGACTAGGTATTTTTCTATTGGGCCATATGTTGGTGGCATCATTTTTAATGTAAACCTTAATTAGGGCAATTCTAGGGTTTTGTTGGCATGATCTTGGCCCTTGATTTAGATTTAATCTTAGCCATCCATTTTGTATGAGACTATATACATACCTCATTGCCTCTCATTTGTAAGAGAATTTTTGTAGAATTGTTGGTATATGCTGCAGCCATTTAAATATAAATCATTGTTCGACTTGATGGTGATTTTGTCTCTCAAATGTTGTTTTTCATTCAAGGTTCTCAATTCCTCCAAGTTAGATTAGAATTTTAGATTTAGAATTTGCTTTTATGTTTGTTAGATTGAATGAAAGATTTGTTGAATATAATTGTGTGGTATCCTTAATCCATACCACTAGCCCCTTGTTGATTGTATAAGCTTAACTTCAATTGTTATGCATCCATTGATATGCATCAACTTGGGTGGTGTCAATGTTTAATGGTGATGATTTGAAAACCTATAAGTATACCTTACATTATTGCAATAAGCTCATGTCAAAATCTGTTTGACTTGATGGTGAGAGACCTTGCCTAGTTTGATTCCACTAAATTTGTTCATCATTTCTTACATTCCTAGGCTTGGAATAGTTTTCCTAAACCCTATTCCTTTTGCCCATTTTTTTTAGTAATTCCAGTTAGAATTGAGTCCAGAACTACATTGCCATATCCTAAGTTATCAGCACACCCATTCCATATCATGATCAATGAAGTTAATTCAAACATTTGTGTAAGTCCCCAAGTGAAAACAACAATTCACATCAACCATTGAGTTACCCACTCGTCAATCCCTGACATGTAGAAACCTAGGAATCATTTTGGTTGATCTTACCATTAGCATCTGAGGTGATTTTGTTCAAGAGAGGGTAAAGTGCTTTGGTATTTTATTCTGAATGTTATGTGCCTAAAACACACATCAACAGATACTTGGGAGCGATTTGCAACTCATAAATGATGGGTGAGCGCTGGTAAAATATCGTCTGTCTCAAGTCTCCAATCTGCAACTATTAATCCCTTCAATTGATTATATTCAACCCACAAACTTCATTGATTATGAACAAATGGAACAACTGATTGAAGTTCCCACTGGTAGCCAAATTCACTAGATATTGCACCAATTCAAATGGCTGCAACACTGAAGATTTTCTTGTTCTCCAATGGCGAAAGAAAATTAAAACCCTTGGTCTCTGCTCTCCACAAGTCATAAAGAAGAATGCCAAAATAATAATGGCTCGAACTTCCTCATATCAATATAAATATTCCTCAACAAGTTCGATTTTCTACTTAAAAGCATTTTTTAATAACATTAAATGTTATTTCATTAAATTGGCATGGTTAAATTAAATATCGACCTTGGGTTGTGTGCAAATAATTAATTAATAGTTTGGCCCCCTTTTATGATGCCTAGACCTTCAAGTTATAATGTTAAGTTATAACTTTATAATCACTTTATTAAATGATTTATTATTATTTGGCCACAAACATTAATATCTCCCAAAATACTTAACATTTCACTGTGTCATCTGAAATGGGAGTCCACCCACTTTTCCCAATGTGACCACACCTCCGTGCTAAAAATAGAAAGGGTCCTTCTTGAACACCCCAAGACTTACTATAAATAGTAAGCAAAGCAAACGATGTCAAATCAATGCCAAACGAAGACCAAACTGAAGCATTCTGAACACTAGAGATGGTTCAATCCTCAGGAAACCCTCTAACCATCTTCATTAGCCTACGAGGGTCAAAATAATAGGCTAATCTCACTGAAAGTCTGATGTCAACAAGAGGGTGACATCACATCATCCAACATACAAAAATTGCATGAATGTCTACCAAGGAGCAAATCATTTATTAAAACCAATTATCTCAGCTTTAAGCACTTGACTCGGGGAACATTCACAGAGGAATAACAAAAATGGACTAATTATTGGAAGGCATATTGATTTTGATATCTTTTAGAAGAGGGGGAAGGAAAATGTGATTTTCCAATCAGAAATGGAAAAATTTATTAATAAACTTTATCTTAGGTTTACCAAAGTCTGACGTTAGCTAACCTTTCTTTCCAACATATATTTAATCTACATGTGATCACATAGACAAACATATTTGACTGAGAACATATCTTCCAAATCAATTTTTGGTAAGAATCATTCAATTAGCAAAGATGGCATTAAACAAGAGTAATGCCTATCCTCCCAAAATAGATGGTAGCAGGCAAAATAGCATATAGGATAAATCAAAGCTTTAAAATTGGTGAACATGGGGGATGACCCCACAATGCAGCAGTTAGCTGTGAGCCTCCTACATGGGAGGTCTTGGGTTCTAGTCTACTCAACTAGTTCTTAGATCCAAGGAAAAGCTAAAATATACCACTTTGGCTGTGACTTATCAAAAAAAAAAAAATGGTGAACATGATGTTTGTTCCATTGCATCCATAAAAACAAATGACAATAAAGGATAAGAGCCAGCAGAAGCTCCAATCACTGTTCCATAACCCATACAAGATTTCGGCCAATGCTAGTGAAGTGACATGTGCATTTGCCATCCCAAACAATGGGAGAATCCATGGTGCCTTCCCAATTATGACTGAGGGAAGTGGGAACGCACAGTACCATAGACAAAAATCTCAGTAACAAATGTATAAGGCATAATAATATTAAAAGTGCAAGGGGTCACTAGGAAAGAGGCAAAAGTGTTGCAAAATATAACAATCTGATTTTGGAAGGTGAAGCAGAAGGGATTGTCAATAGATGATCCAGCACTCAATTATGAAGTATTCATGGTAAAGCATCCAAGCTTGCCAAGGCTTTGAGAAAATATGCCAAAACATGTATGTCATCAACTAGTTTGAAAAAGGAGCCCCATTTTCATACATTTGTAAGTTGTAATTTCAAAGCATTACTAAGTATTTTGTCTTTTACTAGCTTTGGGTATAAATCTCTCTAAGGGAGGGTCCATGTTGTGTACCTAGACGCAACATACCATTATACTTATTTTTTAGCCTATAGTCCTTGTCCCAAAAAATATAATTCTTATTTTCAAAATGTAATAGAAAGAGCCACCGTTGTCTGAGTACTCTTTTGCTACAGTCAGGAATTTGCAGCTGCCATTTATCTTAGAAGAGCATGTGCTTCCTATATTTTGCAAATATGGTGTTGTTCAATATTTTTCTGCAATTCATTCCTTGAATTTTTAAGACATTCAGCACTATAAAGGAGAGAAAAGGATGGTCAAAAGTAAAATGAAAATTATTTATTTCATTGGTAGAGAGCAGTGAAAGTAGTCCTCTAATTAGAGGAATGATAGCTCAATGTGAAAAAGGATTCTAAGGAGATGCAAGCAAGATGACTAATGAAGTAGCTCATTCTTGATAGATAGAATCATACCTCACAAATCCATCCACAGGTTCAATGAGGGGTTCCCAAAAGTCGTGCTTTTCATTGTATGATCTTGTCACTAATGACAAATTTACTGTCGAATTGAAGTGATCAAGTCTTCCATGTAAACTCGACATGATACCAGTGAAAGAAATGTTCAACAACGGAACCATCTGCATGGACAAACAAAAAGTGGAAACCAATGTCAGCAGCTGATCTGATTTCCATGGTTTAATCATTATCATATGCTTCACAACTAAAGAGATATAAGATTTACATAGTCATTTCTATCACTGATAATATGAGAGTACATGCAAGTGAACTGTCACATGGCATCATTTCTGCCCATTTAATGCTTACCAGACCCCCAAAATCATCAAAAAAAGTTGTTGAGAGCCTTTGTACTTGTGCATCAATTACCAAGTCATCTGGTTCACTGGAATTGGTCTGATCAGCCAGTCTCAGGGCAAACCTTCTTGGTGGCTTTTTTATTCCACTTCTTACAAGAAATGTACCAGCCTGTAAATTGCCTCAAATGGTCAGATTCAAAAAAATATAATAAGAATCTAGATAATACGTTCGCACAAATTAAACAGCATACTACACCTCACTATCTAGCATCCATATGCTAAAGTCTTCTCTCGTGTGTTTAATTTCAGTTGTATCCCAAATACTGTTATCAGGGAACTGATCTCCAGTCACTAAATCATTACGAATACATCGCAATGAGTTGAATTCACCTAGTTTTGGGGGAGATTTGCTTGCGATGCATCCCAAGGAAACATATCCCGGAGGAGCCTGAGGCAACCAGAAGGAGATACTTTCTACACCTCTATGTTTATATATTTGTCCCATTTTTATAAAGTCCAATGGTGGTTTCAAGAGAACCCCATCATTTAGGTCATGAAGAATCAAGCTTTCATTGGGAGGCTCAAATCTGCATTCCAAATAAGTTCAAAAAAGGAGAAGTGTTCTTACTAGGAGTCACTTGAAGTACAAAATCAAGAAAAATATTATAACAATTGCACCACAGTGAAGAAGTGAACATATGCCTTACCCTGGGGTTGCAATATCACCAAGGTAAACATATCCAGATGGAACTTGAGGACGCCAAATAGAAACTTTTTTCTTTAAACTACTCCCTCGGTTCCACCAGACTAATTCAAACTGTGCTACACTTTCATATCTTCTACCAGATGATATGGATGCGGACCGTTCTAAATGCATAACTTCTTCATTGGTAGGAAGATTGCTGCCATGAACAGGCTTTGGAATGGAAGTTTGCAAATGTTCATCATTGTAACCAAAAATGATGAAGCGGAAGTCATAGGCTAGCAACTTTCCATGCCCAGTTTCAGATTGAGTTGGCAAAAATGTTCCTACAGAATTGTCAACACGCCAAAATGCAGGCCTTTCTCTCTCAGTATCCCTGTCAAAGAAGCAACAAAGCAATGCCTGTCAGGGAAACAGTTAAAAGTTAAATCTATGCATATGTGAGATTTCGATTTAGTGAGGTAGTAGCCTATAACTACAAATCTGCAATACGTAGAAGTAAACGACTTACAATTTTGAAGGATCTAAGAATATGCAATCCTTAAGTGGACAAGGTGTTACTAGAGTAGTTGAAACACAAAGGGCAGAAGACAATGGTGGCTGCTCCCTTCCTGTAGAGACAACACAACCAAGTGCAACAAAACCTTGAGGTGGAATAGGCATCCAAACACTACAAACCATTTGATCAGGGGGTCGGTCCAAATCTGTACACATATTGATTTCTCTAATATCAACTTGAGAACCTTCTTGTCTCACTAAAGAGTACTCCTTTGAAGATGACCAAATGAGCTCAAATCTTAAAGGTCTCCTTACTTTTCCATTACTGGTATTCAATGCGAGAACACCTTTTGAAGGAGGTTCATCACTGGCATTTTAAGATGGAAAGGATCATTACATATATGGAAGCAGAATAACCCCAAAATAGAATAGCTAAAACTTTTTAACATATAGAGAAAAAGGAGCTCACAGTGGTGTCAGGCAGTCCCCTAAAACTGCAAAACCAGGTGGTGCTTGGGGCCTCCAAAAAGCACACTTCTGCTTAGTAGAATTCCCTGGGTAACAAAAGAATGACAATTAACATCATAAATACACACATCCTAAGCCACAATGCCACCAAAGCTATGTATATTTTCCATTCACAAATAAAATTTATAAGAGACAATCAATGAGGAACCTACTCTCATCTGCCCAAATTTTATCAAATTGAGAACACATCACTGTTGATTTCTTTGATGACATGGCAAGGAAGGCAAAGATATCCTCCTGAATCCTTACAAGGAGATACAATATGCTGTATGAAAAATTCACAAACATCTCTGAGATAGCTATGTGAATGTTTGTCCTTCCGGAGACCTTTGAGAAATTAACAATTGTGTCAAACGGCTCAACAACTCTAACACCGCTACTGGCCTCAAGGGTCAATCCAAGGGCTCTGACATTTAGGTCTATATTGTCCCCCTTTAATGTAAACCTGAAAAACCACAAAGAACATAATCAGGGATGGGAAATTATAGATATCTGAACAGCCAAAGCCAAAACTAAACTACCATAAAATAAGGGGGAAAGGACACAGAAGATGCTGAGAATCCATCTGAGAAATTTATTTTTCCCCATTTTCATATTTTGTGCAGCCTTCAATTCATGGAAATCAATTAAGATGCTAACAAGTATCATATTTTATATGATCTTGATTTGTCTACATAGATATAAGTAGAGAATCTCCCTAAGTTGGGTGCCAGAACGATAAGTATCCAGCTATCTAAGAAGAAGCACAAATCTCTAAAGAGATACCTTTTCTCCAACAATAGTATTTACATTTGTGATTCCAAAATTCTATATTTTTTTTGTGAAAGAAACAAATTACACATTTTATAGAACAGAAACCTAAAATTCCAAAAACTTCTCTCTACAAGGAAAATGATTATAGATATATATTGCATACAAATATAAACAAAATAAACCTATCTTGGATTGAAAAATCTTATCCCTTCATTTTTCATAGAACTTTAAATTCATGAAAAATGATTTGGATGCTGAAAAGTATCCCATTTCATTTGATCTTGATTTCCATACTGAGAAATATGTAATAGATCTCCTTTTGTTGAGTGCTACGAATTAATGCTCAGTTACCATATATCTTATCCAATTATGACTCCAAAATTCTTAACTTTGTATTTGAAAGAACCTATTTACATTTTCATTAGACATAAATATTAAATACCTCACTATTCCATTCAAGAGAAAATACCATGTAAGAACATTGCACAGAAATATAAGATAAGATACATCCATTAATGAGACACACAAAATTACATCGTGAAATCCCCCTTGACTAGAAAAAACTGCCAAAAAAATAATAAGGGGTTGTTTTTATTCCTTTTAAATTACTTAAGATAGACATAAAATGATGTGTATTCACTTTCGAACAACATTCTTGGGCTCATCATTTACAGAGAATGTTGTAATGGTGAGATCTGTAAACAGATATGGATATTCTACATAAACAAGAAAAAACTCCATTAAATGAAATAAAGTACTAAACTTGACTATTTAAGCACCGTGTGGCTTAAAACAGTGATTTGTAATAGTCAAGGTTATCTTGTACTCTGGAAGCATCTACTGTCAAAATCAAATTATAATCAAACAGTTCAGTTGCTATTAAGAACCTAAAAGAATGCAGATGATAACTGTTCTTCTAAAATATGAATTATTATAATATAGAATATAACAGTTCTTTATACAGGAATTAAAAGCACCTGGAAAATATGTCCACTTCTGCATGCAAAAGCTTCTCCGCAGCAATAGCTGATACTTCATTGTCTATTGAATTATTAACAAAGGTGAATTCTGGACCAATTGCCTGAAAGAAAAATAAAATATAGCAGCATCATAAGCTGATTCTAGGATTAAAAAAAAAATACAATTCTTGTCACAACCAAGCAGTTAGAAATTGTGATATTTCTGAAATTAATATTAACATAAAAATTAAGTAACATTTTTTGATACAGAGAATTTGAATCCATCTCCCGAGTTTCAGAACACACCAACAAAGAATAGATTGTGAACAAATCATAACATTCTAAGTTGTCAATGAGTTACTATACAACATAGCACTAGACCATGATTTTTGAAGGTGTGCCATGCTCAAGGAACTTCCTAGAGTACTGATCAGTGCTAATTAGGGAATAGGATACAATCGATTAAGACATAATATTATATATTCTCTTAGAATCCTATGGCAGCCTACATTATTTGCGAAAGAACACATGAAAATATGTTATTCATTCCATAAAATGGAGAAGCCTTTCTGGACATTACAATAGTATTATTCCCTAATTTACATAACAGATCTCAAAGTAATGGGACTTGATTCTATGAGTCCACTCAGAAGATGTGTAGAAAGTGTAAATTGAGCTTTTATTTGATGGGTTCATTCAGACATGTCCCTAGAAACATATCCCCCATCCTACAATGATTAGACATGGTCCTGACTCCTAACACTTACATTAATGTACTTGAACGAGATTGCATACATGCTAAATTTTAAAAAATCTTCTGTTCTTTGTGCTCAAAGTAAGGAAAACCCCTTAACAATGAAAAGAGAATGAATAAATATTCCATGTCTGTTTCACAGAAGGTAACATTGGCATATTTCTTCATCTATTTTTCACGGTGTAGATTTATATTAATCATTTAAATGATTTCAAAGTAAATTAAATGTCTTAAAGAGCCCATATGTAAATTCCTTGTAAAATCATTAAAAAAGAAAAAGAATGGCATATTTAAATTAAGCACATTAGGTACCTGCAAGTCAAAAATCAAATCCAAGCGAGTGTTGCCATCATGTCTGCTTTGTGTCACGGACAAATCCTTACTTGATCTTTCATGCAAACTACTTTCACTAAAATCGCTGCTATTCATTTGCAGGAAAACACCATCATCCTCCAAAGCGGAATAGCTGCTATTAGCTCCTAATAAGATACATGAATCTAGATATTCTCCATTCTGCATAATGCATTCATAAGTTGCATCTCAGATTAGGAAAAGAGAAAATATACAATGAACCTAGAGACTCAAAAAGACTTCTTCTAAATGAAATTGTGTATAAATATATGAGCTTGAGAATAATTAAACAAATGTAAAATAATTATCAAATGCTTCCTTCACAGGTCTCTAACCTGTATAATCACATTCTTGAATTGAAGTTTTTTGCCACTTCCTATGAACACAAATGCTTCCTTGGAAGGCTCAGCCAGATCTACTCCAACTCTATTTGCCAGCTGAAGACGTCCCCCTCTTCCATCATAAATGAAAGAATCATATCTTCCATCATCTACAACTAGTGGATGTATGGGGGAAATAGTGACTTCATCATGACATTGACAATAAAGCACTTGATCAAGAATGATACCATTGCTTATATCCATGGTATTTTCGGCATTAGTATCTGACAGAACACTCAGAATAGAAGGTACAAAGAATTCAGTAACAGCAAGTAAGAAATCAAGTGCCACTAGTAACTGTGGTCTTTGAATACACATTGAAATTTTTTGTGATGATCGATTAAGCTTGACATCAAGAATGAGCATGGTTATAACAGGTTTCCAATCATAACCCTGCAAAAGGGGTTCATTTCCATGATCCTCCATTTTCTGTATATTTGAATGAACCCAGTCAAGAGGAGCATACTCAATATTGTCAGATTTCCCTATTGCACGCCTGAATTCCTCTCGAGTACCCTGACGATCATCAATTACATTGAAGCTTTTGAGTGTTGCCATAATTATGCTTTCTTCCTCCGAGTTAGATTTAAAAAGCACCCAACCACCACTGATCTGCAATACAATATCATTTTACTTAAATCATACTAATCATTTGCAACTGCATAAAGAGGACATCTAATACAAGCTACAATTTATCAGAATTGGATAATAAAAATACCTGAATGGTAGCAAGTGGAGAATCTCTTAATCTTCCAGTATGTAAGCTTAGCTCAACCTGGTTAATATCAACAATAACTTGCATGGTTGTCCAAGCTTCCCCCACTGACGGTTCCTCTCTTCCAATATCTGGAACCTCTCTAATCTCCTGCTGTATTTCAATGTCGGAAGCATTTTCTATTGCAAAATCTAAGGCCGGGGGGATGTTTGGAGTTTCAGAAATGTTGGTCGTTACACACTCTGTTATAATCTGGTACTCCTTGTCTGACATGGTCACATTAAGCTTTTCTATCTGCAAAGATTAACATTGTAGAAAATAATATCTAGGAAATGTCCTCTATAAAACATACAATTATATTGATAATCAACGGTATTTTATCAAACAAATACAAGGAAATTGATCTAAGAAGGTTTTATAAAAGATAATTTGCCCTATTATGTACCAAATAAAGTGTTATTCGGTTACATATAAAATTTTCAATATTGTAGCATACCTTGATGACTGCCTCAATGCTTGGAATCTGATGCCACAAATCTCGAAGTGATCTCCTTATAACAAGAGAAAATCCATTCACATCTTCTATAATTCTTTCACCAAGATTGCCACTCACACCAACAGCCAGGTTGACGTCTTGTACCTGCATGCCTCATCCAATGATAATTTGCTATTAAAAGTGTTTGATTAAAATAATCAACTATAGATTGCTATGCTGGCTATACTGTACAAGCATTAGCTTAGGTTTGGCTACTTTGTTTGTAGAAGCTAAACAGCTGAAGTCGTGGACATATGGAAAATTTGAACATCTGTAACAATAGTCTTTATCATTTGTTTATTCTATCATTAAAAGAATAGATGAAAAGAAAGATAGAAAGAAAAAATATAAATGTCAACCAATTAATGAAGTGTCCAATGTGACTCCAAAACATAACCAATTACAATAGGGAAGAAGAAAGGTAAGAGGACCCTAAGCTATAAAACTAACTAAAAGCAAAAGCTAAAAAGAAAAATCAAATTAAAAAAAACAAAAACGAAAGGGGAATAAAAGCCTGGAACTACAATAACTAAGTGCCATTATCCAAGTAAGAAAGAATTCACCCAATGATTCAATGAAGGATGAAATTTAATGGAAAACAGCATGGTCATGTACCTGCAATAAGAATTGGACCAAAAGAACCAAAAGGATCATAACCCATTATTGATGAATCGGCAATGCAAGACCTAATAATGTCTATCATGGAATGGTCAAGGATAATGGAGATTGATCAAACAATTTTAGGATGACGCAAGCAAGATACTCCCCCTTACAACCTCTCCTAACATGCAAAGCAAAGGATTGTCTAATTGAAGACATGAAACAAGTAATATGTGCCTACTCCCATGACCCTAACTGCCAGGACAAAAAGTTAAAAAAATTATGATGCAAAACAAAGAAGAGACACCACATTGAAATAGAGAAGGACAATATACTAGTGGTATGCAATTATGGAACTCTGCAATGTTCCCTACTCTGGCCTAGTTAATTTGGTGTGTTGGTTGAAAATTTTGTACACTTGGGGAAATATACAAAATTGTGGTTTCAATAATAGTGTGTGAGTAAAACCCTCCTAATTAAGGGAAGGCTCCCCCTATCTAACTACAACTTTAAAAACAAAATAGGATGGGACAACAGTCTTTCTTCTTCTTCAAGAAAGGCAATATCCTTTTCTCTTCACAGAAAAGTGATAGCGATTTGATATAAAACAGTAGTAACAACTTTCGAAATGAAATGAGAGAAAGGAAATAAAGTTTCCTGAAAGCTCAAAGACTTCTGTCACTTTCTTCAGGACGGGACAGCAATATCAACCTCAAAGTCTTGATTATGTGAAGTCCTATCTACCATTTTCTATACTAATTTTATTAAGAACAAATTATAACAGCACAAAGACTGAAATATCTTATTCTTTCTACGCAAGACAACAAGAACAAGTGTGAGCTCAAAGACTCACAACTATTTCTCATAAAATCTACTTACTTCTAAACTCTGTTAAGAACAAGTGTAAGCACAAAGTCTTACAGCTTTTTCCCAATAGAACTTCTACTTTAACTAAATTATTCTCCAATACTTGCAGCTCAAAGATTGCAAATCAGATTCGATTAAGTTCTCAAAGAAACACTTGCAAGAAAGGTAATATGGAACACAAACTCAAGAATGTAGCACAAAGACTTAAAGCTTGAGCAATTTTCTTCTATTCCTTTCAATTCTTCAATTTACACATAAAAGCTCAAAGACTTCTTTGCTGCAAATTTGGCAGTCTTTACTCGCTTTCCAAAAGATAAAGATTACAATAAACCCCTCGAGTATTTATAGAAGAGGAGCCTTGAGAAAAAGGTGGGAGGATCCTAACTAACTTGAGAGATTCTCTAAGCCACCAAGACTTATTCAATAACTAACCAAGACTTATTCCAACTACAATCTTAACTGAACTCAACTTGAAGTTGCCTTACATGTAATTAAAAAAGTGCAAGTTAAGACTTAACTTGCAATTTACAAAAGGCTTTTACATGTAACTTGTCAAAAGAAAAACTACAACTAAAAGATTACAAATATGGAAAAATACAACTAAGTGTTGAAAAACACTTAAGCTGCAGTATGCGAAGACATGAATCCTTCGAACTTCTGGATGATCATTCGTAGCTCGGCGGGATTCAGTTCGTGGGTGTTCTTGGCAACAACCATGGTCTTCACAATGGTATGATGACTGTAATGGACACCCCAGAATGCCCAAAAACCATACCAATTGCTGCTAGGAATTTTATCAAACAGTTTGCATCCAACTCCTTATTTCTCCGTTTAATGTTCTAAATTCCCTTATGGCTCCAGAAATGAAATGTTGGTTTGTTTTACATGGAATTGAAATCATAGAATATGGACAAGAATGAAACTACAATAATATGCAAACTGAAAATTGAACTACTGCTGATAAGATGTTATTTTCAGATTTTAATAAAATCAAATACATGGCAAATTATCAACTCACTAATTATTCCAGCATTATTGACATAATACTCCAGCAATCATTTTCCATCTTGCTACTACAGTGACATGAATAGTACCCGCGTGAATAGTCCAATATCTTCATAAAATCATCTCCTCAAAATGGCATAAGCATCGGACAAGTAGGGAAGAAGATATGAACAAACATTAAATCTGCCTATAGCTGGAAATGCACCCAATCTGCCTGATAATGAAGCTGATAGCAATGGATTCCAAAGGCCAAACCCCAAGGGAATGACTTCTAGAATGTCACAAGAGAGGATAGACGTCCTCTAATGCCAAGAACGGATCTGCAACTCACACATACCAATTCTTCTCATATTCAACATGCTGAATGAAGCCACAAAAGCTTCCTTTTATTCTTTCTCCAAGGGTCGACCCAACTCACTTAAGCAATGTGGGATAAAACATGTGAAATATAAAACATATTAAAATATTCACTTATGTCTCCCTTGGATACCCCTTTGATTTGCACGCATCCCCATAAAATAAATATTAAAGTGACACTTTAATATTTTACAATTAAATTAAATGTTACTTTAATAACACTTCAGGCATTAAAATATACTAGCAATCGGACTCCGAATAGCACAACTGATAACTCGTCGGAAAGCTCTCGCCAAGGAGTATCGAATCCAATCACCAAAACTAGCCTCCGTCGTGTCTTGTTGACTTACTAAATATAGTAAGTATGCCCGAAACTAAGTAAATCAACTCCGTTTTGGCCCGAACTGGAAATGACTAGGCCAAAACACTCCAGGATCCCTTTAAACCCTTCGTTAGCCCTCGCGACCATGTAGAGCTAGGCTAACGCACATATGCTTGGTCAACTACTAAAGTGGGGGCATTACAGTCCGCCCCCCTTGAAATTGCTTGTCCTCAAGCAATCTTAGTCCAGCCTACTGTATCACCTGCTCATTCTCCCACGTAGAATTTTCCTCCGGCAGGTCTCTCCATCTGACCAAATACTCCTTCACTATCTTGTTTCTGAGTTTCCTCTCTCTGGTGTCTAGAATAGCCTCAGGTACTAACACGAGCTTCCCCTCCTCATCCAAAGGGGGTAAATTTACAGAAGGTACTACACTCTGACCAATAGCTTTCTTAAGCCTAGACACATGAAATACATTGTGTACCCGACTGCCCTCTGGAAGCTCAAGCTCATAGACGACTTCGCCCACTCTGCGAATCACCCTGTAGGGACCATAAAATCTAGGCTTTAGCTTCTCTGCTCCGCTCCTCTTGAGCGATGACTACCTATATGGCTATAGCCTCAAGTACACCATATCCCCTACCTCAAAACTGCGTTCTACCCTGTGCTGAACAGCATACAATTTCTACTGATTTTGAGCCTGCTGTATGTTCTCCTTGAGCGCTCTCAGGATATCCTGACTATCCTACAATAAGTCTTTGGCTTTGGGCACCCTACTGTCTCCCAAAACCAAATCCATGAAGCTTGGTGCTTCATAACCATAAAGTGCCATGAAGGGTGTCATCCTGATGGACATATGATATGTAGTATTGTAACAGTACTCTCCCATATGCAACCATCTAACCCAAGCCCTCTATTGTGTAGTCACATAGTTCCTCAAATATCCCTCCACCCATTTATTCACAATCTCTATCTGCCCATCTGTCTGCGGATGATAACTAGTGCTAGGTGTAAGATGTGTGCGCCACAACCTAAACAACTCTTGCCAGAAAATACTCATAAATTTACTATCTCAATCATTGACAATGAATCTAGGCAGCCCATGTAACCTGAATATCTCTCTGAAGAAAAGATCTGCCACCTGTGTTGTTGTGTAAGTGGACGGAATAGCAAAGAAGTGAGCGAACTTCATTAAGCGGTCTACCACCACATAGATGCAATCTCTCCCTTGCACTCGTGGTAACCTAGTGATAAAGTCCATTGAAATACTTTCCCATTTCCTGTCCGGAATGGGCAAGGGCTGTAGTAAACCTGCAAGAAACGTGTGCTCTCCCTTATTCTGCTAACACACTGCACACTCCCTAACATACCTCTGAACATCATCCTTGAGCCCCCTCCATGAGAACCACTCTCGGATCTACCTGTAGGTCTTGAAGACCCTTGGATGCCCAGCTGTTGGCGCATCATGAAATACCTTCAGTATCGCCTCTTTCAACTGTGATGACGGAATCAAATGAACCCTGACTTGAAATCTAATCAATCCATCTATCACCTCATAGCGATCATCCCGTATAGTACCTGAAATCAAACCAGAAGCCCAAGTATCTCCGACATACTCTGCTATAATCTTATCCCTGCAATCTCCTGTAATCTCTGCAAGAACACAAATGTGAGGTCTTCTGGATAAGGCATCAGCTACTACATTCTTCTTCCCTTTGACAAACTCAATGTCAAAGTCATAAGCCTGCAATTTAGTGACCCACTTCTACTGCCTGTCATTCAAGTCTCGCTAGCTCATGAAATACTTTATGCTGTTGTGATCCGTCTTGATCACAAACTTCCCTCCAACTAAGTAGGATCGGAATTTGGCCAAGGCATGCATGATGGCCAACATCTCACGATCATAAATAGAATAGCTCCTCTCCACACCTCGGAGCTTCCTACTCTCAAAAGCGATGGGGTGCTTCTCCTGCATCAATACTGCTCCAATCCCATCACCTGATGCATCACAATGAAGCTCAAAAGGCTTCGTGAAGTCTGGTAAAGCTAGAACTGGCATGAAGACATCACCTGCTTGAAATGCTCAAAACACCTTTGTGTTGCCTCTGTCCACATGAAGGCCCCCTTCTTAGTAAGATCTGTCAAAGGAGCAACTGTCTGAGAAAACCCCTTAACAAACCTCCTATAAAAACCACATAAGCCAAAGAACCCCTTAAGCTGAGTAAGGTTCGTAGGCGTGGGCCAATCAACAATAGCTCTAATCTTTTCAAGATCCATCCGAACTCCCTTTGCACTGATAATATGACCAAGGTACAAAAGCTCTGTCATCCCGAACTCACACTTAGACTCCTTGGCATATAGTGACTCTCTCTCCAAGATAGATAGCACCTCCTCAAGATGTTGCAAATGCTCCTCCCATGTCCTGCTAAAGACCAAAATATCGTCAAAGAAAATCAAAACGAATCTCCTCAAATGCCCCCTGAACACCTGGTTCATGCAACTCTGAAAAGTAGCAGGAGCATTGGTTACCTCAAATGGCATAACCATAAACTCGAAATGACCATAGTGACACCGAAAAGCTGTCTTCTCAACATCCTCTGCCCTCATACTGATCTGATGATACCCTAATCTCAAATCTATCTTTGTGAAGAAGCATGCCCCATGTAGCTCATCTATCAGCTCATCTATCCTCGAAATGGGGTACCTGTTCTTAATAGTTTTCTTGTTCAAGGCCTTGTAGTCAATGCACATGTGCATTGTTCCATCCGTCTTCTTGACAAAACAACTGCTGAAGCAAAAGGGCTTTTGCTTGGCCTAATGTGCCCCATCTCCAACAACTCCTTGATGGCTTTCTCTATCTCATCCTTGTGTTTCTTGGGATGACGATAGGGCATGATCATAATGGGCTTAGCCCCCTCTTCTAACTCAATGACGTGCTCTATCCCCCTGCTTGGAGGAACGCCATGTGGAATACTGCCAAATACCTTGGCATGTCTATCAAGGATGTCCTGCATATCAGGTGGATGACTCTTAACCTGTGGCTCTAGTGATGCTGGCATATTCAAGCACTCCATTGCCCACTCAACATCATCATGTCTGAACAACCTCTCCATCCTCCTCAAAGAAACTACCCTACAACTACCATCTGATAATCCTTTGAATACCACGGTCCTGCCCTCATGCTGGAACCTCATCTCTACTCTCTCCATGTTGAGAGTAAACTCTCTCAACGATGCCATCCAAGTCATCCCTAAGATGACGTCATAATCACCCATGTCCACAACATAGAACTCATCCTAAAGCTCATAACCATCTCCCAGTCTGATGCGAAGATTTGTAATCTTCTGTGTGCATAGTAACTTGTGACCACTAGCTACCATGACTCGGAATCCTGGATGTTCTTCAGTTTGCCACCCTCTCCTAGCCACTAATTGTGAATCTATGAAATTATGTGTAGCCCCAGTGTCCAGCAAAGCAACCACCTTCTGTCCCTGTATGGTGCCACGCACCTTAAAAGTAATTGCCTTTTGAGCACCTATCAATCTAGCTAGGGACTTCTCATTCCCTAAACCCTCCTCAGTGGCACTGCTCTCACCATCAGACTCTGACTGCTGCTCCTCATCCTCTGACTATGACTCCTCAATAGAGAAGTACTCCATCTGGTTGGCCTTAGCCTTCAGAGGACACTTGTGAGATAAATCCCACGGTTCCCTACACTGAAAACACAGTTTTTTCTGCCTCAACTCGTTTAGTGTCTCATTGTCTAACCTCTTTGATTCCTTTTTCTGAGGTTGAGAATCCCTATGTAGAGGTTTATTATCCTTATCCTTCTTGAAGTGTGGATCCTTAGGAGTGAGCCTACTCCTAGAAGCAAAAGGTGCAAGATCTCTCGCCTTCCGAATGGCATCCTGCAATGTGAGGGGATCATGTCCCTTCACCCAACCACGAAGAGGCTCTGACAATCCATCCACAAACAGTACAATCAACCTCCTCTCCGAAATGTCTGTAACCAACACTGATAGTCTTTGGAAATCTGAGATGTAACTGTCCTAAGTATCAAACCTGTCAATCAACCTCTCAGTGAACTCTGCGTATGTGTCTATCTGATTATGGCCCAATGTGACCATACCATGGTGCCACCACTCGTGTGCACTCCCATCCAAGTGCAATGCAGCATACTTAATCGCATCCTCCTCAAGCATGGGATTAAGCTGAAAATAAGCATCTAATTTCTAGACCCATGTTCGTGCTGAAGCCTTTCCTGTGCCATCATAGTAGGGAATAGACAACTTCCCCAACTTCTTCCTCATCTCATAATTCTATTGTTGGTTTCCTCTCATGGGCATATTCTTGAGTCTAACATCCATATATTCCCTAAATGTCATCTCAGCCTGTAGCTCAGGGCTAGAGTCCCTCCAATCATCCATAATCATATTTTGAATCTCTTGCTGTGTAGGACCGACATTATTCTGGTCATTCTATCTCGGAGGAAACTGTGGCATGAGTGGTCTCGTAGTAGAAGAACCTGCGCTAGCATATGTCCTGGTTCCCCTGTTAACCGATGCGTCTCCATTACCTCCATTACCCTGTCCACCTCCCTGATTAGCATTATTACCCTGATTGGTATTATTACCTTGGTCGCCATTATTACCTCGGTTTGCTCTCGTCAAATGTTGTGTAAATGCTATAGCCATTTGCTGCAACGTAGCCTGGAGCTCCCTCTGACCCCTAGCAAGATCACTGAGCATCTCCCTAGTGCTAGGTTCTCCCCTTTCCCCATCTCTGTCACCCATGGCTGGTGCTGAAAAAGGGTTACCCTCCTCTTCAATCTCTGGTGAATTTTGTAGGTTTGTGTTTGACCTGTTTCTCCTCAAGTAATACTGATGCGCTGGACACATGAAACCCTCACAGGATGGCAGGAAAAACAAGCTCTGATACCACTGTAATGGACACCCCGGAATGCCCAAAAACCATACCAATTGCCGCTAGGAATTTTATCAAACAGTTTGCATCCAACTCCTTATTTCTCCGTTTAATGTTCTAAATTCCCTTATGGCTCCAGAAATGAAATGTTGGTTTGTTTTACATGGAATTGAAATCACAGAATATGGACAAGAATGAAACTACAATAATATGCAAACTGAAAATTGAACTACTGCTGATAAGATGTTATTTTTAGATTTTAATAAAATCAAATACATGGCAGATTATCAACTCACTAATTATTCCAGCATTATTGACATAATACTCCAGCAATCATTTTCAATCTTGCTGCTACAGTGACATGAATAGTACCCGCATGAATAGTAACCATGTGAATAGTACCCGCGTGAATAGTCCAATATCTTCATAAAATCATCTCCTCAAAATGGCATAAGCATCGGACAAGTAGGGAAGAAGCTATGAACAAACATTAAATCTGCCTGTAGCTAGAAATGCACCCAATCTGCCTAATAATGAAGCTGATAGCAATGGATTCCAAAGGCCAAACCCCAGGGGAATGACGTCTAGAATGTCACAAGAGAGGATAGACATCCTCTAATGCCAAGAATGGATCTGCAACTCACACATACCAATTCTTCTCATATTCAACATGCTGAATGAAGCCACAAAAGCTTCCTTTTATTCTTTCTCCAAAGGTCGACCCAACTCACTTAAACAATGTGGGATAAAACATGTGCAATATAAAACATATTAAAATATTCACTTATGTCTCCCTTGGATGCCCCTTTGATTTGCACACATCCCCATAAAATAAATATTAAAGTGACACTTTAATATTTTACAATTAAATTAAATGTTACTTTAATAACACTTCAGGCATTAAAATATACTAGCAATCGGACTCCGAATAGCGCGACTAATAACTCGTCGGAAAGCTCTCGCCAAGGAGTATCGAATCCAATCACCAAAACTAGCCTCCGTCATGTTCTGTTGACTTACTAAAAATAGTAAGAATGCCCGAAACTAAGTAAATCAACTCCGTTTTGGCCTGAACTGGAAATGACTAGGCCAAAACACTCCAGGATCCCTTTAAACCCTTCGTTAGCCCTCCCTCGGAACCATGTAGAGCTAGGCTAACACACATGCTTGGTCAACTGCTATCGTGGGGACATTACAATGACATCGAAAAAGCATGGAATTGTTCTTCTCCAAGATGGACTGGATTTCGTGCAAAAAGGTTTGATGTTTCATCAAAGCCTAAATTGAAGCTGCTGAGAATTGTTCGCTTCTCCATTCATTATGAATCCTCATCTGTAGATCTGCAAGAACTTCTTCTTTTGGTACCAGCTCTCCATTCTAACTCATTATGTTGTAAGAAGCCTTCTCACAATGGGAAGCAATACCTTAAAATACTTCCCCCGCAATCTCATTGCATCATCAATCTCCTCAATGAGGGATTTGAGAACAAGGGCTTTATTCTCCACAAGTTCTTCAAATTCCAAGTACATGACACTGGAAGAAATAATGGCATGCTCCTGAAGAACGCTCAACTGTTGTTGGGGCATGGTGCACCAGATTGTCAAACTATCTTAAACCCTTTCCAAATTCTGTTTGAAAGTGTCGGAGGCATGATTCAATTTCTCTTCAGTGGCCTCCAACTTAGACATCATTTGGAAAATGTCTTTCAGCACTTGTGCACATAGATCATGAAGTTGATCCACCCAAGAATCCCGTGCTTCTACTTTCTAGGCAGCTCTCTCAACTCCACGAATTGGGTCTTGAGAACCAAAAGAACTTGTAGGATTACTCCCTTCATCAGCAGGTTTTGTAATTTTATGAACAGCTACAACAAGTTGTCGGTTTTCCTCTTCTAGCTTGTCTTTCTTTGCTAGAAGTTCGTCATACTGCTGCACTAGTGAGGCTACAGATTGTTGGGCATCGTGTTTGACAACTTCATGCATTTATTTTCCCAATTCTATCTTGCAACCCTGTAATCAACAGCTTGCATTTCCTCACGTGGCTTATCCGCAAGGGGCTCAACAATTTCTGCCACTTTCATTTTATTGCTATCAACAATCACTCTTGAGATTGTCTTGGCCTTTTTAGCAACCTTGGGCCTAGACTATTTGAGTTGTTGATAGTCAAAGACATCAGGAGAGATTTCCTGCTTTTTCCTCTTTGGGGTAAAAGAACTAAGCCATGGAGGTAAAGCAGCTAGTTCTCCTTGAGTAGTTTTTGAAAGCGAAGGAGAAGCGGTTTCTGTTTGAACAACCATGGTCACCCTAGGAGGAGTATCTATTTGGATGGCGACCATGGTTTTCTCAGTAATCAATGGGCATGAAGATTGCCTCATAAATTCTTCAAAGCCAGAAGTGGAGGTATCAATATTTGACAACTGGATACATGCAGGAGTATCCTCAGGAATTTCCAGCACACCCTCTTGTTGATGATCAGGAGGCGGCTAAAATGCTGAAATAGTAACGGCATTCTGAGGAGACTCTTCCACTATTATGTCAGGAGGAGAAAGAGGCATCTCAATGGAAACTGAGGAAGGAATCTCATGAGGTGACTCTGAAGCTAGAGACTTAGGAGCATCATTAGATTGTTGTCCTTCTGGATTATCAGGATCAATCACATGAACATGAAACCAGGACTTTTCCTTTCCACGAACTGTCGCCTCCTCAGGAGGAAGCACTATTGCTCGACTAACCCGCAATTTGATCCTGGTGCCAGAAGATGATGCATCTTCCTTGTTGTCAATCTGAATCTCAGACTTACGTCCAAGAGGCCCCGTAGAGTCATCTTCTTTCCCAACCTTGATCTTGATGAGTCTAACACCATTACTTTTGAGCCAAGTGTTGGTGTTAGCCAAGATAGGCTGAAATCTTTCAAGAATGGACATGCATTCTTTGTGTGACCATTGGATTAAAGGAAGTGGAGCTTCCTCAACCCTTCATGAAATATATTCAGGATCAAGTACATGCGCATCATCAATCATCCCTTGCGGGATATCCACCAAGTTCAAATCAATAACCTGTTCAACAGTAAGCCTACAATAATCCATCTTGAGAGCCTCCACTTCTGTACGAAGATTTACCCAGATATCCTCAATACGATGCACATGTATGAAGGATTTCTTGATTTTTTCCTTCATACCCCGGTAATCAAAATCTGCCCTAGACTTTAACCTTTTGAGTTTAATCTCTTGCATCTCAGTCTCCATAGCTTTGGCTTTGACGGATGTGACAAGAGAATACCGACCAATTTTCAATGGGTTTGTTGTATAAATCACCATTCCGACCTTATGTCTGACAGACTGATGAGCATGCATAGCCAAGATCTGTCTTCCCAACTCCATAAGTATGATCTTATCAGTCGGGTATCTAGGGAGCATGTATGGCTGCCCACTATAGCATCCGACTCTCATATAGGTAAAGGTCGGGAATTGAAGAAACAAGCACCCATACTCATTCACTCTTTCCCATGCCTCATCTGACACTCTTCTGTTCTTTAGAGTTCTGTCAAATTGGCACATGAAGTAACCGAAGAATGCATCTTGAACTCTTCTGAAATGCAGTCTGTAGGGTCTCAAAGACAACTGATCATAATATTCCCATATAGGCATAAGCGAGTGGTCACCCTTGGTAGAAAGACCACGGAAATGTCTGAGTGACGTTGCCAAATACACTAAGTATGAATTCATGTAGAAAGTCATGGTGGTAAGGACTGCTGCAAGTTGCTCGAACAAAGCATCGCTGATAATCTCTCCCCATGATATATGATGGGATTGCCTTATGAACATGGTAAACTGATACATCCAGGGTTCAAAAACATTGGAGTGTTCAAGACCCATCATCCTATTGAGGAGAGTTATGATGTCTCCAATTTCCCACTTAAAGTCACAGTGGTACAACTTAGCCCACCTTCAGAAGGCGTCTCGTGGCTCATGAATCCACCTGTTAATATGACGTATGCAGTCATTTTCTCTTTTGACATAGTCCTCAGCTGCACTATCTTTGGAAATCTCCATATAAACAGGTGATGGTAGTATTCTGAAGACTTTCTCAATGGTATTAACATCAAGGCGGATTATCGCCTCACCATCATTATTTCTCATGGTTCTCGTGTCCTTGTCAAAGTGATGAGCGCAAGCAAGGACAAATTCAGGTTCTAGGGCAGCCACTGGGAAAGAAGATGCATGATGGCTATGGCTGTCCAACAGCCGCTACATATTACTATCCTGTGGATCCTCCACCCTCTTAATGAATTTGACATATCCACATGCCCTATCTCTGTGTCTCTGATGCGATCCAAAGGAGAGGAAACTTGCGAAGGTGAAACTTCATTTTGATACTTATCATATTTATACTTCATCTTCTTCACAATTGGAGATGAAGGTAAATCTGACATTGAAGGACAACCTGGTATACTGCAATGAAGACTTAAAGTGTTAAGGCAACATCATAATCAGCTGCAAACTATCATTTTTCCTTCTTCAAATGGGAAGAACTCCAACCCTTGCACTTCACGATTTTGTAAGAGAAAGATGGGAAATAAATGGGAAATGCTAGGAATCTTGACTTTGACCAATTTCGGATTTTGGGGAAAATTTTACAAGTATACAAGTTGGAAGAATGCACATGCAAACGGATTTTTAAAACCCGAATGCAAGTATACTTGTAAAACGAAAAATGGAGAAATGAGTGAAAAATGAGAATTAGACTTGCCGGAAATGACATGAACGGAAAGTACGGATATAGGCAATATGGATGGATAAAAATGGAAAGATTTTGGGAATGTCCTTTTCATGAAAATGGGAAGAACTTTGAACATGCAATCCGGTTCTAAAAACCCGATTTCGGAAGGATGGGTAATTTTTATCTTTACAACTTGGAATTTTAACAAAAGATGGTTAGATTGTTTTAACCGTAAAGGAAGAACAATGATTTTCATCCAACTTGTAATCGGGATTTAAAATCCCGAATACAAGTAAAGAGGGAAAATGGAGAAGAACAATGCAATTCACAAATTGCTTTGCAAAGGGGAAAATCTCTCACAAAACCGATTTTTGGGGCAAAATAATCATATTCAAAAATTTACAACTAGAAAGGAAAAACAAGAAAACAAGAAAACAAGAAAATGAAACAAAGAAAGGAAAGAAATCACACCTTGCTTCAAACTGAAAATGCATCTTCAAAAGATGATTAATCTTTGAAAGAAGAAGGAAGAACTCTTAAATAGAGAATACACTGTGTTTGAAAACCCTTGCCATGTTTTACCAAATGCAAATTAAATGGCACAAGAAATGGTCAATCCTCCATCAAACCTCAACATCTTAGCATGAAAGGCAAAAACGACCTAGGAGATTGCAGCTTTGTAAAGTTTGAATCCCCCAAAACATGGGTCTAAGGGATCACGTGGTAAATCGTTTGACAGAAAATAAGGGTTGAATCATTCACCAAGTCAACAGCAATGTGTCCCACAGCTCACACAAATCACCTTGCAAGAAAAACGCCTCCTTGCTCCATGAATTTCTCCACAAAAATTGGGAAGAATTTGAGACAAAATTGTCCTAGGAGAGGAAAATCGGGTTTTTGGAAAAGAAATGCAAGTTTTAATTTACATGCAATAGAGAAAATCGGGTTTTATTTCCCTTATAGCAAGTTTAAAATGTCACTTTTCCCTCAACAACGCAAAATCGGGTTTTGAAAATGCAATTCCAAGTTTAAAATTCCCCAATTTGCACTTTATGGAGAAAATTGGGTTTTTTGGGCAAAATAGCAAGTTTAAAATGTCACTTTATTTCATTTCTAGGCAAAATCGGGTTTTGGAGAGAGATGTGCAAGTTACAAGTTACTTATAAAGGGAAAAAAATATCCCAACAACAAGTTTTAATAACTTAACACATGTAATAGGGGTTTAAAATCCCTATTACAAGGGAAAGACATTAAAATAGGGGTTTTAGAAAAGAATTACAAGTTAACTTGTAACTTATCCAAAAAATCCCTATTATAACTTAAAAAGCCAAAAAGCATCAAGGGGGAAATAAAAAGCAAGTTACAAGTTTTTTTTTTTCAATAAAGTGCACTTGTAATTAGCCAAAAATTTCCTTACAAAGACCAAAACAAAAGAAATCATTAAAACTTGCAATTCAAGGAAAATTTCCCACCTGCAGTCAGGGAGAAAAAACCCAAAATTGAAGGAAAGACATAGCAAATGAACCCAAAATGCGATGAAATTCGAAATGTGGTTTGAGGATGGAATGAGGATTAAGCCAATCCAAGGATTAGGCGAAATTATGCATCGAGAAGCATAAAATTTTCATTTTTTGACAAAATTTTTATGTAATGTCCTTCATTTTTTAAAACAAAAATGAGGACAACATGATGACAATTAGCCTATTTCCTAAGTTCTCGTAGGCTAATCGGCAAAGGAAAGGGGATTTCAAAGATCTTGGAGAGCACAAGTTCAATTTTATTTGGTTTCTATTCATTGCAATGAGCCCAGATAGCAATAAAGATTGCATTAACACTTTTTGAAGTGTTTTCTGACTTGTTGGGTGCTCTCCAAACTTCTTGGAGAGAATGTCTATTTTTAGTAAGTCACTAAGTCGGTTCCAATTATCTCCTCATTATTTTAGTTTCTTCATGGCATGATAAGAATTGGATTCCAAAGTCGTAGTGCTTTCTGCAACGTGAATTATTTTAAATATTTCAAATGTTTTATTATCAATCAACAGCTTAAGTGTAATATCATTTTTTAAAACATGTTTATGACCCTCAAGTTGGACACCTAGGATAGAAGGGGCCCTTTTTACATGAAAATGATTATTAATCTTTTAAAAGATCATTCGGATGAGAAAACAATTTATTTTATATTTTTCAAATTGGATATTTTCCCTGCAAAAGTTATAAAAGGAGGTTGAAGGGGCTTTTTTGCTCATATGTTGTCGATTGATATTGTTATTCTATTAGATTGAACCTATGAGTTCTTCCACAATCTTCAAAGGATGCAAACCCTCTTTAGATTTCTAGTTTCATATGTGAAAGATCATCTCTAGCTAGATTAATGTGGTTCCATTTCAAGAATTACCAAATTGGAGTTTTAGTTGCTACTTTCAACCATAGAGGTTTTTATTGTGTTTTAGATTGCATATTTTCGTGATGCTCATTAAGTTTTTTGAGGGTGATTTGTGGTACATTCCTATTGCTAGTTGTAGCACCTCCTTGGTAGGAGGTACAGATGCAACCAAGGTTGGAAATGAGGCTTCTTTTACCTAGCGCTGCCTTTTATACTGAAATTTCTCATTCAAGTGTGATCCCTAGCAGTTTGGACTATTTTAGTACCAATCTCAGATTGCTTGTACATTGGTTTGCTCTACCTAAAGGAGCCATACAATAGGTACATGCTGTACCATACCTCCAGAATGAAACATGTGCCATTTGAAGTGAAGCGCTAGGATTTGGAGTGATATAACTTGCTATAAGGTGGCACCTAGACCTTCTCAATCAATCCTAGTCACTTTGGTGCTGGAATTCAGCATCTTGGTAGAGACTGGATGCTTAAGGAGGTGGTGTTTCTGCTATTCGGATGCCAGATCAGACCTGCAAACGTCTAATATCTACTTCCGGATTGATATTTCATGATTTTCGGTGTTGGGTGAGGTTCATTGTGTTTGGAGTATATAATTATAGTTCATGTTCATTGCTAGCTTATTGGGTATGCATGGATTGTGATTGGTAAGCCATTATATTTCTGTCTAGAATGTTATAACATACTTACAGTCCATTATCAGACTTGCAATCAGCTTAATAGACATCCCTTTAAGGTATCTTGTTGTCATGTGAAGTTGGGTGTGAGTGATTTGGGCATTGTTCTAGGGTATTTCAGCAATGTTTTATCTCATATCAGCACTTGTATCAACATTATTATCTTACCAGCATTTTATGACAGAAGTTGCTCAGTGTTTATTTGCTTATGGACTAACATTGTAAGCTTTGCATGGTCATATCGCCAAAGTGCTTTCCATTTCCTAAGCATTTACATTGCAACATTGGATGGCTGTGAAAGATCCCCACCCAGTCTGAACTGAATTTTTTTTATGATTTTTAAAGTTGCTGATTGAAGGTTTTTGAGATGGTTTCAAGTGTTTTGATCGCGTTTGAGTGCCAATGCTTGAACAACGTTTTGACATGAAATATAAACCAAGAGAATAATGCTTTAAATCACAAATTGAAAAATTAAAGATGTCTGATATATAATTCTGAGTTCTGATTTTTAGAACAGCAAGTCAATAATTTTCGGAATTAAGAGAAACAATTCACAACAACAATAATTTGCATACTAGGAGTCCAATGCTTAACCAGGAAAGGAATTTTGATGAATTCAAGAGATCACAGTTTACGAGCTTCCAACTAGCAAGGATGACTCCAAATGACTTTATTTGCATCTACAATAATTATCAAAAACAAATACTGAAAGAAATAGGGGAATTGCTATGCCCCATGCCTAGCCTCCAGGCAATATTATTCAATTTACTTAAGGAATAATGATCTGAATCAGAAATGACTTCTGTAGCCTGCTGAGATCACCAAGTCACTGCTGGAGGGTGCTGATTATTAAGTTTGTACAAGATCCAGAACCGTTTCTTGACTGGTACGGCCAAGATGTGCAACCTGGAGCTTGCTAGATGGTATGGCCAGCAAAGGAATTGGTACAACTGGCTCTAGGAATGATGCGGCTGCCTTAAGGTGATTCCAAACCCTCCAAATCTACAATATAAACTCTGTTACTTGCTGAAATTAATGTCTTCTGAAGCACCAATAGAAACCCTGTATGGATTTCCCTCAACTGTGAACTGGGGTTTCATCAAATTCACCTATCTCTAGGGAGTTTTCATTTGTGGAAGTCTGATCTGCTGCTGAAATTCATCTCCAAAGCTCAAATCCCAATTTACTGATGTAAAAATGAATGTAAGATGTTCAAAAATGAAACCCAAATGTTACTTTATTCTTCCTCAAAAGCCAACGCCCTAATTAGGGTTTTTCCCATGCACTTTAATGAATTAAAAATTGATTTTAAATAAAATTATGCTCCTCCCAAAGTTGGCATCCAAATCATGGGCTTTTTATTAAATTCATAGTCAAATTTTAATAAAATATAACTCCTCAAGGTTGGGCGTTGCAAAATGGGTCCCTTATGCCATTATTAACAATCAAATTTTATTCATGACTAACACCCCTTCATTGGCCCTCTTTTAAAACAACGTTATCTCAGCTAGGACAAGGGGTCCTTTTATTACTTTAATAATTTGTTATAAAGTGACATTATTAATCTTTATTTTATTTTAATTAAATATTAAAGTCAATTCTTTAATATTTAGTTTTTATTCAAACCACATCACCTGGCCATCCTGAAATCAAAACTGATGATGCATGTGCCATCCTAGTGATGTCCAAATATAGCAGGCAAACTTATAGTCCCTTCCTTAAAAAACAAGATCCTCCCTAAAAAACAAGAACTGCTACCCAAGCCTCTAAAATGATCCCTAAGGTCTCCTGATGTGTTCTAGTCAACTCCTAGTCAATCCCTAAAATTTAGGAACCCCTCCTAAAAAATAGGAGACTGTCTCAAACTGTCCAAAATGGCTTATAAAGTCCCTATGTAGCTCCACAAACCTCCAGATGGGTCCCCTATCCACTCAATTGGCCTATTGGAACCCTAAGGATAGGCCAATCCTTCTCAACTGCCTGTCAACTAGAAAAGGGACATAACAATATGGGCTTGATATAAATCACATACGGATAGACCAATCCTTCTCAACTGCCTATCAACTAGAAAAGGGACATAACAGTATGGGCTTGATATAAATCACATACGATTTGAAACCTTATGTATGGGCTTGATTGCCTCGATTGGTTTTCCACATACGGTTTAGTGTTTCCGTACTATGTCTTTGAATTTGAGTACAACTCCACACCATACAGCTTGTACTCTACTTTGTAGAGGCCTAACTTCTCCACTATCAACTCTGTGTACGACATCAACTTGTACGTCCTCTTCTTTTGTCCATAAGGCTATTAGGTTGATTCAAATCTCTTCCATGTCTTTGAGGCTTAATATTTTACTGAAACAATTTTTACTTCCTCGTTAACCTAAGTTGTTGCATAGGCCCTTTCCTTATTAACAAGTTGATGCGTAGGCTCTTGCTTGATGTTGGAGGTTGAAATTTTTCTTTACCTTGATGGTTCATTGGTCCTTCAAATTGTAATGTCCCCTCTTTCTTAGTGCTCATTCAGGATGGGAGATTCACCTGTCATCCATCTCCACATGTGAGATTCAGTGTTTGGAGATGATTGGGGAGTCAAGAATGGGTTTATATTTAGTTATTTTTGGCCTTGGTGAGCTTATTATAATAAAACTTTATAATATTGTGTAATAAAGTTACTTTTTCTAAAATTAGAAAAAGTTAATAAAAAGTGACTTTATAAGTTACTTTATGATTTAATAAGTAAATTTATTTTTAAAATAGTTACCTTGTACACGTCCTTGGGAGATTATTTCATAATAAAAGGTGGTAAATTTGTTATTATGAGCTGACCCTCGTGCTGGGAGTAGTTTATGGAGGGAAAAGCTTCCTTTGGAATCTTCTATTGATGCCAAGAAGGGGTTCGATTAGGGTTGGAGCTCATAAAAGAAGCATTTGGCATTCATTTTTGCCATTCTTGATTTCAGTTTTTATCAATTCTTGTGAAAGCAAGTCTGCAAATTCAGATCTACACGTATACACAGGGAAATGGGAACAAAAACTCCCATTTCTTCACTGATTGGACGTAGCCCCAGTCAGATTTGATCATTTTCCAGCATTGTTGTGCCTAGAGAAGGTTAATTTCAAGTCATTTAAGGACCAGATTGAGGGATATTCAGATTCTACAGCAAGGAGGGAGTGTGAAGGTCATTCTGAGCTAATTGGACGTCACCATCAGCAGCCATAACTTCCATTTTGCAGCCGTACAGCAGGCCGTACCCCTGGGAGAGCTCCCTTACATCAAAGAAAATAATTTGCAGGGTTACAGGAGTTGGGTTTGTCACAAATTTCATTGCCAGCAATAACTAATTGAAGATCACAAACATTTTCAGGTGGAATTAATGCCTAAGAGGGTTAATTGAGCAATTTATTGGGAAAAGTGCTAGACTTAGGAACCCTAGCCTGGAGACTTTGTGGGTTATGCAGCATATATGCATAAATTGTTTTTGGTAATTCTTTTTAGGACAAATAAAACTCATTGGTGCTCTTAGTTCTTCTTGGAAGCACCTATATCATCATTTCTTGCATTCCAATCAAATAAAGAAGCTCAACCAAGCAAGCTCTAGATACCTAGTATGCTATTTGAGCCCAGTGTGGAATAAATTAGTCATTATTTGTCATTTTGTTTGCAGCAATTAAAGAAATTAAAATTCTGAATTCAATTTTTAGTATTAGATTAGTTGTATTTTGCATACCTCTTCCATTGTGCAACATTCAAAAGTCAATAACATGCAAGCAAACCTCAAAACTCTTCAAAACCCAAAACATCTACACGCTGGTCAAAGAATTTATTTAAATTTTTAAAAAACCTGTCAAATTGTGCCAATCAGCAGTTGGCATCGACTTCCTTGTTTGGAGAGGTTAGCACGCACCTCCTTCCTTGTTTATGGAGGTTGATTGATCTCTTAGACTTAAAATCATTGGCAACCCCTTGTTTCTGAAGCTTGATCCACACCTCCTTCCTTCTTTGTGGAGGTAAATTGTCGAAATCCATTGCCTTAGAATTTTTGCTCTCTCCTAAAGGTAAAAATTGAAATGCACAAGAGAGGGACTTTATTATACAAGGAAATTTTATTTCCTTAAAAAAATCATTATTTTCCCAAAATCAAAACCTAGAAGGGAATTTCCTAATTCATTCACCTTGACTCTTTCCTGACAACATTGGCAATTCTTGTAACATATTGACATTATTGACAACTTCTTACAACCTATAGCAATTTTGCAACAGGACCTCAACCTGATATCTCTTACTCACTAGCAAAGGTTAATGACTAAAGATAGTATTGCCAACCTAAGCAAACTAAGACACCTACTCTAAGTAAAAAGTGGGGGTCCCCATTTGCAATCGGGTGATGTGTAAGAACATTATAACAAAGAGCAGCTCATAGGTTGATTACTTCCCATCCAGTTCTCTCACTTCAATAGGAAGAGGCTCCTGTAGCTAACTTCCAAGTTCATATTGTATATTTGCAACGCATCACAACCCTAATGATCATGGCCTCAGACCTATAACACACGTTTTTGCAAACTATAATGTCAAGAATGGTACGTAAGACCTTTAGGGATTGTCTTTGGAACATGCTTCCCTTTATTGCATTGTTTTCCTTTTGTTTTGTATATATCTTGGGATGTACATTCCCATTGTCTCTCTTTCAGCCCCATGGACCAATTTTGGTCTTCTATGGACATTAATACCAAAATTTGATTTAGAAGAAAACTCCAATTTTAAGTATTTGAAAAATGATCATAGAAAACTTTCTTTGGTACTTTTCAATTTCATAAACTTGAGGTTTTGGGGGGAAAAAACAAAACAAACCAAAAAGAAGCCACCCAATACACTCAAAAGTACAAATTCCTTAAGAAATTGGTGCATAAGCTCTTCAACTATTAATTCAACAAAATTAAGGAGCCATCTGATGCAAATGGAAAAATGGATGGCAACAAAAACTAAACTATTTCCATTTCTAAAAATTTGAAATATTTTTTAAGATGGATAAAATGAGGTTGTTTCAAGGCCAATACATTTGCTTTTGTAGGAGAATCTTAAACCTCTACAGCTCAAATGTGCTTGTAAAAGCCAAATTGACTTTGACTAAGTTCTACTAGACCTAAAAGGTTTACTGATTACTTAGGACTACTGTTACAAGAGTCGGTTGGACTTGACAAGATTCAACAAGTCCCAAGGCAAGTAACCTTGACCAAGTCCTAGTGACTCGAGACTTAGTCATGCTCGGTGAAAGAAAAAGTTAAAAAACTAATAAGCAAAACACACAAAATGTTAAAACAAAAACACTTAAAATCATCTCTTACACCCTAAAAATACATTCAATTCTCTCTCAAACACGAGGAGTGAAAAACTAGGTTTTGGGCAAAAATGATATGCCATTGGAGAGATTGAAGATCAGACCATGAGTGAAGATCATTTGGACAGGTTTGTAGCAGCCCTTGATGCATCCAAAGGAGCCTAAGGAGGATTTGGAAAATCCCACTATTGATTTGGAGCTGCCTACCATCAATTTGGAGCAAATTTGAAGAGGTAACTTTGCATTTTAAAATTCTTTTTTGTTTTTTCAAATTTCCATTTTGTTCTATCTTTTTTATTCATTTTAGGATAATGAAAAAAGGAACAAAGCCTAGTTACTTTTTGTAATTTTTAAAATTTTATAGCTGCAAACCCTAATTATTTCCAGTTTTCTTCTGATTTTTTAATTTTAATTTAATTAGAAACTGCAAATGTTAAATTTTTTCCCATTTATATCTTATTGCAGCATATTTCACATTTATAAATAGTTCCAAATTTTCAATCACAATGTTGACCCCAGTTAGGAAGGGTTCTTGTTGGAAACATGTCATTACTAAGACAAAAGAAAGGGGAGATAGCAAGTATCCATTGCAAAAAAAAAGACAAATGAAAAAAGAAAAATTCTTGGGGAAGGTATTAATTGATTGAAGTATCACCTTGTACACATATCGTGTTGTGATACTAAACTATGCTCACTACTGCCTCCTAAAGTTATACGTGAATTGCAAAGTCAATGAGACATGACAATAGACTTAGGTAGCTGACCAGGATTAGACACCAACATCATTGTTATCCTCGTAGACAGCTCAAAGCTAAATTACTAGGGGGCCTAAATCAGTTACGATAAAGAAATATCCCTAGATAAAATTGGGACCAAACTTAGCTACGGAAATGCTATGAATAGTACAATATATACAATTATACAATTAACACATTAATTAAACGTTGCAGAGAAGGTGCAAGCTAATCAATGCACACCCAAACACAATCATGATAATTTCCTATTAGCATCAATATTTCAATTAGAGTTTTTACCTGCACTTTAAAGTAAGTAGCCTTCAAGCTAACAAATATTATTTCTAAAACAAAAAAGCAAAGTTCTGAGTTAAAAGAGCTCCTGGATGAAAATGTTTATAAGTATTTAGAATCAACATTTTGGCTCAGATTTTGTGATCCGTCATGAGGATGAAGAAGAGGAAAATTTTCAGAGCAACATTGTAGCTAAAAACTTATACACAGTTTTATCCAAAAATTTCTTTAAACACCTTTCAATGGACTGTTGAAGAATTATGTTTGTTAAACCAAGTTTTGTGCATCAACTTCAATAAATATAAGTTAATTGATAAAAAAACATATTAGCCAAAGCATCCTTGATATTATTTGGGAAAAATGACAAGCAAACACGTTGTCCTAGAAATGAAAAAACAATTCATGCACAATGCCTTCACTTTGGGGGAGAGATATAATCTGGATATATTTTTGTTTTTGGCAGGAAAATAAGAAATTTATCTATTGTGCATTGAATTAAAGCAAAGTAACACCATAAAAGAACTTTGAGAAAGAAATGCAATAATTTAAATTGAAATTTATACTAATATCCTCAAGTGATTAAAAGTGATCAATGGAACCAGAAAGCATGTTAGCAAGCTACAATTTAATAATTATCAAAAATGTACCTGAAGTGATAAAAATTCAATGTGAACAGCATTGATCTCATTTTTGTCTCCACCGATCCATTTGAAAGAATTTTGCACAGTAACACTCAGTACATCTAGCTCCAAAAAACTGCATCATAGCCAAATTTGTGAAATATATTGCTCAGAAGAGCATAATTTATGAAGTATGGTTTTACCTATATCACACTCTTCTAAACATAAAGACATGTACAAGTAACCTAGTAGCAACCCACCTAATATTCTATATAAACATGCAATTAACTAATTGAAAATCAAATTCACTTACTCTTTACTGTCTGTTCTGCGAGGCATAATTATTATAGGCTTTCTTAGAGAAAGATCTAGTCTTAAAGCAGGCGATCCCTCAATTTCTGATTTGGTAAATGATTTTTCAAAATTAGTAACTCTGTTCTTTAATTTCACGATGCTATTTGATTCCTTTGATGTTAGACCCATAAAGTAGCTTACAAGCTGTGTGAGCACAAAAACAGAACTGTAAATATCAACTTTCAAATCTATATAAACATGGATTGTTTTTAACTTCAAAATTGAAAAATTGTACCTCTTGTATGAAACGATTCAAATATACAACCCGAACTTCTGATAATTTTCCAACAAGACTGTATTCATAACCTTGATAATCTTCATCTTCAGGATTAAAGGAAACAAATTCAAGCTGCATGGCCAGACGCAATATCCATGAGTTTTACTGCATTCTTATAAGTTCGTCAAAACTTGAAAATCACACTAAGATGAAATATCTAACAAAAAATTATCATGAAAAGATAAACCCCATTATTATCACACATCTAAATGAAAAACAGATCATATTTTAAACAACTCTCAAAGCAATACAAAATTGGAAGAGATGAATATTAAACATTAAGTTGCCACTACTTTATGTAACTCAAATAAAGGTAATTCAATAAAAGAACCAAGAGGGTAATCTGATTTTTTCATACTTATCGTGGTCTTTAATGTTTGTACATATCATATGATGATTGAACTAATATTTCCTAGCATGATAAGCAACTTGAGGACTTGGAACACTAGGAGATGAAGAAGAGGCAACATGGGTTGTGAAGAAATGGAAAATGGGATTTAACTTTTAAGTTATTAATATGAGTATTGTATTCAAAGAAGATCTCCATGTGTTTCATGTTGTGTTTCCTGTGTTGGCATTAGGAGAAAATGGAACATCAAGGAGTAGGATAAAGACAATTATAGGGCTAGGATTTGGAAACAATAAGTACATAAGGAGGAGGGGAATGACTAGGAAGGAAGAAAACTAGGGAATGAAAATAAAAGATAATTATACTATAAGTTGTGAGAAATATTAATATATAACCTTAGTAAAGGTCAAGGTCTCAAGGGGGTCAAAAAAAGTGTGGTTGTAATATAGGCCCTTGATTTCATTTTGAAAATACCATAAACTGGAATTGAGATGCAAGAAACTTCCTTCCCACATTTGATCGCCCAGATTCTAGAATGGGCAAGGTGAGAGCATATGGTGTTTTGGAATACAGTTAACTGAAATACAATGCTGAAAATAAAGCACCAAGTGGCAAGCAAACCAATACCACTTCTTCAGTGGGGTGCATATGCATAACAGAAAATAAAATTAAGCATCTTCCACTTAATTCAGTGGTGGGCGTAGGGGCACATCGTCTTTGTCAATGGAAAAGCATGGGAACTTCCACTTATTTAGTGGGAAAGCTCATACAATATTGAAATATAAAACAAGCTTCTACCACTTATTCAGTGGTAAGCGATTACAATTAAACCACATATTTAGTGGGGTAGGTATCAACAATAAACCAGAACAAACTTACTGGCAGTACTACTATCCAGTGTTACAATTTTGAATACATGAGAGAGATAGCTCTTGATAGTATGATCATCTGAAGCATTACAATGTTAGAACATATGCATCATAAATACTGATACCGTTGATATAAAATGCTGACATAAAACCAACTATTATAACTCCCCACAATAGTGCAAAATATCATAAACCCAACAACCCAGCTACAAAATGACAAAGATATAATAGATATTTCAAAAACCCATCATGAAATATACCTCTAGAGATGATACAAGGAATATTTTCAGGTTTGATATAACTGTAACTTGTTGCAAACAAGACTAAACAGCAAGGAAGGTAATCCAAAAGTGCGACCAACTCATTGCCAACACCCTTCAGGCTAACATAGGCAGACAAACCACCTCAAACAGCTCCCAAACACACTAAATGAACTAAAAATGCAAAATATAATAGTCTGATATGATTTTGCAACATTGTATAAACCCTGACCAGCATATGAAGTTTGAACTCACCAAATAACCAGCTAACTAAGAAAGGTTCAATAGAAAGGCTCTTAAATAACACTTCATTATGCTCAACATCTCTAACATGTCAAAAGAACCATGAAATAAGGGGGTGATTCTGTAATGTCCCCTTCTCGTTGATGACCTTCTAGTGGTCCATTAGCCTATTCCTGAGAACCGTAGGCTAGGTGGAATGAAGAATGAGGGTCCAGCATTGATGAGGCGAGGACTTACTATTTTTAGTAAGTCAGGGAATTGCTATTTTGGTGATACTATCCTACTAAGCTCTCCATGCTCTGTCACTAGGCACAAAGATCATGCTTTTCGGAGCATTAGTTCATGACTTACTATTTTTAGTAAGTGGCAGTATGGCATAATTCTATTTCTGGCAGTGGACAAGGTCCTGATCCTGCAACAGTTCAGTGTCCTTCCTGGCTCAGTTTCATCCTGGTTTTAACAATTATCAGTACGGGAGTCATATGTGACACAATTAAATATTATTTCCTTATCCTAAGGTTTAATATGTAATTAATCTGATTAATTGCTACTGATTTATTGAATTTGGGATTAATGCCTATTATTTCCTAAATGCTTGGCGATAGCCTATTCCTGAGACCCGTAGGCTAGGTGGAATGAAGAATGAGGGTCCAGCATTGACGAGGCGAGGACTTACTATTTTTAGTAAGTCAAGGTATGGCTATTTTGGTGATACTGTCCTACTGAGCTCTCCATGCTCTGTCACTGGGCATGAAGATCATGCTTTTCGGAGCATTAGTTCATGACTTACTATTTTTAGTAAGTGGCAGTATGGCATAATTCTATTTCTGGCAGTGGACAAGGTCCTGATCCTGCAACAGTTCAGTGGTCTTCCTGGCTCAGTTTCATCCTGGTTTTGACAATAATCAGTACGGGAGTCATATGTGACACAATTAAATATTATTTCCTTATCCTAAGGTTTAATATTTAATTAATCTGATTAATTGCTACTGATTTATTGAATTTGGGATTAATGCCTATTATTTCCTAAATGCTTGGCGAAATTTATGTCTCAAAAGGGGGCATCAAAATTATTAAGAGAGATATTATTTTATTTTTCATCTCTAATGTTTGCCAAGTGAAAATCGTGGTCCATGCTTTTGGCATGAGGGTTGACTGGTAGGTTGGCGCCACCCTTGGTGCCACGTGAGTTGGAATGAAATGCAAATGAAGAGAGTTGAGTTTGAAGCAATTTGCATTTGAATTTGATGGTGTGAAAGTTATAAATAAGAGCCTTGGGCTCCCATTCTGGGCATCTTGAAAATTTGTAATGTTATGCTACCGGTTTGGCAACAGAACTTTGAGGCTTCAGAGTGCATCTCCCTAGTGCTTCCCGGTTTCGTACTTGAAACATAGTACCTAGCTGTGTGTTGTTATCTACTACATTCTCAGAGCATGTCATAGTCATTTTTGGTGTTGGAACGATTTTGGGGACTTGCTGGTTTGCTTGTGGCTGAAGTGCATTTTCGATCACACCTCTTTGCTGAAGTGACAGACCGTTATGGGTATTGGCTCTTTCATCCTTTCCAGTAATGGCGATATGCTTTGTAAGTTTGTGGCATTTTTAGTTAAGTTTTGAATTTCCTAGACAAAATCAAAATTCTAAGCTAGGCGTGGTTTTCTATTTTGCATTGGGATGCGTGCAAAATCAATAAGGGGGTTATGGTATCATGGTTTTGGTTGGTTGTCATTGCAGTTAGTCTAGTGTGGGTTTGGGACTGGTTTTGGGTGATTAGGCTATGTATTGAGAGAGTTGTGAGCTTGTTAGAGTTTTCTTAGGCTGTTAGTTTTGCAATTCCAACCTGCAGTTTGATATTAGCAGAAAATTCATGTCCTTATTGGGATTATCAGCAATACTCTCTTCTCATATCTTCTATTTTTGTGAGGTTCAGTAGTAGTACTACTAACCAGTTCTATTTTGTAATTCTCATCCGGCTGAAAAGTGGAAGAGGTTGGCTTGACGCCTATTATCAAGCAAATTGTAATTTCAGTCCTCCCACTGCACAAGTGGTCGAGTGATATCCAAGTGTAATGGTCCTCCCGCTGCATAACCGGTCGAGTTGAGATTATTATGTAATTGCAGTCCTCTCCCTGAAATATTGCGGTTGAGTGATTCGTATTTTTGTGTATCTCACTTGGCTGGTTCACCGCAAAGTTTTCTTGCTTTCCCGCTAGATAAGCGGAAGGGGCTGGCTTGCCACCCAAGCATTGCATTGTTTTCAGTTAATTAAGCTAATGATCCCCTCAACACCATATGCTCTCACCTTCCCACATTGGGCACTTGGTGATCAGAAAGTGGAAGGGTTACTTTCCGAGCATGTTTTAGTTTATGATTTCTAACCTTAACGGGTTATCTTCTTGATGATGACTATTGTTGGCCATAAAAATAAAAAATAAAATAACTGGGATATTATAGATTCAAGCCCATCTCTCACACCACAACCCAATAGGTTCAACACAAAGACTCTTAAATAACACTTCATTATGCTCAACGTCTCTAACATGTCAAAAGAACCATGAAATAAGGGGTGATTCATGCCCAACTCTCACACCACAGCCCAATATTGGTACAAAATGTACCTAGGCCATACAATCGGCGTAATAAATCAACAAGACTCCCTCAAAATCCAATAAACTAGCTTGACATCAATAAGAACGACTGGGCTCTGAGATTAATTTCCATCAAATTTGGCAATCATATAAGTTCTAGACTTCACCCACAAAGTAGCAATGAGTAGCAGACCTATCAAAGGAAAACATGCAGCCCACCAAGGAAGATAATCTCCACACACTACAAATAAATATTAGATAGTCACCAACTTCATCACCTCAAAAAAACGTTGCAGAATTCCTTTCAAAATACATCAAAATCCATCATTATCAGTTGGCAAAATGGTCAAACTTCACCTTCAACACACTAAATGAATGGCAACTAAAAATGAAAGCTGGAAACATCCAACCAGGAAGATATCTCACACCCAAGACATGGCGTCAATTGTAGCAGCCCATACATAAGCCTCAATCATCCCAAAATCAGTCAATTTCAAATCCCAACTCTTAAAATGATTGTCAACTAAAACAAGAAGCTCTAATCGTTCCACCAAACTGAAATTCCATGCCCACTAATTGTTGTCACTATCTTTCTTGTAAACCCTTGGACCTCGCACAACACTCCCCATCCTTGACGGGGACCCCCTTGTTTTGCCCTTTTTGTTTGCTCAATGAGACAGAGCCCTACACAGAATCAAAGCCTTTCTAAACACCTTTGAATGCCGAAGAAAGCCCTAAATTGCACATTTCTTCAAAAGGAACCAAAATTCATTAAAGCAATGGATGAATGAACAAAACTTGAGCCCTTTGAGCATTTTGTAAGAACAAAAATTGCTTAAAACATCTAAAATACCTAAGTTCCTTTGAAGCAAAAAGGCCAAAGATGTTCTAAAATTTAAATCACGCATTCCTGTGCTAAATCCCGAGTTCAATCCCTCCAAAATCATGCGGTTCAGATAAAGGAATTAAATCGCCCAAGTTAAGTCAAATGAAGCTCGTGCATTTGCACTAAAAATCCCGAAATTACTAATAAGGTGAGGGTGGACAAGCAAAATCCCACTGTGAATAGCCGAGTTTTGCTAGCGATGAAGTAGTCGTAAAATCACACAAACAAAAAGTAATGCAGTTCTCACAAAATATCCTATGTTTTTCTTAGCAAATAGAATGATTAAAAAACAAACTCGGCGTTTTGAGATAAAAAAGAAAACTTTGCCCACTTCAATAAAAATGTGCGAGTTTTATGAAAGACAGGGCGTTTGAAAAAACATAATCGCACCATTTTAATGAAATGCCCGAATTTTGTCAAGTCAGGGATGATGTCTTTTTAAGAGCAAAAATATAAGTGGTGCAATATGTCCCAAATGTCCGATTTGTCAAGTGAACATTTTAAAGTTTGCACTTTGTAAGCATAAAGTTCGCACCTCCTAACTAATATGTCCCAAATTATTCGGGCATTTCATTAAAATGGTGATACACCAAAAAGAATACCTGAAAAACTAGACAAACTGATTAACACACAAAATAACTAGTAATAAAAGAAACTTTGCACAACTTAGAAAATTCATAACCTCTGCATCAACACTTCATAAGAAGACTGTAAAAATAATAATCTTAGCAGGAGAAAAGATGTTTTCTCACAAACTAAGGTTACTCTTACAACTGGCACAACCTATAACCTGCAAATAATTGGAAAAATTCCTGCATAAAGGTGCTAACCATAGAAATAGGACTCCCCAGACTTGCCCAGACTCGGCGAGTCCGAGTACGAGTCAGGCCCAACGAGTCCTAGGGGCTCGGACTTGGACTCGTCCGAGTCTAGCGAGTTTTGGCGAGTTTGGCCCCAGACTCGGCCGGCGTCAAGCCAAACAAAAACACGAAAAAAAATTATTTTGCAATGTTTTTTAAGTCCATTTTTTTTTAATAATTATCTTCTATCCCTAAAAGTGACTTTCATTTCATTCACTTGCCAAAAAGGAGTAAAGTGAGTTGGGAAGAAAAACAAGGGTGCATAGAAGAAAAACCAGCAAGGAGGAAGCTCAAGTTTTCTTCAATTTGTCACATTGGAGCTGCATTGTGTTTCGATTTGGTGCATCAAGAGTTGGATAGGAAGACTTTGCAGCTCATTTCAAGCTTGTTGTAAGAGGTACGATTGTTTTTTTGAAGATTAGTTTGTTTCTTGTATGCAAAAATTCCATTTTCTATTCATTTTTTTTTAAAGTTTTACATTTTCTTTCAAAATCTTGTGTATGTTTGTATGTAGCATGTAGTATGTAGTTGTAGTGTTGTACTATGTAGGGTTTGTAAATTTCTTTTTTTTAAAAGTAGGGTTTGACAAACCCTACTTTAGTTTTTTTGAATGTATGTAATATGTATTAATTTTATTTTGTATTTGTAATGTTTTATTGCAGCAAACTTCACTTTATTATTTGCCTCAACTTCAAGTTTCACAAAACTATCCTAAAATGTCTACTTCAGCTTCTAGACCCCCCATTAGAAAGGACCCTGCTTGGAAATAGGAAATATCATGAGGATTTTCCAGGGCAAGGAAAGGGGCAAACAAAATGTATGTTTTGCAAAACAATATTCCATGGAGGTATATATAGGCTGAAATACCATATTGCTGGTGTGCGTGGACACGATGCCAAACCATGCCTAAAAGCAGTCCCTGAGGACGTACGTGAATGTTATGTAATGGTTGAGGAGATTGAAAGCAAAAAGAAACAAAAGGAGGATAGAGCGGCCATTGGGAGAGAGACAGTTTTATGAAGAGGGACACAGTTAGGTTGTGTTGGAGGCCCTTCTTCCTTACCTCCATATCGTCCCACTCACTTTGCTACTACTGGTGCTTCGTTTCTGCTTCTGCTTCTATAAGTGGCAGTGCCACCGCCACTTCTCATGCTCCTAGCACTAGTAGTTGTAGCGGGAGTGCTACCATTGGACCTACGATTCGTAAATCTAGGTTGGATTCCTTCTTTGTGCCTCGCACTACTCTTGGGTCCCAACCGTCGCTTGAGGACATGGGTTGGAACAAGGAGGTCCATGATGTTGCTAAAATGGCAGTTGGCAGATTTTGGAGCTACAGTTGTATTCCATTCTTTGTAGCCAGGTGAATGTTTTACTAACTTTTATGTTTGATAACTTTGACTGTTTTAATTTTTATACTTATCTCATTGAATTTTTATACTTAACTTATCTCATTGAGTTTCTTTGCAACAGGTTTCCTTATTGGCAACAAATGGTTGATGTCATTACCATATGCGGGGCAGGGTTCAAAGCCCCTAGTGAGAGTGATTTGAGGGGACCCATTTTGTCTCAAATGGTGGATGATGTGAAGAAGGATTTAGATGAACAACGCCAGATATGGAGCACTAAAGGTTGCACCATCATGACTGATGGTTGGACGGATAGGAGAAATAGAACTCTCCTTAATTTTCTTGTTTCTTCCGCAGGTGATTGATTAATTTTAGTTTCACATAGTCTTTAATGTTTTATTTTTTATCTAATGGTTTATTGAATGATCATTGACCTAGCTTTATTTTTTTATTTCAGGGGGCACCGTTTTCATCAAGTCCATTGATGCCTCCGCCCATTGCAAGAATGCTACCTACCTATGTGAGCAGATAGAGGAGGTGATTGAAGATGTGGGTGAGTAGAACATGGTACAGGAGGTGACCGACAATGCAGCAAATTATGTTGCTGCGAGTAAACTTTTGATTACAAACAAATTTTGTTTGCAAATTAATTACTATCTTGTAGTTTGTACCTCCGTTAATTACAATTTACAATGCAACAAATTATGTTGCTGCGGGTAGACTATTGATAGAGAGGCACCCATCTATAGTTTGGACTCCATGTGTTGCTCATTGCATTTACCTCATGTTGGAGGATATTGGAAAAATCCCATGGGTCAAGAGATATGTAGAAAGGGCAAGAAATGTCTGCAAATTTGTATATAATCATTCATGGGTGTTGGCTCTTATGAGACAATACACAAAGCAGAAGGAGTTAGCTCGTCCAGGAATCACAAGATTTGCCACAAACTTCCTCACATTGCAGTCCATGCTTAGGTCTAAGTCTGCCTTGAAACATATGATTGTTGGTGATGAGTGGTCTTCTTCATCCTATGCTACCACCCCTGCAGGGAAACATATGGCAGACTGCATTTTTGATGACCAAGGCTTTTGGGTCCCTTGTGATGAGATAGTGAAGGTAATTTTTTTATAAATTCTACAATTTAACTTCATGTTTTATAACTTATTATATGTATTCTCTTATTTGCTCATTTTTCTAAATTACACAATATTTTCAATTTTGCAGTTTGTTAAGCCCTTGGTGGTTTTGTTGCGAGTTGCAGATGGAGATAAGCGTGCAATGGGCTATATATATGAGCGCATGGATAGGGCGAAGGAGGCCATCAAATTCATCTATGGAGAAGATGAGAGCAAGTATGGTCCCATTTGGGAGATCATTGATAGGAGATGGCATCATCAACTCCATAGGCCCATCCATGCGGCAGCCTATTATCTGAATCCGGCATTCCGTTTTATCCCTTCTTTCAAGGCTGATGTGGAGGTCCTTAATGGGCTATATGCAATCATGGAGAAGATGGGACCTGCTGGTACTTCTCAGATAGACCTTTTTCGAGAGCTATAGTTGTTCTCAGATGCACAAGGGGAGACCTCCTCTCGTCCCGTCGCCAAAGACAGTAGGACAACTATGATGCCAGGCAAAAATAAATTGTAAGGCTTAATTTTAGTTTTATTCAATACTATATTGTAACTTGTTTAATGAGTTCATGAGTGAGACTGATTTTATTTATTTTTCTCATTTCAAACTCAGATCATTGGTGGAACTTTTTTGGCCCAGAGACGCCAAATATTCAGAAGTTGGCCATTCGCATCTTGAGCCAACCATGCAGCGCATCAGGTTGTGAGTGCAATTGGAGTATGTTTGAGCACATACACTCCAAGAGGCGCAATAGATTATCTGTGGAGAAGATGAATGTTCTTGTCTTTGTTCACTACAACCTCCGCCTGAGAATGAGAAAGAATGCAATAGTTTGTTTGCCCTCTCGGGTAAACGGTTAAATGCAGAAAGTAAATGCACAGAACATAATGGAAATATATTAAATAACCAGCCTCTGTATTAATTCCACAGTCCATGTACAATAAGTGCTTATAACATTACAACTGACACGACTAACATGATCCTACTTCGAAGAAAAGGTACACAATATATAATACCCGAAGGGGTGCGACACAATCGTCGCAACTCCAACTACCTACCCATCAGCTAACTAACTGACCGCCATAACTCATTATTACCGACGACAACATAAACATAATATAACAACATAACATAATGATTATTCCCGGTAACATCATCCCCCCCAAGAAAAGAAGTCGACTCCAACGACTTAATACAAAATAGAGATGAACGGCAGGAACTACTAACGCCAGTCGGGCCCGGATCTTATACACTTGTTGCATCCTCGCTTGAAAACCCTTTTCTGCTACCATCTGATGCTCAAGTGCGGATTTCACCAATATTGCTTCCTTTGCCATCACAGTCCTCCTGTGCCTAACCCAAACTTGTCTGCAAAACATGTTTTGTAGTCTCAGGTTCCACCAACTGGTACTCAAATGATACTGTCTCCCTAGCCAATTTGTCCTCGATAGCCACCCGTGCTGCTCTCCCGGCATCCAACTCCTGGGTACACTGAACTAAGTCTCACGCGACTATTGCCTCCAACCTGGTGGTCAGCTCCTCCCGAGCCCTCTGTGCGTCCACCAAGGCAACCTCACGTACAGCCGAGACATACTCTGAGTTCCTCAAAGCGTATCAGTCATGCTTGGAGGTGGCCACAATCCGCTGGCACAAAAACTAGGAGACACCTCAAATCCTCCATCACACTCCCCAAAGGCTAAAAACTGAACTGAATAACTCCCTGGTGTCATACAACTGCGCGGACCTGCAATGCCTTCCCTCAAACTCTGTTTGTTCCCAACCTCCAAATCCGTCTCCCTCTATGGCTTATGGCTTCCCCACCAATGCTTAGCTGCAGGCTTCTTTCTCACAATACGAACAACCACAACACTTCTCGTGGTATTCTGTAGCTCAAAAATAAACTAGGGGTCTGGGGGCAGCACCCCCAGTAGGGTCGAGGGGCAGCGCCCCTCGCGGAGTCCTAGCACTGGCACCTCCGATCATGCGGCCTACCCTCCACCGTACAGTGGACCATGACGACGGAGCAGTTGTGCGGCTGGCGGCGCGTGGTTGGCGTGTGCAGTTGACTACCTTACGATGGCATCCACCATCGGTGTCCACCGTACGGTGTTACCACCGCCGGTGGTCACTGTCGGTGTTACCACCGCACGGTGGTTGCCATCGGTGTTGCCACCGCTAGGGTGGCCCACCGCACGGTGGTCACCATCGGTGATACCACCGCACGGTGGTCACCGTCGGTGTTACCACCGCACAGTGGTCCGTTCCTTTTTTTTTTAAATATATAATTTTTTGACCGTACAGTCGCTGTCGTACGACCGTACAGTTTTTTCATTTTTTATAAATTTTTGACCGTATGGTCGCCTGTCATACGGCCGTATGTTTTTTGTTTTTTTTCCCTAATTTAGTTGTCTTAGAGAGTCGTCAGCTCGAGTCCCCTGTCTCTGGGATTGCCCTTCATCCTTCTTGATTTTCCTCGCCCGAGAGTCACCTGCTGTGGTCCTGTGCCTCTTGAGTCGCCTGCCTGGCCTCTCAAGTCCCCTTCCATCCTCTCGGGTCCCCATCCGGGCTCTCGGGTGTTCGTCCGGCCTCTCAGGTTCCCTGCACGCTTCGCGTGGTAGGGTTTCAATTTGGGCCCGTTGGTGGCCAATCTATTTTCAATGGCCATCCGAAGACTTGGAACCACAAATTCTACAGGGACCACAGTCTCCTTCCCGTACATAAGAATAAGAAGAAGAATAAAGATTTTGAAGACTGCGGTCTTCCACACAGGGTTCCAATCGTTGCCAACATTCTTCGAATTATCTACGTTGCCAGGGTTTGGGGCGTCTCCCTTCCAATATTCTTTGTATTTCAGCAGGTACACCTCTGTTGGTTGCTCTAGTTCCTCTACTTCGAGCCTGTAGCTTTGGAACATTTCGTAATCCTCCATTTGCCAGTGGAAGAGCCCGTTAAGTGAGCATACCTCATCTTCAGAACATCCCTCCAATTCGAGCACCCCTTCACTGTTCGGCTCGATCGCGTTCTTGCCCTTGCTTTCATCAGGACCCCCTTCCCCTTTATTAGAGTCCTTGAAAGATCCCTGATAGATCTTTGCTGTTAACCTGCTGTAATTTTTTTATTTTTAATTCTATTTTCCTGTTTATTTAAGTTTTTCTTACAGAACTAGACAGAAGTGCAGAAAGGGTTGTTTACTTTTGTGTTTTTGATTGTTTTATAGGATAGGAAGGAATAGATAACAGCAAATATGAAGCCATACTGAAATAAATGAGTTATACAGCAAAAGTCAGAATTATTGCAAATCGTACCAGGCAGATTTGTCTGAATTACAAAGCCAAACAATGAATCCAATGTATTTCCCAAGCTCTCATACAAATTCGAAGTCAAACTGGAAGATGAAGAATGTTCTCCAAACCCACATACACTGGAAGTGAATACAAGCAATACCCTATACACCACGTGGTGTATTTGCTGCAAATGGCATTCCTCCAGCTGCAATGAACCACGTCTCCACTGGAAAGATGGTAGGCTACGCTGAAACCCTACTGAGAATTGATGCCTCTGTCCTTAATCACCACGCACAATGCCTTATAAGTCCGGTGCCAAAGATTGCTGAGGGCTACGTCCCAGCCAATCCTAATCCTGGGGTTTGCGTCCCAGTCTAGAAATCGCTCTCCAGAGCAAATTCATACAAGTTGTCAAATATGCAAAAGATGATGATAGAATGAAGCTCCTATCCCCTTATAACCCCTCTCAATTGCAAATCGAACCCTAATTGTCTCCAAGTGGCATGGTCTAGTGGAAATGTTATAATTTCTTATTTTAAAGTGGTCATGTTACTAGAAAATGACCTTTTTCCTCATAGACAGAAATCCGCTCACTGAATTGCCCTGAGACCAAAGAGAAAGATTTAAAGAATTTCAAGATCTTTCCAACGAGCTATCACACAATAGGGTGCGCATCCAGATGAGGCCAAAAATCCCCTTATTACTCCAAAATGGCTAACAACTTAGCCTTATTTAATTATTAAACGCTAACTTAGGAAATATTAAAAATATAACCCAAATAGCCATAAAATGCCCAACTGACATTACAAACCCTAAAATCATCCTGTCACCTGTCTGTGACTGAAGTCGGAAATCAAGGATTCACTGGTAGTCTCATCCCTAAAATCTAGGGATGCTCCTAAAATTTAGGAAACAAGCCCAATCTCTCTGAAACTGAACCCAAAGAGGCATCTCATGGAGACCCAACCTTGGGCATGATCAAACCTCCTAAAAAGTAGGAACTGCCTCCTAAAAACAAGGAATGTCTCCCAACTGATCAATAACTGCTAGAATAACAAGTCTCCAACACTGAATAACCATACCGGGTCTCTGTCCAACCCTGTCAGCCTACAAGACCCCATAATAAGCTGACTCACATGTCTCTGCTAGACTGAGCTAGAGTGGGGACATGACAGTCCTCCCCTCTCGGAGATGCTTGCCCACAAGCAACTGTAATGCTGGATGCTGTAAAATGCTCTCACCTTCCCAAGTGGCATCCTCTATGGGAAGATCTCTCCATCGAACCAAATACTCTCGAATCACCCGGCTTCTCAGCCGTCGTTCCCTCACCTCAAGAATCTCATCAGGAACCAAAATCAATTTACCCTCCTCATCCATAGGAGGTAACTCGGGTGAAACTGTAATATGCTGTCCAAGGGCCTTTTTCAGGCAAGATACATGAAATACATTATAAATCTTGCTGCCAGGTGGTAACTCAACCTCATATGCAACCTCTCCCACTCGCCTGAGTACCCTGTATGGACCATAAAAACGTGGTTTGAGCTTCTCAGCTCCCCCCCTTTTTAGGGTGCTCTGCCAATATGGTTGTAAGCGCAGAAAGACCATATCATCCACCTCAAATGCTCTCTCAATCCTGTGCCTGTCTGCGTACATCTTTTGCTGATTTTGGGCCTGCTGTAAATTCTCCCTGAGAGATCTCATGACATCCTGGTTCTCCTGTAACCAATCCTGAGCCAAAGGAACTCTACTATCACTAATTGCCAAATCAGTGAAAGATAATGCCTCATATCCATAGAGAGCTCTGAAAGGCGTCATGCCAATGGACATATGGTGAGTGGTATTATAACAATACTCGCCCAAATACAACCAACGTACCCATGCTTTTTGTTGCCCTGACACATAGTTACGCAAATATCCCTCAACCCACTTGTTGACTATCTCGGTCTGTCCATCAGTTTGAGGGTGGTAACTAGTACTAGGTGTCAACTCAGTGCCTGTAAGCCTGAAAAGTTCCTGCCGAAAGGAACTCATGAACCTGCTGTCCCTGTCACTCACAATGGTCTTGGGAAGACCATGGAGTCTAAATACCTCCCTGAAAAATAACTCAGCCACCTGTGATGCTGTGAAATCCAGTGCAATGGGAAAGAAGTGGGCATACTTTGTTAGCCTATCCACAACAACATAAATACAATCTTTCCCCTGAACCCGAGGAAGACCTGTAATGAAATCCATTGAGATCCCTGTCCACTTCTGTTCCGGTATAGGTAAGGGTTGCAACAACCCCGCTGGGTAGGTATGCTCCGACTTGTTCTGCTGACAAGTCATACACTCACGGACATGGCGTAAAACATCATCTTTGAGACCCTTCCAAGAGAATCTCTCACGAACCGCCCTGTAAGTCTTACCATATCCTGGATGTCCTGCTGTAGGAGTATCATGGAGAGCATGCAAAATTTGTTCCTTCAACTGAGAACTCGGAACAAGATAAACCCTACCCTTGTAGTAGATAATATCATCTACCACACTATATCTGTCATCCACTATCAAACCATCCATGATCTCACAAGCATGCTGATCCTTGGAATACTCAACTAAGAGTTGAGCCTTCCAATCTGCTGAAATCTCGCTCAATGAGCAAAGGGCAGCCAATTAAGGTTTCCTAGAGAGTGCATCAGCCACAGTATTATTCTTCCCCTTTATGAATTCGATATCGAAGTCATAAGCCTGAATTTTGCTAATCCATTTTTGTTGTCTATCATTAAGCTCTGTTTGATTTAGGAAGTATTTCAGACTGTTGTGATCAGTTCTTACCACAAATTTGCTGCCAACAAGATACTGTCTGAATTTGGCTAACGCATGCATGATAGCCAACATTTCCTTGTCGTAGGTAGAGTACAACCTCTCATTATTTTGCAACTTTCTGCTCTCATAGGCAATGGGATGTTTGTTCTGCATCAACACGGCTCCTATACCAAATCCTGAGGCATCACACTCTAGAACAAAGGGCTGCGAGAAATCAGGTAGTGCCAAGACAGGACAAGTGCTCATCACCTCCTTGAGTCTATCAAAGACCCCCTGCGCTTGTTCTGTCCATCTGAAGGCCCCCTTTTTTGTAAGATCTGTCAAAGGTGCCGCCAACTGAGAGAACCCCTTCACAAATCTCCTATAATAAGCACACAATCCAAGGAATCCACGTAACTCCGTAATGTTCTGAGGGACGGGCCAATTCTGAATTGCCTGAATCTTCTCCTCATGCACCTTCACTCCATCAGCACTGATCACATGTCCCAAATATAACACCTCCCTCAATCCAAACTCACATTTGGAAAGCTTAGCAAATAGAGACTGATCCTCCATTATGCCAAGTACCTCCTCAAGATGTCTGAGATGATCCTCCCAAGTACAACTGTAAATCAATATATCATCAAAGAACACTAGAACCGACTTCCTCAACTGCTTGTTGAAGATATGGTTCATACAGGACTGGAAAGTAGCTGGTGCATTGGTAAGGCCAAAAGGCATTACCAGGAACTCATAATGCCCATAGTGACAACGGAAAGCAGTCTTGTGTACATCCTCAGCATGTACACGAATCTGATGGTAGCCTGAACGAAGATCAATCTTAGAGAAATAGACAGCCCCATGTAACTCATCCAACAACTCATCTATGCGCGGAATAGGATATCTGTTTTTTATTGTCTTCTTGTTCACGGCTCTATAATCAATACACATCCGTAGAGTCCCATCCTTCTTCTTAACCAACACTACGGAAGAAGCAAACGGGCTAGAACTCGGTCGAATGAAACCCATATCTAATAGTTCATGAATTGTCTTCTCAATTTCATCCTTATAAGCTCTAGGATGACGATATGGGGTAGTAATCACTGGCTTTGCTCCCTCCTCCAACTCTATACCATGCTCAAAACCTCTATCTGGTGGCACTCCAGGAGGTATATCACCAAATACTCTACCATGGCGATCCATCACTGACTGAATGTCCACATGAAACACACGGCCATCCTGGGGTGTGGGTGTTTTGGACTTAACCAAACAATGCGTAGCCCAGAGTACATCATTATGCCTGAGGATAGTCTCCATCCTGCGAGAAGTCACTTCCCTAGGTCCACCATCTGAAGCTGCCCTCAAAATCACTTTCTTCCCTCCAGACAGAAACTCCAACTGCATACGTTGGTGATCAATAATGTAACGCCCAATACCCTGTAACCACTGCATGCCCAAAACCACATCATAATCCTCTATAGGAAGCACATAAAAATCATCAGTCAAAGTATAATTCCCCATCTGAATACTAAGCTGTGGAATCCGTTTGGTGCAACCCAAAACTGCACCATCTGCCACCTTCACTCCAAAACCACCAAACTCCTCATACTGCAAGCCACGCCTCTCAACTAATTTCTGATCAATAAAGTTATGCGTACAACCTGTGTCTACCAAGCTGGTGACCCGCTTACCCTTAAGTGTACCTTTCAACCGGAAGGCATGAAACTTAGGATAACTGGAGAGAGTAGCCATAGCTACTTTGGCTGACGCCAACAGCTCAAGGATGTCTAGCTCCAACTGTGTCTGAACCTGCTCAACATCCTCTGTATCCTCCTCAATATCAGTATCAAGAACCTCCTCATCTCCTAACTCAGAAGTCACCTCAATCAAATGAACCTTTCCTTTACCCATGCAACGGTGTCCTGGTTCCCAAGGTTCCTTGCAGGAAAAACATAACTTTTTCCTCCTCAATTCATTCCTCGTTTCCTGATTCATCCAAGGGGTTTTCGCTGAAGTTCCTTCTTTGTTCAGGGACGTATTGGCCTTCTGTGCAGGTCGTGAATCTCTAAATGGTTTCTTATCTGCCTGATAAGAAGTGGGAACAGTATCTAGTCTCAATGTCACCTCAATAGCCTCCTTAAGAGTTGCTGGTTGGAAAGCACGCACTAGTCCCTTTAGCCTATCCTGCAAGCCCTCAGTGAACAACATCACACTACGTCTCTGGGGCATATCCGGTACCATCACTGCAATACGTTGGAACTCATTAATATAGGCTTCTGCATGACCGGTTTGTCTAAGGTGAGCCAACTCCCTGTAATAAAGTTCTGTATCCTTACGGTCAAACCGTGCAATGAGACGCTCAGTGAACTCAGTATAGGAGTGAACTAAGGTGTGATCCTGGGTGACCAATCCATGGTGCCACCAATCATAGGCAATCCCCTCTAAATGCAATACAGCAAACTGAATAGCCTCACGCTCAGGCATGGGCCTCAATGAAAGATATATGTCCAGCTTGTGGACCCACGCTCGTGCGCTAGTGTCTCCTGTGCCATTATATGGGGCCAATGTAATCTTCCCAGTAGCTCTATTCAAATCATAATTCTGCTGCTGCTGGTGTGGTCTATTACCACGATCTCCCCTGAACCTGGTTGTATCTCTACGCTGTGCACAATACTGGGGAAGAGGGAAAACGTCCCTAACCTCAGGGGGTAGAGCTCTCCACTCAGCTGTGGCTGCTAAAACTGACTCCTGGAACCCAACCTCCAGTGGTTCCACTTGTGCTGGTTGTTCACCTGGTATGAACTGAGGAAGCAATGGCCTATTCGTAGTAGGTGTACGATGGCGGTGCCTCCTGCTGGAATGATGGGAACTCCCAACTGAAGATTGGGACTGATGGCTGCGGTGACTACCAGCCACTGAAGGTGACCTACCACGCCTACCTCTGTGTCCATCCATATCCAAACGATCCAAGGTATCTTGTAACCTATCTAATGCCTGGACGATCCTGGGCTGAGTAGTGATAAGAGTCCTCATCATCTCTCTCTCTTCCTCATCCTGATTTCTTCTGTCGCCCACCTGTTCCTCAGCCATGACTGGATTCTGTTCTATCCCAAACTCACGCTCGTACTGAGCTCTTCTGCGTGTGTAATACCTATTTATATCTGCTCTACCCGAATGCATAGAAATAAAGTCTGATTAACCCCACAGGCTGGCAGAATACATGGCTCTGATACCACTGAAAGATCCCTGATAGATCTTTGCTGTTAACCTGCTGTAATTTTTTTATTTTTAATTCTATTTTCCTGTTTATTTAAGTTTTTCTTACAGAACTAGACAGAAGTGCAGAAAGGGTTGTTTACTTTTGTGTTTTTGATTGTTTTATAGCATAGGAAGGAATAGATAACAGCAAATATGAAGCCATACTGAAATAAATGAGTTATACAGCAAAAGTCAAAATTATTGCAAATCGTACCAGGCAGATTTGTCTGAATTACAAAGCCAAACAATGAATCCAATGTATTTCCCAAGCTCTCATACAAATTCGAAGTCAAACTGGAAGATGAAGAATGTTCTCCAAACCCACATACACTGGAAGTGAATACAAGCAATACCCTATACACCACGTGGTGTATTTGCTGCAAATGGCATTCCTCCAGCTGCAATGAACCACGTCTCCACTGGAAAGATGGTAGGCTACGCTGAAACCCTACTGAGAATTGATGCCTCTGTCCTTAATCACCACGCACAATGCCTTATAAGTCCGGTGCCAAAGATTGCTGAGGGCTACGTCCCAACCAATCCTAATCCTGGGGTTTGCGTCCCAGTCTAGAAATCGCTCTCCAGAGCAAATTCATACAAGTTGTCAAATATGCAAAAGATGATGATAGAATGAAGCTCCTATCCCCTTATAACCCCTCTCAATTGCAAATCGAACCCTAATTGTCTCCAAGTGGCATGGTCTAGTGGAAATGTTATAATTTCTTATTTTAAAGTGGTCATGTTACTAGAAAATGACCTTTTTCCTCATAGACGGAAATCCGCTCACTGAATTGCCCTGAGACCAAAGAGAAAGATTTAAAGAATTTCAAGATCTTTCCAACGAGCTATCACACAATAGGGTGCGCATCCAGATGAGGCCAAAAATCCCCTTATTACTCCAAAATGGCTAACAACTTAGCCTTATTTAATTATTAAACGCTAACTTAGGAAATATTAAAAATATAACCCAAATAGCCATAAAATGCCCAACTGACATTACAAACCCTAAAATCATCCTGTCACCTGTCTGTGACTGAATTCGGAAATCAAGGATTCACTGGTAGTCTCATCCCTAAAATCTAGGGATGCTCCTAAAATTTAGGAAACAAGCCCAATCTCTCTGAAACTGAACCCAAAGAGGCATCTCATGGAGACCCAACCTTGGGCATGATCAAACCTCCTAAAAAGTAGGAACTGCCTCCTAAAAAACAAGGAATGTCTCCCAACTGATCAATAACTGCTAGAATACCAAGTCTCCAACACTGAATAACCATACCGGGTCTCTGTCCAACCCTGTCAGCCTACAAGACCCCATAATAAGCTGACTCACATGTCTCTGCTAGACTGAGCTAGAGTGGGGACATGACAGTCCTCTGAGTCCACGTCGGAAGAGGCGAGCTCTTCGCCAACATCTTGGGTGTGTAGGTCAATGGTATATTTCCGCCCTCCCTTCTCCATGTAAAGTGTATTTTTCTTCCAGTTGTGGTTTACCCTCGCGTTGATCAACCACGCTCTCCCCAGGATGGCATCATAGCCTTTCTTCTTCGAGGGAATAACCACAAAATCTAACAAGAATGGTTGCGTACCAATTGTCACTTGCTAGGCCATCAACAAGCCGAGTGGCTTAATGTCGTGTTGGTCCGCTCCCACCAGGTTGAATGTGGGTGGCCACAGGGTGGGCTTCCCCAGCCGCTTCCATGTTTCTTCTGGTAGTACATTCACCCCAGATCCCCTGTCCACAATGGTGTCCTTCAGAATGGTCCCACGGATACCCATTTCTACCACAGCTGGGTGTCTACCACTGCTCAAGGCTAGTAACATCGGGTCAATCTAAGGGCTGACGGAAACCTCCACCTGTGGTGTACTCTTCGAAGCGGTGGCGGGAACCCCTACCTATGGTGCACTCGACGATGTGGCCGTGGGAACCCCTACGTGTGGTGCACTCGACGATGCGGTGGCGGGAACCCCTACCTGTGGTGTACCTGATAATGCGGTGCTTTGCACATTGGTGAGGATGGCAGTCCTCAATTGTGGCAGAGTCTAGAAGGTCTTTTACCATTGTCGGCACCTCTATCTGCAAGATTTGCCCAATGATGTTATTTTCCGCTTCCATACAGAATGATGTACTCGCCACCTCGTTGTCCCGTCGTTCGGTCGTCATCTCATGTTCAATATTGGCCTTTGCCTCCCGTAATCTCTCCTTCTTCGTACGGGGGTCGGGATAAGTGTCTTTTTTCGTCTGGGCACGGGTGATCGCCAGTACTTCTTTCTCACCAGTCTTCTCAGCCTTCTCAATGTTGAGGAGATTAACCCCTGCCTGCGGGCAATTTGCGTCCTCATGGTCGCCTGGCCCACACCAACGGCAGAGGTGCTGAGGGGTGGCTTCCTTCGTGCAATCACGAGCGAAGTGCCCCCACTGATTACAGACCCTACATTGGATAATTGGCCGGCCCTTGGCGTCATACTGGATACGGCTTCTGTTATTGGTATTGTTGCTATTCCTTCCGCCGCCGCGTCTGTTGTCCCGGTATCCTCTAGATGATGCCGTTGTGTTAGTATGTTGACCGGTACCCACTTGTGCGGATGTTGTGGCCTGCTTCGTGAACAACACCTGGTTCATTTGCGTACTTCGGGTTTTCATGTTGTATGGGCACTCCTTGGTGGAGTGTCCCATCACTTGGCAAATCTCGCAGAATGCCTTCTTTTGGCAAGTACCCTTTGTGTGCCCTTCCTCTTTGCACTCAGTGCACCATATGTCCCCTTCATTCCGACCAGTGCTTCTCATTATTTTGAATTCCTTTCTCATTCGCTCCATGTCTTTCTGTAGCGCTTGCACCCGTTTGCCAGCCTCGTCGTCGCTGTTGCTTTCCTGTGAAAAGTCATCGTCCTCGGATGAGGATTTATTACTTCTCTTCTTCTTTGATGTTTTGTGTTCGCTCTCCAGGTCCATCGCCCTATTATAAGCGTTGTCATATGACGTCAGGGGTACAATTTTCATCTTCCTCCGTAGGGAGGATTTCAACCCTTCAACGAACCATCGTTTTTTCAATCCATCTGCGGGTTGGCTTTCCATTTTACCCAAGAGTTCTTTCAACCTCTGACTGTATGCCTGTACTGTCTCCCTGGTACCTTGTTTGGTACTGTATATCTCCGTTACAATTTCATTGTCATCACGGAGCAACCGAAACTCCCCCGTGAATTCCTTCTGTAGATTGGCCCACATGGCCCCTTTTTGCTTGTCCACATCGGAGTACCAATCTATGGCAACTCCTCGTAACGTGGTTGGGAACTGCTGTACCCAGTCATCCTAGTCTGTTACTCCGTTGGCGGACCAAATGGTTTCACATGTACGGCAGTGCCGTAAGAGGTCTTCCTTGCCCTCCCCTGTGAACTTTGGCAATTTTTGTTTACTCGCCATCCCACCGCTGGGTCTCACTCCTCTAATTCCTTCTGTGCTTGTACCTGGCGATCCTTTGCCTCCTGCAACTGAACCTCCACTCGTGGGTCCTCCGGAAAAAGTTGCTGACATCGAACCAAACAAATTGCGTCCCGTACGGTACCCTTGTGCTCCCTCGGCACCTTCGGTCGTACCGTCACCTTCCGGTGTCTCCCTCCGGTTGTCCTCTGAAATGGACAAATTCTTTAGCAAGTCTCTGGTAGCGTCGATCAGGTTTAGACTTCGCCTTGTTTGTTCCACCAACTCTTCGCGGCTTCTTACCCTACGGTGGTATTCTGGCGAACTGTAGAGTTCTCCTTCGGCACCCTTCGTGACTCCTTCTGGCAGCCCTACAACAGTGTAGACAGTGTAGTTCTCTCCGTCTATCTCTTCCTCTGCAACCTCCGTGACACCTCCTGGGTTCCCTTCAGGCAACCCCTCGGCCAATCGTCCCTCGGCAAGTTGCCTTAGCCTATGCCTTCGTTCTATCTGCTGTCTGAGATTCAATGCGGTTTGTGCCACTTCCCATTCGTCACTCTGTATCTTTTTATTTTTGTCCTTATTTAGTCTATTGGGCATAAGTCACTTCCATACATAGGAAACACACACCATGTACACAAAAAAAACTTTTATTATTTTTATTTTTTTATTTTGCCTTTCGGCCACAATTTATATCAGCAGTGTGTCGGGATTATTACAAGGTTCAATTTCCCCTTCGCCTCTTGCCATCACGCTCTGTGTCCTACGACGATTGTTCCCTTTGCGCGTCGTCGGCCTCTGGGTCAATCTCATCGACGAGTAGGCCCGTTGTGTCTATGCGCCATCTGTGTCTTCCGTTCCCGAGTTCGTCTAGGCAACAGCACCAAATGTTTGCCCTCTCGGGTAAACGGTTAAATGCAGAAGGTAAATGCACAGAGCATAATGGAAATATATTAAATAACCAGCCTCTGTATTAATTCCACAGTCCATGTACAATAAGTGCTTATAACATTATAGCTGACACGACTAACATGATCCTACTTCGAAGAAAAGGTACACAATATATAATACCCGAAGGTGTGCGACACAATCGTCGCAACTCCAACTACCTACCCGTCGGCTAACTAACTGACTACCATAACTCATTATTACCGACGACAACATAAACATAATATACCAACATAACATAATGATTATTCCCAGCAACATAGTTGACATGTCTCCTATCATTCTAGATGAGGTTGATCTTGAAGCAAAGTGGGCCAATGAGAATCAGATAGCTCCTGGGACTCCTACAACTGTATTTAGTGATGATGACATTGATTGGATCGACCAGGTAGATATAGAGGCTGAGGCTGTAGCCATGGCAGAGGAGGACCAGAGTGCACGAGCAGAGATAGGAAATACTGAGACACAGAGTGACACAGTTGTTCCTGATGTTGATGAGCATGACACAACTGTTCCTGATGTTGGTGAGTATGGCATGGTGTCACGGGGAGCGACTATGGTTGTTGAATCATCCAAGACCTACTTTAAACGCCTTTGCAGGGGGCCGCGACGAGAGGGTGCACGGCCCTCTGAGCCATAGGCTTGTACACTTGTAGTTGTATTTAGTATTTACTATTTACCTTCGGTATTTGTATGAAACATTTGATGATGATGATATGATGACATGGATTTTTTATTCCATGAGTTTTGTAATATTGTATACATTTGACAATATTTATATATCTATGTTTGTTATTTTCTTCAGCTACAATTTGCGTTTATGCTTATGTGATTGATGTATACTTGTGTATATAATCAAATGAGCAGAGTTTATTGATGTTTTTGTGTCCTTAAGGTGTATTCAATAAAGGGTGTCTGAAACAAGTTTTAAATCTTTAAAAATCTCTAAATTTCTTGAGTTTTTCACTTTCCCGAGTCCCGCCGAGTCTGGAGCCGAGTCTGACGCTGAGTCCCAAGTCCGAGTTCTAGTCGGCCTTGCCGAGTCTGAACCGAGTCCGAGTCCCATTTCTTTGGTGCTAACAGCAACACAATCACAAGGATAAAAGACATCACTTGAAACTGCATAAACACTAAGCACACAAAAACAAGGAAATCTGAGGAGGCAAACTATTGTATTACTATCCAAAAGGTGTTACAATGTTGTCAAGCTCTCTGAAAATGAGTTACAAACTTGTTCCTTTCTGTAGAGAGAACTTAGAAAATTACAATCTGCAAGAATCAAAAGGTAAGAACCTCTCAAAAAGTGAAGTCTTGCAGTATATATGCTTTTTGTCCAAAAAGCAGATAATGAATAAAATAATCCACCTCCTCTTGGGCGAGAAGAACCAAAAAACCCACTTTTGAAAGACCTGAAACAAGAGTCTGAAAGGGAAAAACTTGGGCCAAAAGTCAAGCCAATCCATGTTGCAACCATAAAAGCTCTTAAAAGGACCATAAATGGCCCCAAAATATCATCTGACAGGCCTACAAACCTTCATAAATGCAAAAATATCCCCTTTGACTTTTTCACATAAAAATGAAAAATAATCTCATAAAGTGATTTTAAAATTTATTACTTAACTAGACATTTGTTTAATTCCCTTTTTTTATTTAAAATCAAGATTTAATAACATAAACATAATAAAGTTATTTATTAAAGTGATTAATAAATTAAATCACTTTAATAAGTAATTTGATTATGTTTATTTATTAAAATAATAAATGTGATAAGAAAATATATTTAATAAAGTTTTTTAATTTATTAATCACTTTAATAAATAATTTTCCTTATTACATTTATCATATATGTTTTTGATCTTTAAATATAAAAAAAATGAAATGAAACAAAGCTATTAAGTAATAAATTTAAAATACTTTAATAAATTAATTTTCATTTTTATTATATTAACCATTCCTAAATCTTTATAAAAAGATATTTATTAAGTGCCTAATTTATAATATACTTAATAAAATAGGCAAGGGGACATAAATCATTTTAAGTGACCCCCTTAGGCATTTCACAGGATATATGAGAGGAGAAATCAGAAAATAAAACAAAGGCACAAAGTCTTTTCACATCGACATATATTAGGGAAAATGACAACCCTAAAACTCATTTCATCCTTATCGATATTTTCTATCTTCTCAAAATTGCTCCCTGTTGCTGCAGTGAGGGTTTGCCTTAGGTTCAAGCTACTGCTGGAAATGACGATTTGCAGACTCAAAGGGTTTCATGGAAAGCATCTATTTGACACAAAACTGCAGATTTCCGCCATTACTTGCCGATTATGGGCGAATTGGGGGCTGTCGTGGACTGATTTTCTGCACATTCTTTGCACTTAGTCAAAACTGGGCGTGATTTTACTGGGTTCTCTTGCTGTTGGACGCCACCAAGGGTTTTATCTATCTTGAGGGTTTTATGGAAGGCATTATTTGACATAAGACTGCCATTACTTGCCGCCACAGGTTTTTCTCTCCTTGCTTTGCTCTTTCCTCGGTTGAAGAAGCCATTATGGCTCTGCACTTTAGGCATAATTTCACATTAACTTGAAATCAGCTTGTTGTCCATAATGTCTATTCGAAACCCATGATGCTTTGACTATGATTTTACCGTAACATTGCTTTAGTATTCTCCTTTAAGAGTTCCGTGATATCCTCATCATCTAGATCTGTGCATTGATATCATGTAGCTTTCTTGTCGCTGTGACTGATATTTTGATGTTCTCTGGAGATTTTCGATAAATAAGAGCATGTAAGATCACCCTTATTGCCTTTATGGCTGACATTGTGCACCTTCATTGTTCATTCCTCACTGTCTCACTGTCAAACGTTTTTATAAAGATGCCCCTTTTGGTGCATGGATCTTGCCTTGAAATTAAGGATATTGCTCCTATTGTTGCCAAACCTCTTCACTTTCAAAAGACAAAACTGTTGTAACTCAGTTCCTTCTCATCGAGATTTTTATAGTTGTATCATACTCTTCTTGCTTTTTGTATACTTGTCATTACCCTATTCTCCACCAAACATGAATGGTCCCTGCAATGACCTTAAGCTTATATGACTTTTATACCCCTCATGTGGTGTATCTGAATGCTGCTCCTATTTATATAGATGTATCTTTCACCTTTATCTCAAAGTATATGATCATATGTTACTCTCAGATGCCTCCTTATTGCTTCAGGACTGCACTCTACATGCTACTTGTTTGATATCCTTGAAGTGCTGCAACCTGATCATTGTTTTCTTAAAATGCTTTAGGACTGTTAAAACCATGTTTGAGCTGTCCTCTTTTGTTCATTTGCTATCCTGTAGCACGCGGGGCTCAACCCTTGTTTCTTCTTATAGTTGGTATGGTACTCTATCCATCAAGAGGTGTTCATGAAATAACTGTGACAGTCGTTTAAAATTCCGGAAAGGTGCCTCTTATTGAGATCATTGTGCACTTGCTCTTGCTTTATGGCTTTGGTGTTTGCTGTCTTTTCTGCTCTGACACTCTTATTGTTGTCAAAGATTTCTCTTGACAGTGAGTTATACAGTTATTGCTCATGGCATGTAAGTGGCTATTTGGCTAGGACTATAATCACTGTATTTTGGCTTTATAATATGTTCTCACTGAGTTTATGAATGTATATATTAAATGCACTGTCCCTTCACATCAACCCTTTCAGAAAACTTTTGCTCTTTGCACAAGACCCTTTGTTAATAAATCATCTCGAAAACATACTCAATGACTGGCCTGCTTAGATTGATATTTCCGTGACACTTCACTATCTTTGTGAGGCTGAAGACTGCTATAAGTATCTTATATGACTGGTGTAACTCACAATTTGTTAACAAATACTCCTCCATTTCTCATATAACTGATGAAAATGGTTCTTTGTTGCTGTATACCCTTGCTTCTTGGAAATTACTCCGATATGTATACATTCTTGCACACATCTTCTGAGATATGACTGCATGCCCTTGTTGATTTCATATGAGCTGGGCTCAACCCTTGTGGGAGCCTCATTTATCCCCACTCATTTGCAAAGTTTACGACTGGCAAGCCATCATTTCCTACTCCTACACATGAAGAAAACAAGTTAGAAATAAGATGCATTTGATTTTCTTCTGATCTGATATTTGCTTTTTCTGAGATCTTCCGTGATGCTGACTATATGCACCTGGTGCATGTAGGGACTATATAAACATGCATGCGTTAGTATACATGTTAGGAATGTAATCAGCCATTGCTTAGAACAAAATGTTCTAACTCATTGTATATTTAACTCTTTTACAGATACCAAAAGGAAGGCAGATGCAGACAAGGACGAAGTAGCAAGACAAAGACAACATCAAGGCTACTCCAACCGTACCAATCATTCAAGCAATGACTGGTTCCACTCTCAACATGCTCTCTTTTATTTTGTACTCATGTATACATGCCTATGTATTTCCTTCTTGCACCTGATGCATGTAGCTAGTCTCACGGCTCTTTGTGTGGGACGCATGCTTGAATATCAATAAAAAATACTTCATTTTTAAATGAGATGTCTCTCTCTTTTGCTGTTGCGAACTAGAAGTATTGAAATGCAATCTTTAGTTCATACTTCCTTAGTGTAGTTGGAATGCAATATAGCAGAAGTAATATGTACTTTGTTTCCATTTTGTAAAAACAAGCATAGCTTAACCTATTTTTCAGCTAGAAGCAAAAAATAGGTAACAACTACACTTCTTAAGATTTATCAACAACTTGTCTTCTCTCAATCTCTGCAAAACTTGTCTCAAATGCAACATATGTTCCTCCTGTGTCTTACTGAAAATCAAGATGTCATCCAAATATATAATAACAAACTTACCTAAGAACTTCTTCAATAGCTCGTTCGATGTCATCCAAATATATAATAACAAACTTACCCAAGAACTTCTTCAATAGCTCGTTCATCAATCTCATAAAAGTAATCGACATATTAGTCAATCCAAAAGGCATCACCAACCATTCATACAATCCTTCATTTGTCTTGAATGTTGTCTTCCACTCATTGTCATAACCCCTCTTTGGACATGGGATTAAATAAAGACGATAATTAAAACATTTAATAATATTGGAAAATCGTCTCATTTATGAGACTTCACGATTTTCCTCTAATATATGATTATTAATGTTTATTATTTGTTATGATTATTATTTATTATTATTTTTTTAATATAACATTCATATTTCAATTATTAATATTATATTAACTATTAAAGAAGTTTTACCATAAAATACTATTAAAACATAAAATAGATATATTGAATATATTACACTTACCATATAACGTGTTATTTAATAAATATAAAATATAAACATGAATTGTCAAAATACATTATAAGTATTATTGGAATAATATTGTATTAATACAATGCCATTAATAGAACCGATATACAATATAAATTATTTATGCTCTCCTTAAACCACACTTAAGAAGAGCGAATATAAAACCTAAATTAAATAATTATTATTAATTAATGAAAGATTAATTGAAATTATTAAATAGTTATTTATTTATTAAATATTATTATTTTAATACATATTAATATTTATTATTAATAACAAGTATCGCTAATATTGTTGGATGGCACAACAAATAATATTTGTAGCCAACTCAATCCTCCCTTGTTGTAGGTTGACGAAACACACAAAAGAATAAGTATTTCAAACACAATACAACACCTTTCACCTCCCAATGATTGGATGAACAATGAGAGTGTGTTCATAACGTACCCGATAATTGGTGTTATCATAGGGGACATTACAGCATCGACCTCATTATTGGTTAAAACTGTGATCTCAACCTTAGAGAAAACAGCAATCTTTATTAATCTATAACTGCATGGTATTGGTAAAGCGACATAAGCACATGGAAATGATTTTATTGAGTTAATGACATTCAGATGGTTAAATCAAAGGTAAACACATTTAAATAAAAGACGCCACCCTTGGAAGGAAGATGACTGATGGGAAAGACATAACCTTCCATCCCATTAAGAAGATATTTATATACAACACATCGTCCATTCAGGGATCATCGCAGAATATTTGTTATATATATTTCTTCATAACTGCAGTGCTCACACGAGCCAATAGTCAACCAAGTAAGAGGTGGGAGAGAAACCACCTGAGTGCAAGGTAAAGGACGCATACACGAAGAGGGATCATAGCAAAGACAGCATAAGGGGTGGACAAACACAAAGCCATAATAGGAGGGGTAACAGAAATTGTAATTCCAACCAGATTCATAACCAGTTCAAATTGCATGATCATAAGGAAATAAGTCAGGGACAGAAATCTTACCAACTAAAATGTTGATCCTGTATTCTTATAGACAATAATACCATCAGAATTCAAATGAACTTAGCACATTATGCAGATCCCTATTCATTGATAGGTAGTAAACATCCTCGTTCTTGGTGTTTTGCTTAATATGCATGCTTTATATATGAAACCCGATAATGTTTTAATGCAAAACTTAATAGTAATACTGATATAGACTGTAATATGAATGGCAGCCATTCTTAAATTTGTGTACTATGGCAGACCAGATCTGACACATGTCAGACCTGTCTGCTCTTACAACCACTAATATAGTTAGTGCTTTAGGGCAGTGGTAGAATTAATAAATTATATAATAGGTTATTAGCTAACACATAAATTATTGGTAATATTGTTTAATTCATATGTATATGTATATTCAAATTAGAATAAGGAATAATATAAGGGTTATAAATATAAATATTAATATAATAATAGATATTAATATAATATCTTTTAGAAACTGCTATGCAGTAATACATAATAATTCATATATCTAGTATTTAATAAATATGCAAATGATATATAAATGAATCGAAATAAGATTAATTAGCTAGTATGGTAAATTAGCAAATACTTGATAGACTAAAGAAAGATAGAATAGACTTGGCTCTTAATCAAGCTGTTTAAGTCATAAGTGCATTGAAATAGATTAATTATAGCTTAAATAGACCCAACCCTAGTAGGGGACATTACACTCATCTCCTTCTCTGATCTTGATCTGATGATATCCACTCTTCAAGTCTATCTTGGTGTAATATTTGGCTCCACTCAAACAATCCATTATGTCATCCATCCTAGGCAAAGGAAGCTGGTACTTCACTGTGATCTTGTTTATTGCTCTAGAATCAGTACACATCCTCCATTTTCCATTCTTCTTAGATGCTAACACGGTTGGTACTGCACAAGGACTCAAACTTTCTTTGATCAAACCTTTCTTCAACAACTCTTGTACTTGTCTATTCAACTCTGTCATGTCCCCACACTGACATCTCCTCAAATATAAAATATATCACTGATTAGAAAATTGTCTTATTTATAAGACATCACAATTTTCTCAAATCTAGCTAACCTCCTTGAGTTCGATGAAAAAATAAGTAAAATGTTGTTGACCTTCCATATTTTGGAGCCCTTCTTTATAATCAACATTTTATGGCTGACTACATCAGCATATGTTAGATGTACGTTCATGACCGACTTCTTTGGAGGAGGGGGAGAACATAATAGGGTGGTTAATTAACCTTGCTCATATTTATGCAAGGTAAATGATGGCCAACTCATGTTCTTAAGACAAAGGCATATATATACAAAAGAGAAGCACCAATTATTAAGGGGAATGAGTGATTGGTACATTCAAAATACCGCGATTAATATCTTATAAAAGCAATCATTGATGAGTAGTGATTACACTTTGACAGCAATCTGCACTAGATTCAACGTAGTTAAAGACAACGATTATACTATATACAATATTACTATTAACACTATCGAATAGTAAGCAACGACTAAATAGAATTAATACCGATGCATAAACAGTCAGCGAACATCTAGTAATTCGACCACATATGAAGACCCATCTTCATAGCCAGTACAATCAGATAAGTGGTCATCCCATGGATATCGATTTGGTATATTGATATCAAACATATCGATTATGAGTGTTAACGGTTGTTGGTGACATCAGTAGGATGTTGATAAAGTATATATTGAGTATCGATAGTTGGCAGCCAACCAATCGATATTCCCTATCGAACCAAAGGCCCGTTGCATGACTAGTTATGAACATCGATTATAATTAAATATAATCATTAATAGCAAGTAAACCAGTCGATATCTTTTAACGAATCTTCATCTATTAATAATATAAAGAGGTGCGATTAACATAGAGGAAGGATCACGAATTAGGAAGGATGTGTCTATTCCGAGTGAAGAGTTGCCACTGTTCCTTATTATAAGATATTTAATATGGAACGATACTAAATCAGAAGGTGGAGAGGAGGAGGACTGCTACGTGGTTAGAGAGGAAGGTCTGGAAGCTACGGCAGCAGGTTACGCACAGGTAAGTAATGCATCAATAGTTTATTATATATGTTAATAAATATAAATAATGAACATTTCAATATTTATATTAATGGTAATGCATGAATAGATTATTTGTAATGACCCTTACTATAAAGGCCACTAATAAACCCCAAATCTGAACCGAGACAATTTGTCAAACACTTGGCATGCACTGAATTGTTTTGTTTGTGATGTAGTGTTTCAATATGATAGTTGTTTTGAGCATCAAGTACAATTGAGATAACAATACCAATATTGAAATGTAACACAATAAACAATAATGAAACCCTAAATATTCATGCAAGGACTTCAATGCTAATATATCATGAATTTCCCAAATTTTGATTGCATTGTTCAGTAGACTAATTTTCTAAAAATGTATGACTGTTACAAACTCTTACACATGAGCACTGAATTTATGACAAGAGAATGTATAAACTATCACACATGAACAATGACCTTGCAATGCACCTTCTCTACTATATCAATCCAACTACAAGATAGCAATGTCTGATTACAATGGACTGTTTTCTGAATACATATATGACTGTTACAACTGTGCACTTCTATCATAAAAATTGACAACAAAAACCATGCAATGGAACCTGGAAATCGCTCCTTGAACTCCGATTATGAAGTGCTGATGAAAGGAGGACTAGACTGTCCCAAGAATGCCCTGCTGTCACTACCGTACTGTCCCTACTGCAGGCCGTACCTGGGTCATACTGTGCAGCTGTAGTACCAAATTTTGAGCTGGGATGAATTCAAAACCCTTATTCACCAAATACAAGCCCTCAAATCAACCTTCAATTGAAATCCAACATGAAATGGTTGAGTACCATCTCCAATAACGCAACCCTTCAAAAGATATTTCACTTCCTCAGTTATGCTAATCTAAGGGAGTTATCGTTCCCAAAGATCAATGATATTTGCAGACCTTCAAGCTCCACAAATGCTCAAGTAGATGCACTAGAGAAAATAGACTTCGATGCCAAATGAGAGACCCATGGGGTCTATTTATACACATAATAGAATCTTCTAGAAGCCTCTTAGTCTTTCTAGAAGTATCCATAATAGAATCTTCTAGAAGCCTCATTGCACTTTTTAGATAAAAAGTTACTTCATAAAATAAAAAGTGCACCTCAATAACATTTTGGCCCCAAATAAAAAGTAATAATAAATATAATGTCTCCAAGAGCATAATGAGCCATCCAATCACCAAATAAACGCCAAAATGACTCTCTCATCACAACCAGATCTGCCTACGAGAGTCTGGAATAGGCAAATCCACATAAAGTGTCATGTCATACTAAAGAGGGGACATGACATTATTATATATGTTAATAAATATAAATAATGAATATTTCAATATTTATATTAATGGTAATGCATGAATAGTTTATTATATATAAATAATGAACATCTCAATATATGAATGGCTTGGTTGACAAGATCATCCAAGAAGAGACGGATCTGGTTGGTCCTCTTTGGTAGACTTGGATGATGGGATGCATCATCCAAGGCAAGGAATTGATCAGATATGATGGTCTTCCTTGGTATGGCTTGGATGTAAGAAATTACACCCAAGATAGGAATCGAATTAACCTTCGATTTCCTGGATGGCTTGGGTGTAAGAAATTACATCCAAGACAGGAATCGAATTAACCTTTGATTTCCTGGATGGCTTGGGTGTAAGAAGTTACATCCAAGACAGGAATCGAATTAACCTTCGATTTCCAAGATGGCTTGGAACCAAGATGGGTTCCAAGAAGGCGAGCTTCATGACCGCCTAAGGACATATTTCCGTACGACATTCGTATCCTTTTTATTAGATAAGAATTATGATTAATCTTAATGAAGTAATTTAAGTTAAATTGCAAATTAGATTAAATATCCTCTTTTTATTAGATAAGAATTATGATTAATCTTAATGAAGTAATTTAAGTTAAACTGCAAATTAGATTAGATATATATATATAGTTGTATTCTAACAATCTATTTTGCAAGACAGTGGTCTCTAACTAGTAGGGACATTACAAACTCTTTATTTTCTGCCAGTGTAATCTGGTTTGCTGCTTTGTTAGGCAAATTAGCTCCGGGAATCAGGTCCATGCAATGACTGATACTCCTTACAGGCAATAATCCATCAGGCACATTATCTAAAATGATGTCTTCGTACTCTGTCAACAATTTCTTTATCTCCTCTGGTTGTTCTTCTTCATGCTCTGGGTTCTCAGTCTTCTTAGGAACTAGGGCAAAACACACATTCTCATGTCTCATTATGTCCAGGAATTTCCTTCCATCAACCAAACAAATTCTTACATTCATACAAACTTCACTTTTCAGGGGCTCCTCCAAGGGTAACAAGGTTTGCTTCATCCCATTTCCAACAATAGTGTATATATTCTTTCTCCCATCATGTCTTGCCTGTCTATCATACTGCCAAGGTCTTCCCAACAAGATATGACAAATATCCATAGGCATAATATCACACAAAACTTCATCATGATAATTTCCAATTTTCAATGTCACCAAACATTGCTCACTTACTAATATCTTATGATCATCCTGAATCCATGTTATCTGATAAGGCTTAGGGTGTTTCAACCTCTCCAAATTTAGCTTATTCATCATCTCCTCCAAAAGAAGATTATCTGAGCTACCACTATCAATTATGACTTTACAACACTTACCAGATACCTTACATTTGGTCTTGAACAAATTTCTCCTCTACAAAGGTTCTTCATCCTCTTCGGTATGACACAAAGCTCTCCTCATCATCAACAATTCTCCATCGTCCAATTTGTTAGCTGATCCGGTAGGGTCTTCTTCTACCAACGTTGTTCTTCCAGTTTTCTCTACCTTCTTACATTCAAAAGATCGATGTCCTTCTTGTCCACACTTAAGCAAGTTAATCTAAACACTCATCTTGTCCTTTGTCATCTTTTCCATAACCCTCATTCCGGTAACCATCAAGTTCTTTTCTCCGATAGAAATTTTTGTCATCCTTCTGGTACAACTACCATCCTTGCTTACTTCCTTGTCCTTGTTCTGATCTACACAAGTTCCACTTCCTCTGGAATATCCTCTTCCTCCTTGAAATCTTCCTCTGGAAAACCTTCCGCCTTTACCTCTTTGTCTCTGCTCATGTCTTTCGTTCAACTTCTCTTCTACTTTCAAGGCATATTGATAAGATTCCTCAACACTCTATAACTTGATCAAACTGAGTTCATCTTGTATAGACATCCGCAACCCATTCAAATATCTCGCAACTAATTCAACCTCATCATCAGTATGTCTGGACCTGATATTCAATTTGTAGAATGCTTCAGTATACTCCTTCACACTAGATTCCTTTTGCTTCAGGTTCTGTAATTTTTGGAACAAATTCACTTGATAATCAGCTGGCATAAACTTCGATTTCAACTTGGTAACCATCCACTCCCATGACTTGATCTTCTCTTTACCTCTTCTTTGTCTATCAACCTGCAAATGTTCCCACCAAAGCGATGCATGACCTTTCAACTTAGTACAAACATACCTTACCTTCTTATCTTCCGTGGCGTCTTCAAAATCAAAATACATTTCCATCTCCGTGATCCAGTCTAACAATTCATCTGAATCCAACTTGCCATCATAATCCAGTGGACTAAAATGCAGTCTGGTATTCGCTCTTGACAATGCTCTTATAAACCTTTCTTCATTTGGATCATTTGCCGGTGGATTCGCTACTTGTTCTTCTGGTGCTTCTTCTTCGTCTTCACTCACATCTTCAATATGTAGACCTCTTCTCTGGACCGTTTCAATAACTTCTAACCAGGCTGCAATTCCTCTCAACATTTCCATCACAACAGGGTCTGCATTGCCATGTGCTCCACCATTCCTAATTCTTCTTCACGCCAATCCTTTGTAGTTGTAGGTTGCATCCGTAATCCGCCTCCCTACAACAAAATCCTACAGGACAACGCAATCTCCGGAAACAAAATCTCGCTCTGATACCACTTGGTGCAGTCATGGTTAAGAGGGACCTCAAGGAGATCAATCTGGACCGTGCAGCAAGAGTAAAACACAACAGAAACAAGACAAAATGATGGAGGCAAAGCAGAACTGATTGAATTATATCATGAAAACTAATTACAATCTGCCAGCAACATGCGGGCTACAAGATTCAGCTCACTAACCTAAATACATACATGCTCAATTACAATATCGATCAACTTCGGACCTCTTAATCACAAGATAGATCTTCTATGTTCTCAAAACTGATTTATACAAGCTTAAATACATTGATTTATATGGTCAAGAGGGATCCGCATCAGCCCAAGATGAACCAAATGTCGATGAACAAAATGAAACGTGTAAAACCACCAGGTTGGCCTCCGCCAAAGAAAATCCTCCGAAAAATCCGAAGGATGAAGTGCGGACCAAAGGGAAGGTCGGCCACATGCCAAGGAACGTTGGAAACAACGAACTGAAGCTCTGCAAACTACGGAAAGGATCTGCATGATTCGCCAATAGCTGAACAGGTCCAAGCGGTTTCGGTGGTCTAAGCCAGAAAATTGTCTCGGATTCTGGAATCGATAACTTGTCGGGAAAAGATCCAAATGTTTTGCGGATTTATGGTAAGGATGGTAATCATGTCCATAAGAAAAATCCAGCTCTGCAAGATCCGGTTAGCAAATGCAAGAAAATGCAGAAAGAAATGCGGAAACTGCAAAACAAAAAACAAAAGAAATGTTTGGTTGATGCAAGACTGGCAAGAACCAGGGATGCTCCTGCATCACACTAGTTGGCATTACCATAAGTTATTATTGGAGAATGCTTTTTGAATCAATGTGGTTTGAATGTTGACCACATATGTATCTCTATAATTTGATATATTTGGTATATTTGGTCTCGGTATAACAAGTTCATAACTCACATTGATCAACATTTATTAGAGTAGATGAACATACTAGTTGTGTGTGTGTATACATATGATTTTACATGTTTTTTGTACTAACAAACCCAAACCCCACAAAAAGATTTAGCTGAACCAGCGAACCGGTTCCCCAAACCTGAAATAAAGTGTATTTCCTGCAAGATTTCACAAACCATTTAATCTCCTTTCAATTATGCTCTTGCATGAAACCTATCTGATTCCGCCTAGAAAATGGCTAGGGTAAATCTTTCACCACTGAAACCAATTCCCTTAAGGTTTTTGTTCTATATTTGGCTCCAACAAGAAGCTCAAACTCCACAATAGAAAAAAAATAAACAAACATGAGAAAATGAGCTCTCAAATCATCTTTTATATTTTCCCATGGAACTTTCTCGAAAGCACCTTTTAATTTTCCCACTTTAAATATTTCATTAAAGCACCTTTAAAATGCGACTTTTATTATTTCCATTTAATTCACTCAAGTCACGTTACAAAATTAATTAAATTCATTTGTAAAACTTTCTCTTGGGGACATCTTTATTTAATTAATTGATTTATTCCCTGATATAGCCCAGAATTAGCCTATGGGAATTCAATAGGCTAAATGGATCATTTTCTGGCTGCTCCATAAAAACAGACATTACAATTTTTTTCCTTGAAACTAGAAATCTTGAGAGTGTTTTCCTCCTCAAAAGATTTGGAAGAACCCCAATTCATTCCCACAACATAAAAGTATCATTCTCAAAGCTATCTTAAAAAATGAGCCTCAACACCTCATAGCTTTTTGGAGGAACGTAATACAGTTTAAAATTTTAATAATTCATTTCCCACACAAAAAGACATCCTTTGAAATATTAATAATATTTTATATGGAATAGCCCCCTTATCTCTCCTAGAAATCCACTTATAAAACACTTTATTACCTTTGCAACAATCATTTAAATATTTAACATTAGAAACTTAAGTGAACATTAAAATTATTTTACCCAAGTTGCAAAAAGCATTGAGATGGCATCAGAATCAAACTCTGATCATACCAAGATGATACTATAGATGTAGGATGATGATCTAAGCCAACTAGGTGGCACTAAAAATAGACTACTTCACGAACAAGTTTGGAGAAGCCACCAAGTGTCATACAGATCCACACTAACTAGTGAAATCATTTCCAAGAATCAAAGTCATTGCTAACAAACCTAGAGAACTCCAAGAGGTTTGTGGCTCTCTAATCAACAAGAAGCTTGCAAGAAAATTCAAACAATAAGCTAAATGCTCACAAATCAGTTCATCTCAAATGGGGACATTACAAGTGAATAGATTGTTGATGAACAAGATGATGTCCTCCTTATTGATGAATATCTTGTTGAATTGGAGAGCAGAGCTGCAGAAGCAGCAAAATTGGATGCAATGGGAGGAAAACAAAGACACTTTCGAAGAAACAATCTATCATCACTTTGATACTAACTTACCTTCTAGTTTGAGGTCTAAAAGCTTAAGTTACACTAGGAGGGGAAAGAGGGATATGTAGATTCTATTTTGTTGCTTTTTTTCATTTTGACATATCATCATATGTAAACAATTATAAATTTATAATATTGTTATACATTTGAAACTATGAAATTTCAAATTTTGAGAGTTTGGGGATCGTATGACGTGTATAATGTTTGAATTATAACAAATTGACAGTCAAATTAGACTATTGTGTTCTCTTAATGTCATTAATTTCTTTTTTTGTGTGTAATTATAAGTTTTTTCTTTTGCCAAGTTCATGCCAAGTCCCAAGTCTCGAGTAGGAGTGAAAATTTCGGTTTGTTGAGTTCGAATCATAAAGCTATGGGTTTTCCAATCAAAAAATTTCAAGAGTCTTGGGAAATCTTAAAATTTGACATTTAAAAGGTTAATAATGAGATTGCTTCTTTGGTTGAGCCGTGCTTAAGATCTACCTTTTTTCCTTCAAAGGAGTTATATATGAGCAGGTGGATGGGGTAGCTATGGGCTCCCCCCCCTCACCAGTTATAGCCAATCTCTACATGGAATATTTCGAGGAAATGATCCTCCTGTCTTTCTTCCTTAAACCATGTTGGTTGAAATGTTATGTTGATGACACCAATGTTTGTTGGCCTCATGGCCTTGACAAATTGGAAGAATTTCATGCGTACATCAACAACATGACTTCTTGCATTTCCTTCACCAAGGAGCTCGAATCTGATAACCGGGTACCTTTCCTTGATGTTCCACTCATCAAGAAACAAGATGGCACCCTTAGTTGTCATGTGTTCTGCAAGGCTACACATACTGACCTTTATATCCATTGCTCATCCTAACACCACCCTAACCAAAAAGTTGGTGTCCTCAAAATCCTAGCCCTGAGAGCCTATCAAATTTGTGACGTTGAACACTTAAATCAAGACTTATCCCATCTTCACAAAATCTTCAAGTTGAATGGGTATTCTAACAAACAAATATCTAGGTCACTCAACCAAGCCAAGTCCTATTTCTTTTCCAATTCTAACTCCAATTTTTCCCAACCTTCACTTGCTCCAAGTGTCACTCCCCCTCATGTTGAAGGCATCTCTCAAAGAATCACCAAAATCGTTATTAAAAGGGGCCATCAAGTAGCCTTAAAACCCCTTCAGTATTAAGGAATAGGATCCCCCCTCTTAAAGACTCCAAGGATGTTCTTTTAGAATCAGGTATCTATAAAGTGATTTGTTCTTGTGGGGTTTCCTACATAGGCGAAATAGGTTGCTCTTTTTACACCAGATTCAAAGAACACAATGTTTACATCAAGCATGACCGAGTTCACAAATTGGCCTTAGCTGAGTACTCCTCATCCACCAAACGCTATATTTGTTTGGAAAATGCTTAGATTGTTTCCAAGGAGGACAACTTGTACAAAAGGAAACTCAGGGAAGCCATTGAAATTAGCAACCACCCCGTGTAATATTCTGAAATATCCTTAAATGGGTTCTTTGCTGCCCTGGATAAGTTTTAATTAATAAACTATCTTTCAGAGCCTTTTGGTGTTCTTAGAGACTAGACAAAAGATGCAGAAAGTGTTGTTTATTTTTTGGTGATGGGGATTGCAACCATTAACCAATAATAACATAGAATTCAACTCAAAATAAGATATCAGCTTCTGATTTTATTTATGACAGCAGATTACATTCAACTAGGAGTGAAGATACATTCACCAAAACAATTAGAAACATACCACGGATCCAGCGTTGGGGTTTGTTATTGATTTGCTATCCAGAAATGGATACAGGCATGAGTTGAAGGTACAAGGGCAATCCAGATGTACCAATACACTTATACTATCTCCAAATGAATTACCAATAACAAATTGGGCCAAAAACCCAATTACCAGCTAGAAATCCAAATTCTGCCAGGCAAAATTATACAATTTTAGCCTTAAATCCTCACTGTTTTGCTCACCCTGATCTCAATTCAACCCTGATGACTGTGATTTCTTCTACACAGTCCTTGCTGATCTAACAATGAAGTTAAGAGCAAGAAAGGGAGTTAAAACCCTCCATTTTATTTATTATCACTCCACAGCCATTTGTAATGGTACGACCCCCTTGGGAAACAGTATAGCTGCCAAAAGAAATAAGTATTGCACTGAAATTGAATGTATTCTTGCTCAAATCTGATGTAATGACCTTTCTACTAATGATTACTAAGTTTGCTTGTTGAAATGACCCTCAATATGCCTGAAACAAGCTTCTAATGTGTTACACGTGCCTCCTGTAGAAGGGATTTCGTCCTCCTGAAGACCAAATCTGAGGTTTCCGTCTCAAACCTGCTTGCTGTTGTAAATTGCAGACCTGCAACTTCCAAGTTCTTCACAAAATAATATATCATGAATCAAGAATACCTCTAAGGCTGAATACATGAATTCCTTACATTCCACGTGGGATGTACCTACTGCAAATGGCAGCCCTAAGGCTGCAAGGATCACGCCCAAGCTGAAGAATCAATCTGCCATGTTGAAACCCTTACCTTGCAGCCTGAATCCACAATGAAGAATGGCGTACTCAATCTCTGTCAACTATGCACTTTGCCTGAAGAATCCAATGCCAATAACTGCTGAGGGCTACATCCCAGCCAGTCCAGATCTTGGGGTTTGCGTCCCAGATGAAGAATCACTCGCTCAGAGCAATTTCACAAAATAAGTTTGATTGTGTAAAAAGATAATGAACAATTAGGTCTTCATCTCCTTATATCTCCTTTCCTTTCCAAGCCAAACCCTAAAAGGGAGTAAAGTTGGCGCATTATGAAAAGAGTGTTATTTTCTAATTATGGCATCAACTATAGGAAAATAACACTAAATTGCAAATAAATAGCGTTAGGCATCCAAAAAGACTCCGAAAGGTGGGAATCATGTAGCAAAGTTCAAGACCTTTCCAATGAGCTATAACACATAGGCATATCAACCCAGATGAAGCCAGAAACCCCTTATTACTCCGAAATGACTAAATACATAGCCTTATTTTAATTTATTTAATCGCTAACTTAGGAAATATTTAAATATATTAAAATATCTCCACATATCCAATAAGAGCCCAAAATAACCAAACAATCATGAATATAACTTTGTCACCTATCTGTGACCGATGCCGGAAAAGCTGAGCTAACTGGCAGTCCCATCCCTAAAATCTAGGGATGCTCCTAGAAACTAGGAAACACACCCAATCTTCTTGAAACTGAAACCATAGTATGGTCCTGTGGAACCTCAAATATGGAAACTGCCACAACCTCCTAAAAGGTAGAGAATCTCCCTAAAAAGTAGGAACCTCTCTTCAAACACCTGTAACTACTCAAAAGGATCCCGCTCTGCTCCTTGGTCCCGCAGCTAGTCATTCAGTCAACTGCCAGTTCTCCCTAAAAAATAGGAGACCTCGTTCGAAGGTCCGAAACAGCTCACAGAACCCCTGCAAAGCTCCATGACCCTCAGAATAAGTCCCCTAACCATGTCGTCGACCTACGGGAACTCGAATGGTAGGTCAACCCCTGCTCATCTCATGTCACCTAGAAAAGGGGACATTACATATTCCCCTTAATTTTTTCCACAATTACCTTCAACACAACACTTGTTATGGTTAGGAAATGAAAACCAAATGTTGTTGAAAGTAACCCTCCACTTTCTGATCACCGAGAGCCCAACCTGGGACGGTGAGAACATACAACGTTGAGGGGATCGTTAGGTGCTTGAAAACTGAAATTGATTACAATATGGGTGGCAAGCCAACCCCTTCCACTTGTCAGCGAGTAAGATAACCAAATACTTGGCAGTATACCAGCCAAAAAGAAACACTAACATACGAAACAAATCAACTCAACCGCAGTATTTCAGGGGGAGGACTCATTACAGACCAAATCAACTCAACCGCAATATTTCAACGGGAGGATGTAATACAATAAAATCAACTCGACCGCAGAATTTTAGCGGGAGGACTTATTACAATTAATCAACTCTATTGCAGTATTTCAGCGACAGGACATTCATTTTTTCTTGACTACCAACATAGAAGGCGGCTAAGCCATCCTCTTCCACTTGCACGGTGGGAATTACAAATAAGACATAGCAAGAATGATTGATCAGTACTACTGAAACAATCTTACAAAATATAGATATGAGATAAGATAAGAAGCTTAATGCTAATTTCAAACAATCCACTATCAAAATCACACCACACTTGAACACTACTGCTGTTCTAATTCTGCAAGCTAGAAACACACTATCCAACCACTACCAGAAACACCAAAACACTCATAACTTTCTCAAAACTAACCGGAATCACACCAATAATATGCAAATGACTAATATAACATAGGCAGCCAATCCAATACCTCAAACTCGCAACTTAGAAGCCCCGAATGTGTCGCACACATCCCAAGGTAAGTCTGAAAATGGCGCTAAAGCAGCGAACTTCGATTTGCAACAAAAAATTGTAATGACCACCAAAAGCCACGCCAAGATAGGAGAATGATTGTCTTCCCAATACGCTTCCAAAGAGCCGCTACCCAAAACGGTGCAATCACTTGGTCAAGAGGCATGAGCAAAATATGGTTTCAGCAACTCTGCGACCAGCAACAAGGATACACTCCAAAATCCACACAAAACTCTCCACAATCTGCAGAATACTCACGGACAGCACTGGAATTACAGGAACACGGCTAGGTACTATCTTCCAAGTACGAAATTGAGACTTAGCTAGGAAGCCACACTTCGAAGCTCAAAATTCAATCGCCAAACCAACAGCATAACGATGCAATTTTATAAGATATCCAAATGGGAGGCCAAGCACCTGTATTTATAGTTTTTTCCTTGTAAATTCAAATGTAAATGCTTCCAAATTCACCTCTCCAATTTGCATTTCATTTCACTCTCACATGGCGTCCAAATGACATTTCATTTCAATTCCCAAGGTAGGCGCCCAAGTTGCATTTTGACCAATAATTCAACAAGTTCAAACTTGCCAAAGTCTTCAATAAAACTTAATGCATTCTTCAAATTTCAATGCCTAACTTAGGAAAATATAACATTGATATTAGATATAAATATGTCTTTTCCTAAGTCGGCCAATATATCATTAATCAGTAATAAAATAATTTAAATATTAAACCCTAGGATAAGGAAATAATATTTAATTAAATCACTTATGACTCCAATACTGATTATCAACAAAATCCAAGATGAAGTTGAGCAATGAAGACCACTGAACTGCTATAGGATTAGGACCCTATCCAAACTGCTAAAAATAGAATTGCTCAATACTGCCACTTACTAAAAATAGTAAGTCATGAAATACTCCTCCGAAAACCATGATCTTCGCACTCAGAGAAAGAACTTGGAAAGCTCAGTAAGACAACATCATGCAAACAGCCATGTTAAAGATGATAGCTTCAGTCAGATAAATATGATCATGAATAAGACTTACATCATCAGAATATTTCATATATGTATGCCAATATACATAGTAATAATCATTGAGTTTCTTATTACTATGTACATTAATATACAGACATTCTTTCCATGAATAAATTAAATTATATAATGATTGATCATATATAATGATTGATAATGACTAATTAGTATAAAGTGTATCGGCTATCCTCTTCGATCCACCATAAATCGATAATGTGTATCAATTTATTTAAGTCGATTATGTGTATCGATTAACTGACTTTTCAATTTAACATACCGATTGTGAATCGGTTGTGTTAACTGAATAGTTAACCTCCGATGATGAATCGATATCTATTTAATTGTTTGTAATGGCACAACGAATTTTTAATGCCACCGATTATGAATCGGTATTAGTTTATAACAATAAACGGTCTGCTAATGCCACCGATTATGAATCGGTATTGGTTAGATTAGATGGACAGATATATCGGTGGAGAGACATGCCTCCACATGTGTGGAGACATGTCTATCCATCGATGTGCCTCCCCATCTAATATATATGATTCACAAACAAATCGATGTGTACCGAAATCAATCAGTGCAAATCCTAGAAGATCAATCTGTTAAGATATAGCTTCATTCGTATTAATATATATATTAATATATATATATATATTATATATATATATATATTATATATATATATATATTGATACTTTATTATAATGAAGAAGTTGTAATAAATGTTATTATCATTATTATTAATATAGTAATGATAATATTATAATGCATGATAAATATTACATTATATTATATTATCATTACTATATTAATAATATAGTAATGGTAATATTAATACATTATCGAAATGAATGATGAAATGCAATGCCGACACTGCTGTATACATTACCAACTGCCGACACTGCTGTATACATTGCCGACTGCTGTTTGCGTAGGCTTACATTAAACAGTCTCCATGTTAATGTAAGCGACTGTTGTTAACAGTCGCTTACATTAACATAGCGACTATATACTATATACACCGTTTCATTGTTATGCGATGTTTCATTTGAGAGTCACGATCCTTGGGAAGTGACCGATCATTATTATATATATATATTGTGTGCAGTGAGGGTTCGAATACAATCAGTTAAAAAGGTTCATTGCTATTCTCCCCTCACTGCATACAATATTATATGCTTCAAATTAAAACAGAGATACACATATATATATCAGCATTAAATAAATAACAGTACTGAATATATTAACAGTGAATATATTCCCAAAGATCTGATTTCTTAACATGGTATCAGAGCAGAGTTAAAGGGAATAAAATTCTGAATTATTATTGAAATACAAAGGAAAGATATCATTTAAAGAAGGAGGATTCAATCACAAATCATCAAAATGACCACCGGAATCAAGATGGAAGATAGATTGGAAGGAGCATCAAATTTTCTATCATGGAAAATTAGAATCACCACACTATTGCAAGAACTGGAATTAGAATCTTTCATAGAAGAAGAAAAAGAAATGCCTACAGACGAAGCAGAGAAAACGACTTGGAAAAGGAGGAACAATAAAGCCAAGAAATTAATTGTTGATTCAAGACTCCATTCTCCCAAGAATAGCAAGATTAACAACAGCATATGAGGTTTTCAAGAAAATTCAAGAAACGTATGAGATAAACAATACAAGTCGTATATTAACATTGAAGGAGCAATTATTGACCATAAAAATGAACAAAGGAGAAACAATTACATCTTAATTCTTAAGAATTGCTGAAATACGAGATCAACTATTTTCAATTGGTAACACTATAGAAGACATGGAATTATCTTTAATAGCACTAAGGGGATTACCAACATCATGGGAGAATTTTATTCAATGCATAAGCACACGTCCACCTCTACCAAAATTTGATCAACTCAAGAACGACTATACTCAGGAAGAATCAAGACTTATTACCAGAGGAATAGGTCTAAAGAAAGAGGGAGAAACACAAGCACTCAATACAAAGTCTCACAACAAAAAGAGAAAATCCTTCAAAAGAAAGAGGGGATTCAAAAGAGATTTTTCTAAAATTCAATGTTACAAATGTGATAAATATGGGCACACTCATCGACATTGTCCTGAAAGGCAAAAGACTCAAGCCACCGTAGCTGAAGCAAAAGAAATTCCACTCTTCTTTACAGCTTTTTCAAGTGAACTAAACTCCAATAATAGAACTTGGATAATTGATAGTGGTGCATCAAGACATATAACCGGATTCAAAAATCAGTTTGAGACACTTGAAAATTATTCAACCAAAGAAGTAACTATTGGAGATAACTCCACCTACCCAGTGAAAGGAATAGGGACCTGCACTATCAAGATAAAGAATGGAGTATCTCTACAACTGAAAGATGTTCTATTTGTACGTGGAATCAAAAGAAACTTAGTTTCTATATCAGGACTAGCAGACCAAGGATTCCGTGTCACCTTTAATGAGGACAAGGTTCTATTATGGCCTAAAAACTCAAATATGAAGAATGCTACAATAATAGGGACAAGAGACAGTAGTCTTTATAAAATATGTAATGATCAAAAATCTGCACTAACTCATGAAATCCCAAATCACAATGAATTATGGCATAAAAGGTTAGGACATCTAAGGTATAATGCTCTACCTTTAATAAACAAAATTACTACGGGTCTTCCACACTTTAAAAATAATCATCCTAGCATTTGTAAAGGTTGTGCACTAGGAAAGAATATAAAAGGGTCTTTTCCTACAAATGAGCACAAATCTAAAGTAATCTTAGAATTAATTCATTCTGATTTATGTGGGCCCATGTCAACACCTTCATTAACAGGATCACTATACCATATTATTTTTGTTGATGACTATTCTCGGAAAACTTGGATATACTTTCTTAAGGTTAAAGAATCAAGTGAGGTACTATCTAAATTCAAAGAATTTAAAGCTTTAGTAGAAAATCAAACAGATAAAAGAATAAAAGTATTAAGATCAGATAATGGAGGTGAATACAAATCTGACATATTTATAGAATTTTGTAACTCTGTTGGGATTAAGAGGGAGTATACTGTACCATATAATCCTCAACAGAACGGAGTAGCAGAAAGGAAGAATAGATCCATAATCGAAGCAGCAAAAGCCATGATGCTCAATCAAAACCTTCATATTTCTTTTTGGGCGGAAGCTTCAAATACAGCAGTATATATTCAAAACCGGTGCCCACACTCCATATTAGAAAACATAACACCAGAAGAAGCATTCACAGGGATCAAACTAGATCTAAGTCATCTCAGGATATTTGGATGTTCTGTATACATTCATGTACCTAAAGAGAAGAGGACAGAACTAGAACCATCAGGTAAGAGAGGCATACTTGTTGGTTATAGTGAAAACACAAAAGGGTATCGAATTTACATTCCAGGACAAAAATCTGTTGAGATAAGCAGAGATGTGAAATTTGATAAAAATAACTCATTTAAAAACTTTGAAGAAGATAACATCCCAAAGATAGAAGAAGATCTCACTGCTGAAATTGAGAGGGAGGATATAGAAGAACCTGAATCTCCTGTCATTGAAAATGAGAATACTAATATAATCAATAGTAAGAAAAGGCCATTATGGGCAAGGCAAATAATTAAAGAAAATAATGTAGAACCAAATGAAATATCTCATGAGAGTAAAAGGACAAGAACTCAAAAATGTTATGCAGCTCTTATAACAGAAATCAATAACTCAGAACCATCAAATACTAAGGAGGCATTGTCTAATCAAGCATGGAGAGAGGCAATGATTGAAGAATATCAATCTATAATAAAGAATGATGTCTGGGACATAGTACCTAGACCTAAAAACAAAACCGTTGTCTCTTCTAGATGGCTATTCAAAACTAAATATGCTCCTGATGGAAGTATTGAGAAACATAAAGCTCGGTTTGTTGCTAGAGGGTTCTCACAAAAAGCAGGTATTGATTAAGAAGAAACATTTGCCCCTGTAGCATGGTATACATCAGTCAGAACCATTATTGCTATAGCAGCCTCTAAAGGATGGAAGATACACCAGATGGATGTGAAAACAGCATTCCTTAATGGCACTATTAAAGAAGAAGTATACTTAGAGCAGCTAGAAGGGTTCATTATACATGATGCATCAAAATATGTTTGCAAACTCAAGAAAGCACTATATGGGTTGAAACAAGCTCCTAGAGCTTGGTATGAAAGGATAAACAGCTATCTTTCAAAATTAGGATACTCTAAAAATAATGCAGATCCTAACATTTACTTTAAGATAACAGATGGCAACATGGTTATTTTAGTTCTTTATGTAGATGATCTTTTAATAACAGGAGAGGATCATCTTATTACAAAATGTAAGCAAGAACTCACTACTGAATTTGACATGAAAGATTTAGGACTATTACATTATTTCTTAGGGTTGGAAGTATCTCAAAAGGAAGGCTATATTTTGTTAAATCAACATAAATACACTATTGATATTCTAACCAGATTTGGAATGATGGAGTGTAAGCCTTTATCCACACCTATGGAAACAAATTTGCACAAACTCAAAGTTGAAGCAGAAGAGTCTGAACCTACTGATCCTACATTGTATAGAGAAATTGTTGGTTCTCTTATGCACTTGGTGAACACTAGACCTGACATCTGTTATGCAACCAATGTTGTGAGTCACTTTATGTGTGAGCCCAAGAAAATTCACTTAATGGCAGCTAAGCATATCTTGAGATATCTATGAGGATCTATTGGATTTGGGCTAAAGTATGAACAGATAGAAATCAATCTTCAAGGATATTTTGATTCTGATTGGGCCGGAAGTACGACGGATCGGAAAAGCACTACAGGGTGTTGCTTCAGTCTTGGTTCGACTATGATTTCCTAGTTCAGTCGAAAACAGTCAACAATAGCATTAAGCTCCACTGAAGCTGAATATATGGCAGCATCCATGGGAGCACGTGAAGCTGTATGGTTAAGAAAGTTATTATTTGGATTGTTTGGAAAACCTTTAGATCCAACTGTGATTCACTGTGAGAATCAAAGTTGTATCAAGTTATCTGTTAATCCAGTTTTCCATAACAGATCCAAACACATTGAGATTCCATATCATTACATAAGAGATATGGTAGATAGAAATGTTGTAAGGCTAGAGTACATTAGTACTGAAGAACAGAGTGCTGATATTTTCACTAAGCCACTAGCAAAACTGAAGATAGAATACTTCAGAAACAAACTTGGTATGATCAAGTTGTGAAATATGATTTATATTCCTCTTATTTATAAGTTTTTATTCATGAATAAATGTAAAAAAATATGTGTATATTGAAATATTGTGTAAAATGATCATTTGTGTGGGTTAACATTTCAAGGTGACGATCTTGTAAATGGTTAACCAAAGTGTCAAGATAGACTACTTAAATGTGTGTCCTGATTGTGCGGAGATCTTGACTCTTGTTATTACTGGATGTGTAATAACGAAACCATATCATGATAGACTACTTAATTGTGTGTTCCGACTGTGCGGAGATCATGATATTCAAGTCTATACTCATGATGAGACTACATTAACTTGTATGTCCCGAAGTGCGGATGTCATGATAGACTTTTAATGATTAATACTCACTCGCTAAGAGGGAGTGTTAAGATATAGCTTCATTCGTATTAATATATATATATATATATATATATATATATATATTGATACTTTATTATAATGAAGAAGTTGTAATAAATGTTATTATCATTATTATTAATATGGTAATGATAATATTATAATGCATGATAAATATTACATTATATTATATTATCATTACTATATTAATAATATAGTAATGGTAATATTAATACATTATCGAAATGAATGATGAAATGCATTGCCGACACTGCTGTATACATTACCAACTGCCGACACTGCTGTATACATTGCCGACTGCTGTTTGCGTCGGCTTACATTAAACAGTCTCCATGTTAATGTAAGCGACTATTGTTAACAGTCGCTTACATTAACATAGCGACTGTATACTATATACACCGTTTCATTGTTATGCGATGTTTCATTTGAGAGTCACGATCCTTGGGAAGTGACCGATCATTATTATATATATATTGTGTGCAGTGAGGGTTCGAATACAATCGGTTAAAAAGGTTCATTGCTATTCTCCCCTCACTACATACAATATTATATGCTTCAAATTAAAACAGAGATACACATATATATATCAGCATTAAATAAATAACAGTACTGAATATATTAACAGTGAATATATTCCCAAAGATCTGATTTCTTAACACAATCTTATTCTAAACACAACAATAGTTGTGATATAATCAGCAGCACTTGAAGTATTATTAAAACTTAGGAATTCAATATACTTTGCGAACATACTATCTCCCTTTATACTTGTAGCAACTTATAAGAATCATAGGTTAGGAAGATCATCAATTGTGAGACAATAAAATTAAAAGACACCTCTATTTTATCTACTAAGAAATCTAATCTACATTAACATGGTATTAGAGCAAGGTCAAGGAAGATTCGATTAGATTTGAGATAGTAGATTAATCTAGACTATCATTTTGCTCAATAGGAAGAATCACATTCCTTTCTTCATAATGGCAAGCAAAGTCAGATTCGAAGATCGTCTTGAAGGAGCAGCAAACTTTGTATCATGGAAGTTTAGGATCATGCTTACCTTGAAGGAGAATGAACTAGATTCATTTATAAAGGGAAACATACCTGAACCAGATGATGATGTTGAGAAAATTGAATGGAACAAGAACAATGGAAAAGCCATGAAAGTGATCGTGGATGCAGTTAGAGACCATATAGTTCCAATTATTTCAAAGTATGACACAACATACCGCATGTTTAAATCACTTGAAGACATGTATGAAATAAACAATACCAGCAGAGCTCTCACGTTGAAAAAACAACTCCATCGTGTAAAGATGAATAAGGGAGAAACTGTCACATCATATTTCATGAGGATCACTGAATAGAGGGACCAACTTTCCACAATTGGTCATCTAATTGACAACAAGGAGTTAATGTTGATGGCTCTAAATGGACTCCCAACATCATGGGAATCATTTATTTAAGGAATAAGTGAACGTTCAAAACTTCCCAAGTTCGATCAGTTGAAGACGGATTGCATTCAAGAAGAATCCAGATTGATTACCAGGGGGATTGACCAAAATGCAATCAATGAAGACATTCATGTGTTGAATTCTCACTCACAAGAAAGGGAAGAAGAGAAACTTCAAGAGGAAGAAGGATAGGGGCACCAATAGAAAAGGCTCTTCCAAGAAGAGGAGGGACATGTCTCAAGTGCAGTGCTTCAGATGTGATAAATATGGACATTATGCCATGAAGTGTCCAGATAGGCCAAAACAACAAGCCTCCATTGTTGAAGTTGAAAAGGCTAGCATGGAGAATGAACCCGAGAAGTTTGTCTTCTATTCAGCCTTATCAAGCCAAGTATCAACCGGTCTCAACACCTGGGTAATTGATAGTGGAGCCTCGAGCCATATCACCAAATTCAGAGAACATGTAGACACTATGGTGGAAAAGTCTGATGAGGAAGTAACCATTGGGGACGATTCTAACTACCCAGTCAAAGGGATTGGAACGTGTACCATAAATTTAAAATCAGGCATATCACTTCATCTTACAGGAGTATTATTTGTGCTAGGAATAAAGAGAAATCTAGTCTCCATTTCTGCACTAGAAGACAAAGGGTATAGGATAACCTTCATGGAAGGCAAAGTTCTAGCATGGCCAAAGAACTCCACAATCAAGAAGGCTCATACTATAGGAGTTAGACATGGATGCCTTTACAAACTATGCACTACTCCCACTCAAGACCTAATTCATGAGACTTCAAATTCAAACGAGATTTGGCACAAATTATTAGGGCATCTCCATTTTCGTGCTCTACCCTCCATAGAGAAAATGGTGATTGGTTTGCCTAAGCTAAATCAAAATCATGAAGGAACTTGCAAGGGTTGTGCCCTAGGATAGAATACAAAAGGAACTTTCCACAATCGTGATAGCAAATCTAAAAATGTATTAGAACTAATTCATTCTAATTTATGTTGACCCATGTTTGTAACCTCTATAGGATGATTCTTGTAAAATGTAATATTTGTAGATGACTTCTCTAGGAAAACCTGGATATATTTTCTTAAATGTAAAGAGTCTGAAGAAATCCTTATAAGGTTCAAGGAATTCAAAGCTCTTGTAGAAAACATGTTAGGGAAGAAAATCAAAACATAAGGACAGACAATGGGGGGGAATATACTTCAAACATTTTTAAGGAGTTTTGTGTAAATACTGGGATTAGGAGGGAGTTTACTATACCTTATAAGCCCCAACAGAATGGGGTAGCAGAAAGAAAGAATAGGACCAGAGTAGAAGCTGCTAGAGCTATGATGTATGATCAAAACATAGAAACTTCATTTTAGGCTAAAGCCTCTAGAACAACTGTCTACATCCAAAATAAATGCCCTCATTCATTTCTAGATAACAAAACACCTGAAGAAGCATTTACAGGCATCAAACCTGATATAACTCATCTAAGAATCTTTGGTTGTCCAATCTACTTACATATACCTAAAGCAAAGAGGTCTAAGTTAGAACCCTCGAGCAGAAAAGGGATGTTTGTAGGCTATAGTGAAACATCTAAAGCCTATAGGATATACATACCTGGCCAAAGATTAATTGAACTTAGCAGAGATGTCATCTTTGAGGAAGACATTTCTTCCAGGAAATCCAAAGGCTCTCTTGAGATAGAAGATCAAGATCCTCCTGACAATATGGAAGAGGATCATGCTCCTGAGATTCAAAGGGAGACTCCTGAAGAAATTGACAGTGAAGATCAAATTGCTCCTTTAGATGAACCCAGTAGTGCAAACCGAAAGAGACCACTTTGGGCTAGGAAGATGATTCAGGAAGCCAAGAAATTGACAGTTATCACCTGTTAGCTCACAAAGATTGCTCTGTTTCCGGTGACAAAGTTTTACTTTTGCTCTGTACCGGTAGAGATGCCTGCATTCCTATTTGCCAATTTTATGCTTGATATCAAGTTGATTTCAAAGCATCTTTACTCTTGATTCTTTTTCTTCTTTCTTTTCTTGTCTCTCTTTTCTTTGGCATAGTAGGCAATGAAGCCTACGCAGGATTGAGCGTAACAGTGGTTGCTAAAGCATAGCTTTGGACCTTATCATCGATGTAGTGTCCCTTTGATTAACAACTAATTGTATACGATTTTTAAAATGTGTTTGTGGAGTAATCACAATGTCGGGGATAGGTTTTGACAAAAACAAGATCTTGCAAAGAAAGGGATTCTAGATCAATCCAACCTCATCATGGGGCGCTCCATCAATCAAGAGTCCTCCCCGAACTTAGATCCTAGAAGTAGAAGGATACAGAAATCTAGAATCGCACCAAATTTGTTCACAACATAGGCTTCCTTTCAAAATTGATAGGGGTCCCAAAACAAAACAGGAAAACGGGAAACTAAACTATTATATACAGGAGGAAAAGCTTCAGAGAAACCTAAGGCTGGAAATAATGCTTGAGGAACTAACCGTTTACAAGCAAGGGTATGTCCTCACCTGTTAGGGTCTTGAGTCGGAATGCATTTTCTCCCAAAATTTCAGAAATCTGGAAAGGAACGAGCCACAGATTATCAAACTTGTTGTGCTCTCCCTTCCACTTGTGAGCTTTGTCCCAACAGAGGACGAGGTCAGAAATGTGGAAGGCTTTTACTTTTGCCCTTCTGTCAAACCAACGCTTGACCACTTCTTGGTGTTTAGCAAAATTATCTATAGTGTTGTCTCTCTTTTCTTCCAAATACAGCAGTTGGGACAACCTGGCCTCTACAGAGTTGTCGATTCCCAAATATTCCTTCATGAATTGCAAGGTTGGTATTCTCAATTGTATGGGAAAAAAAGGGTCAAGGCCATATACCAAATGGTATGGTGAAGTTTCGATGGCGGACTTACATCTAGTACGGTCAGCCCAAAGGGCAAATCGGAGTTGGGTGTGCCAATCTTTCGGATTCTTGTCCAGAAGTTTCTTAATTACTTGCAGCAGGTTTTTGTTAGTGGATTCTGCCAAATTGTTACCTTGGGGATAGTAGTTAGATGAAAACTTTAATGTTATCTCATAATCAAAGGCCCAATTTGAAAATTTTAATGATGCAAATGCAGAACCATTATCACAAACTAAAGCATGAGGACAACCAAAGCGTGTAATAATGTTTTCTTCTAAAAATTTGATAACAGCATCAACATTGCATTGCTTTAAAGATTGAGCTTCAGACCACCTCGTACAATAGTCAGAAGTGGTTAGAATGTACCTGTGTTGCGCAGAGGAGGGCAGGTTGATCGTACCTATGAAGTCGAGAGCCCACTGGCCGAATGGTTTTACCTCTATGACTGGTCAGAGTGGCATGGCTGGGGTTCACTCCTTAGTTGCAGCTACCTGGCAGATATGGCAGGTCCTCACATGTTCATGGGTGTCCCTGAATAAGGTAGGCCAATAATAGTTTGCCCTGAGGATTTGGTGGGCTATTGCTAAGCCTGACCCATGACCTGTTCCAAACTTAGTATGGAACTGCCCTATGATTTGGCACGCTTCATCTCTATTCACGCATCTTAGGTAGATGCCTTCGTGGTTTCTTCGATACAAGACAACACCTTGCAACATGAAATGACTGCTCTTCATCCTCAAAGCCCTTTTCTGCACTGGATTAAGTTGTGATGGACATTTTTGATTAAGGAGATAAAAGGTTATGTCATCATACCACTCGTCTGGCGAGACTTGTTCAATCAGGTATTGCTGATGTACGATTCTTGAGCATTCAGATGCGAGGGTCTACGTCAAAGCCTGACCTCTGACTAGTTTCATGGGCTGAATTTCAATGTCATACTCTTGGATGATGGTCACCCATTTACCTCTCCTTTCACCTAGCTCGTTCTGCATCAACAATGTCTTTACTGCCACATCCGACACTATGGCATATACCCTACTTCTTAGTATGTAATGCCGGAATTTCCTAATAGCTTTGACTAGTGCATAAGCTTGCTTCTCAATATTCGGGTATCTCAACTCAGCTTCTTTCAGCGGAGTGCTCATGAATGCTATTGGGTGTTCTCCTTCTTCTTCCTTTCGCTGAGTTAAAATTGTTGCACAAGTGTGTTCAGAGACGAAAGAATATATGTAGAATGGCATTAGGTAGTCTGGGCTTACCAAAACCAGAGCCTGGACAATAGCTTGTTTGATCTCCTCAAACGCTTTTTTGGTTACTAGGGTCCACTCTATCTTAGCATCTTTCTTGAGCATATCATTGAGCGGGCGAACTATTTCAGCAAATCCAGTTATAAATTTTCTGACAAAATTTATCTTCCCGAAGTATGACTTAAGTTCCCTTTTGCTTGTGGGGAGATTGATTTGCAATATGGCTTTTATTCTATCGGGGTCGATTGAGATCCCCTTTTCTAAAATAACATGACCGAGAAGCTTACATCCAGTCACACCAAACATACACTTCTTGGGATTTAGAGATATCCCAAACTGGCGACAGCGCTGAAAAACTTTTCGCAGATCATTCACATGGTCTTCTCTTTGCTTGGAGAAAACTGTCAAGTCATCCATATCGATAATGATGCACTGGCCTACAAGGTCCTTAAAGGCGATGTCCATGGCACGCTGAAATGTGGCTCCTGCATTGATCAAACCAAAAGGCATCCTTTTATAAGCAAACACTCCCCACTTGGTGGTGAATGTGGTCTTCAGCCGATCCTCATACTCGACCATTACTTGGTTGTACCCGGAATATCCGTCTAGAAAAGACATCATCTGGGATCCATTGACCATCTGCAAGACTTCATCAAGCGAAGGTAGCGGGTAGTTATCCTTTTTTGATGCTTTGTTCAAATTGCTGAAGTCAACACACAATCTGATTTCACCGCTCTTTTTCCTTACAGGAACTAGGTTAGCGACCCAGGTAGAATGTCGTACTGGAAAAATAATGCGAGCAGCCAGCAATTTTTTTACTTCTTGATATATCAAAGGCTCGAGGAGGGCATTCACCGGTCGCTGTCTTAGTCTAAAAGGCTTTGAGTCTGGCTTCAGGGGTATGGTATGAGTTATTACTGAAGTGTCATAAGTCTTAAGATCCTCATACCCCCAAGCAATGATATCTGGGAATTCTCTCATGTTCTTGAGAATTCCATCTCTTTCTTGAGATGTACATACCTTGCCAATCAGCACATTCTTTTGATTCTCTTGTGTGCCAATGTTGATCTTATCACAGGCGCCTCCTTCAGAAGTACCTTCCTTGCGAGATTTGAGCTAGTCCCAGTCGAAGATCCTTTCTAACTACACCATACCTCTGGGAATGGTGTTTGTCTTGAGATTCAAGACTCCTTCGATGTCAATCTCAACTTCTTGAGGTTCTTCTTCATAAATAATCTGTGCAGCAAACGCATCGGAGCTTGTGATGAAATCGATGATGTGCTTATCATCATCAAACACCTGAAAATTAGTGACATTGTCCGGAATGGATGGGACTGATGTCAACTCCACTATGAATTTTTTCAAACTTTGCATAGACAGAGGCTCGAGGGAACTTGCGGCCTGTGCCAATGAATCAGCAACCTGATTCTATGATCGGAAGATGGCTTTGATGTTGAAAGCATCAAAACTCTCAATTATATCCCACAACTGGTTGCAATAGACACTGAGTCTCTTATCATGGCATGTGTATTGTTTTCGAACTTGCCGAACTACCACCTCTGAATCTCCGAAACAGTGTAGGATCTGAGCTCCCTTCTTGATGGCTAGCAGCAAACCATGAATCAAAGATTCATATTCTGCTATATTGTTAGTACAGTGAAACTGTAGTCGGTAGGAGGCCAAATAGGTTTTACCGGTAGGACTTATAAGTTCTACCCCTGCTCCGGCTCCTCGCTTGAATTTCGAACCATCAAACCTTAAAGTCCAAGTCTGATTTAGGCTGACAACTTTACTGGTTACGATTGTTGGGCTCACAATTTCATTCCTTTCTTGCTCAGGGGGCCTCCTTTCAGGAATCTCGAGGAAAGCAGTGTCCTCTTGCCTAAGAGTATGGGCTTCCAACACCTCTGAATGTCTCTTCCATACTTGATCTAATGCTGTTCTGCATAATGAACATGTCATTTCTGAATGGGCAGCATTGTGAACTCTGCACCAGTCTAATAAAAGTAAATCCTTAATAGAATCTTGGCAGTCTAGATGCTGCATCTGCTCTATGTATTTGCAGAAAAAGTTTTTAAAACTGTTGAACAACTCATTTTCTTCTTGGGATGGCATCATCTTATCATAATTTTCCCCAATTGCTCCCAGATTTTGAACTGGATTTGAACATTGCACCAAGAAAACTTCGTTTGTTGAGCCTATGTCAGCCCTGTAAGTGCCCATATCTGACTCTAGAAACAGGGTCTCATTTATATTCGGTGATCATCAATTTAAGCCTGGGTTCAGACTCAATCCGGATTTGATTTGCTACACCTCTCCATGGTAGCCACATGTGGGTGAAACTAGAATGCAGCCAACCGTTAAGGACGCGGGTCCAGTCTCGGCTAAGCAACATGCCATATGCTCCTGGGATGTCCACTACCTGAATGTCAATGTACATCTGGATGCGCGGATCTACTGTCACCTGCATGTCGATATTATTCAACTCGCCCACCACGATCACTTCAGACTTATCTAGTTGAGTAACTTTTCGGTTAGTCTTGGTGGGGGTTAGGCCTAGAGCAGTGCATACTGATAGGGGCATAACGTTAGCTGAAGCTCCTGAATCTATGAGACAGTTATGCAAGTTCTTACCAAAGATTCTGAGAGTTAATAGGAAAGGTGGGGGTTCTAGCTTCTCAGTAAACAAATTGATAGTAGCCTCGGATGGGAGGGTGTCATTGTTCATGATTGAGATATCTTGAGTTCTTCCTCATGCGCGCACTCCAAAACCAATCTCCATGGGCTGATCATTTGAGAACTCGGGTTGTGCAGCATAATTTACTGTTGCACCCCTAGGATTCGTTGGTCCTCGTACCTCATTGTTGACCTTCTAGGGCTACCCTGGTGGCATTCTCTGTCCAGAGTTCTCAGCAGTTCCTTTAGACTGAACAAGCAAAGGTTCCTTAAGGCTGCCCAAGACCATATCCCTGACCTCGGAAACTTTCATCAGTTCAGCAAGGGATAAACTGATTTTAATCTTCTTGAATTCATCTTCTACCAACTAGCCTAGTTTAGTAATTTCTATATTGCTAGATGGTTTATCACTCGGGCCCTAATTTGTGGCAGTAGTCGGCTGATTTTGAGAAATAAGTACTCTTGGAAAGGCTTGTGTCTTCTGTGGCTGACTTTGGCTCACATACTGTTGCGGTGCCTTAGGATAACTTGGGTTGTTATTGGCATTTTGATCTGGAGGAACTTGAATATCTTTGGGAGGCGTGGAAGTAGTATAAGGGCCACTATTGTTGTTTTGGTTGTTGTTGTAATACCCCCGATTGTCGCGTTGGTACTACTGAAATGCATTCACATCAGCAAGCTGGTTTGGGTCTGCAACCTCATTTTCATCCTGATTAGGGAAGAAAAACGGGTGAATATAGGTCTCTAAGACAAGCGATGTATCATACCTTGGTGATGGGACTAAGTCAAACCCGATGGGAGGAAGCACTGGTTGGGGCATTGTGTTCCCAACCTCGCGCTGAAATATATTAGCTGCCACCTGAAACTCATCACATTGCAGCTCTAAGTGCTGGTTAGTATTATGTAACCTACACCAATTAGATAGAGTTGCCTTTGCCAAAAATGCCCTATCTGTCAGTCTGTTTTCCGATGCTAGTGGGTTATCTAGTGGAGTGGGGACTCCTTCGTTGTTAGGACGGGTGTTCCATGTCCTTGTGGGCCTTTGATATCCCTGGTTTTGGTACTGACTTTGGTGTAGACCTTGCTGCTGATTTCTCTGACTACTCTGTAATTGGTTATTCTGATTTCGCAGATAGGTGACTTCAAAGGAAAGTTTTTTCATTTGGTCAGTCAACTCCCGCATCTCATCCTTCTCCTCTTGAGTTCTAGACGATACTGCAGTATTTTGCAGATATACGGGTTGATTAGGAGGGATTTGAGATATAGGCAATCCTGGGTGGAGCACCAATTGATTTGTAGGTTGCTAAGGCTGATATGCCAATTGCGGAATTGGATTCATGATAGGCGTTTGGTGAGCCAAAGCCTGGCCGATTTCTTGAATTTGGTTAGGCATAGCGGGAGGTCCTAATTGCATCAATGGTCCGACGATGTTTTGGCCTAGTCCTTTACTGATCTCCATAGCCTTAGCATAGGCTTCAGTTAACGTGGTCGATGCGGGTTGTGACTGTCGGACAAACATCGCTGTCAAATAGTCTAGAGCTGAATAGTAGATTTCTCTTGCTGAAGCATCACTTACCACATACGGGTCTTGCAATCGGGTATAGGCTTTATGGAACCTGTTGTTGAAGGAACTGATTGGCTCATGTCCCTGTCTTTTGACTTCTACAAACTGTCGGTATAGCTCTGTGGGGGTTATAGGAATACCGTACTTTCCCGTAAAAGTCGTCTTCAGCTTCTCCCAAGAATCAATAGAAGATACTGGCAAGTGGATGAACCAGTAAAATGCGTCTTCCCCCAATGAATAAGGGAAAAGTCTACATGCAACGTCTGCATACTCAATTTGTCTATTGTGTAATGCATCTTCAAATATTTTAATATGCTCCTCTACTGTTCTATTTGGATCATTTACGTGAAAAATAGAACAAAACCTATCCGGGCTCTTGGGCATACCATGATAAGCTGGGAAAATGATTGGTGATGGATTGTCCACCAACCAAGTCGCACCATTCGGAGCAGGTGGGTTGTGCGCCATCTGTGGCTGATTTATTGGAACTACAATGGGAACTCGAGTTGCAACAGCTGGAGCTGTAAAAACTGCGCTTTTTGGGACGGCAAACTGTTGGTGCGAAGAACTAGGCTCACTGGGGTCTGCAACCCGGCGATAACTTTTGTGCCTGTAAAAGTGAAATCCAGCAAATCTTTCGTGCTCCGGGCTAGACTTTAGGACTCTTTTGAACCTCTCCGGACAGAAAGATCCAATTCATTCCAGCGTGAGTTATTTCAAAATGTCAATTCTACTGATATAGTGTGGGAGTAGGTGCAGGAGCTAAATTAGCTTCTTCCTAATCTCTCTGATTCTATGCATCGATGCGATCAGCAATCTCCTGTTCCTCCTCAAGGATAAAACGCATTCGAGACCAGTCGGGATAATTTCTTTTTACGGACCAGGGCAAGCTATATAACTCTGTGATGAGGTTCTCTTGTTCGTCGTTGAAGTTCAAATCTGGCTGTATCACTGGTTCGACATCTCTTCCTGGTTGAGGATTAATGGGCAAACCCATCTCTGACCATGTTAGCGGACTAGAAGGAAAACTGTCGGATCTCTTTAAAAACTCACTTGTGGAGGGCAGTGATCCTTTGTCTATCTAGATTTTTCCTGATCACAATCTCTATTTGCAGACCCTTTTCTTCTTCTTGATTAATAGTGCGACTTACTTGTCTGAAATGAGGGTGATTTGCTTCTGATTTCCAGGTAAGTGCTTGTAACTAATCTGCAATATATGACTGATTCAGTCCTTGACCAGGTTGTTCAAGGGGAAGGTCGAGCAGGAATTCATGCAGCAATACCATACTGCATTACGCCCTCCTTCTAGCGCCAATTTTGTTGACGCGGAGGAGGGTAAAAAAAGCTATAAATGTTACTCCTTGAAAATATAGACTGATATGATCTAGATTTAGTTGTTTAGACATTCATCATACCAGCCCTCCTAGCGCCAATTCTGTTGACGTGTCTAAAATTGCTGAACTCGCGACTTCTTCCGACCAACGCAGAATAGAATGATCTCGCTGAGTATCCTATCCTCTCTTGAGATAAGGAAATCCCTAATGCTGTTTTTCGTTTGATCAAAGGGGACGACCTCAAGGTTTTGATTGTCAGGTCTTGACTGCGGGATTACTCAGTGGTTTAATGTGTTCTACTGGAAACACAAGGGGACTTACGATAAAATAGGCAATTGCTGGATGAGTTCCCTAAAACTTTAACAGTCTCGTTATCGATTGGTTTCGGTTGCATGATACTGTTTCAGCAGGACTGCGGATTCTTCTTGGTAAAAAAAAAGGGGGAAAAAGAGGGATAGGGAAAGAGAGGTATAGGAAGTTTAAATTATTTAACTAAGATAGCATATTCAGAAAACAGACAGAAACCTCCAAATAACTAGATTAAACATTACCAGCCACTTAAGCACAATACTTGTATGAATCTAGTGCGATCTTCAAGGGAAAATTGAGTTTTCATGCTATCAAATACAACATCAGAACTTTAACATTCATTCAGTGAGTATTCAATAACCGAACTAAGCATATGAAAGGTTCAGATTAACCATACAGAAGGAAAGACAATCAGTCATTCCCTAATGGTATGAACAGTGAGGATTCTATCAAATGTTTATCTAGAAAATGCTATATAAATGAAAGAAGCATAACTGAAAATTTCAAATTAATGAAGGAGACCATGCACTCACAAGGAAACTTGAAACAGTCTTAACTTTGCATTAAATCCTATAAATTTTGCCAGAGCTTCAGCAACAATCCATAGACTTCTTACAAAATAAGGGAAAACCAATCCCTTTAAATAGGCTTCCAAAAATAGATAAATGGCCAAGATCTAATCTAAATGAGTGGCCCAGATTCATCCTTACAAAAGGGTACCCATACCCATAAATGGAGGGTAAATATCAGCAACTACCCCCAAAGGTAGCAATAACTACCCAAATAGGTAATTAAAACTTATCCAAAATAATTCAAAAAGTGCACACACAAAAGCTTTACATTTACAATTGACTTGGAAATCAAATATAACCCTTTGGCCAAAAAGTGCACTTTTTGAAAAATTAAAAGAAAAAAGACACTTTAGGAAAGCACTTTTTCTTTTCCAACTTCATATCCTTTTACCAAAAATTGATCCTCTTCATGCAAATATTCTTGCCAAAGGTCACGATCTACTGCACGTTCTTTGTGAACGTACTCCTGGAACCTGATGCACAATTGGAACAGCAAACTGAAAGGAGGCATAGGAGGATGACGGATTTTATACTGCATGCCCTCGAGGTAACGGTCCACGTGTTTCAAACCATCTTTCCAGCTAGAGCAATTACGCTCGAAGCACAACATGTCTGAATGGAATTGACCAGCAAAACTCAAATCCTAAGCGGAATAGGTGATCTTATCCGTCCCCAATCTTTCCTCCCAGTCCGGCTATATCACATCATCGGACAAGTCATTTCGCCATCCTGAAACCATTGATTGGAGGATCGTCTTGCCAAGTTCTTGCATGCCTTTCAGAATTGCCTCGCATGCATCGTGTTCTTTATCAATGATTTCTCTTGTGTCATTCTTCATGGTGATAGTCTACTACCACCCTTTGAAAACGCCTATATCATGGGGATGCAGGATGTCGAAGAGTGTAGGGATCTGTGCTTGGGTCCAAAAGAAAGCTCTTACAGGGGGAAGAGTTGTGGTAGCTACTTCATGAATTCTGAGGGATTCCCTTTTTACCTCTAATAGCCTGACCAGAGTGGTCTCTCGATGGTGGGCCATTTCTTTTACTTCTTCAAGGATTCGTTCTCCCCTTCTTTTGATGCCTTGTATCCATTCCCTGACGGCCTTTGCAATATCCCGTACTCCTTCAAATTCCGTTGTGGTTCTCTGTGCCAACGCCGTCAGGGGAATGTGGGATGCGGAAGCATTGTGCAATGGTCTCAGTAGCTGATCAATGTACCCCTCGGCCTACTCAGCACGAGCTTGATACATGTTCTTTTCAGTTGTTATTTCTTCAAGTTGCCTGAGTATGTTCTGTACTGAATCCCTGAATTCCTCCTCTCTTGTTCCTTAGTGGCTCGTCCGATGGGGACAATCGTGATGCTATAATCAGCCAATGTAATCTGATCAGCTAGCTTGTCTACAGGCGAGGTGGCGATGTGAAGAGTACGGCTCCTTTGCTCATCTTTGGTTATTCTGGAATATGCCTTGGGCTTTTTCTTCCCCTTGGCTTTAGCTTGGTCTATGCGTGAGAAGATGTCCTCCAAATCGATGGGTGGCTCTGTGGCGGCCTTGCGCTGAGCTCGAGCAATTAGCCATTCTTGAGGTACAATCTAGGCTGATGCTATGGTTAAATTGGCACCCTGTTCTTTGATGTTCTCTGTCATCTCATCACAAATTTGCAGTTGTTCCGTTACAAGAGGAGTAGAGGAAGTGTCAAGTTCCTTACTCGCAGCCAAATTTTCTCCCACTTCACTGAACAATTGCCTAGTACCTTCGTGTGATGGTTTTTCTTCAGTCTTTTCAGGCTCGCAGGTATCATCTGTCCTTTGCTCTCCTTCAACAGTGGAGTCATCTTTGGTAGTATTATGGAGCAGCAATTCATGGCGGCTCTATTGGGTGGGTTCATGCAATTCAATCCCCTGACTGGATGGAATCTCTCCTTCCTCAACTTGGTTATCAGGTTCGGCTATTCAATGGCTCTTAGCTCAGCATCCAGCATGTCAAGTGCAGGAGGATCATCAGCCCCAAATGTGTCAATATCACTCTGGGAAGGCGGAGCAAGTATATAATCCAGTTCAACTACATCATCGGACGAACTAGGGTCCTTTGATGATGAAATGACCTCTGGCCTCCTAATAGGGATCTTTTCCCTTCTTGTTCTTTTGGATGTCCGAGTTCCTCTGTTGCCCTTAGCCTTCTTTCTTTTCTCAGGCTTTTCGGCCTATTCCTTAGGTGCACTGGAAGTTCCCTCATCTTCGGAGGATTGAGAATCAAGGTTACCCATCAAGTGGTAAGTGAACTGGACTCCCTCATGTATCAGTCGCTCAACCTGCTGGTGCAACCATTGGTCATTATATCTTCCTGGGGCTGCCATAACCGCCTCAAAATCAGTGATCGGGTCTTGTGACCAATCGATGCCTAGCAAAAGATGTCTTACTGCCTCAAATTCCTGAACTTGCAGGCAATTTCCTAAATCTGTGAGTTGATCTGGGACCTAGCGGTATTCATAGAGTCGCATTTGCTGCACACTCAACCTCGAATACTCGCGCCTTCGGACCTTAGTCATTAGAACAGTTCTTCCAATAATTTTCAACTGACTCTTTTGCTCTGTATTGCCTGCCATAGGCCCTCTTTGCCAGATTGTCGTGATCGAAGCATTTCCTTGGAAAATGCTCTTGTAGGCCGTAGGAGGCCAACTCTGCAAAGGATTCCTCCGCTTGGGATGGGTTTTTTAGATGGACATCCTGGTTGCCTATAATCATAGGGAATGTGAATCCAAACTGCTTCCTGTCCCTGAGCAAGCTGCCCGCAAAACGTGACTGCCTTGCGACCTCCAAGAGAACTATCTTGTCGGTTGGGTACCGCGGAAGTCGGAAAGGGGCACCCTCAAAGCCAACTATCCGAATATAGGAGAACCTTGGGAACTAGATGAACCAGGCCCCATACCTCTGTACTAGAATAGTTGCTTGCTCTGACAGCCTTATGTGTAGTCCTCCCTGCATTAGCCTGACCAGGCACATTGTGAAGGCATCATTGACGCGCTCATATTGACCAACTGCATAGGCAGGGCTGCTCTTTTCTCTTTGTGTTATGTCCTGATAGTGTAGCTGTGGGTAACAATCATATACCTTCACCTGATCAGGTCCATTCCCAATTTCATCTTTCATGATCAAACCCGGCAGCAGCTAGTTCTTGGCGAACATGTAGACCAAATAGGAGGTCATAGTGAAGTACTTCTTTGTCTCAAGTTCAATTAGCTGAGTGTGAATGTTGTCACTTATGATCTGGGCCCAGTCAAACTTGGATTTCCCAGCGAAGACCTGTTCTACGAAGTAAAACATCCATTCTTCAAAGTAATTGGATTGGGGAAGTCCCATAAGCCTGCTGAGCAATGTGACCATGTCCCCATGCTCGTTGTGGAAGTCGCTCCTAGGGGTCTTTTTCCCAATCTTGATGCTTGGAGGTCTTCTCTCCTTGTACCACTCTTCATTTATCAGTGGTCTGCATCTGGCGGGATTCATATCATACACCCCCTACGCTTCATCTATAGTCGTGGTTGTGGGGTTGTTCGGGAAGGGAATGTCAAATGCGTCGCCCATGGCTTTAGGAGTGAAGTTAGCAAGGACCATGTCCTCGAGGAGCACCAATCTGGAGCTTGGTTGGTAGTGTAGGGCGGCCTCTACCACTAGCTCATAGTTTTGCACTGCTGGGGGAAATCCCGCTGCCTGAGCAATGCCACTTTCCATCATCCGCCTAGGCCTGCCATAGGCACCAGGGGAGAAGACTCGGTTTCTGAAATCTTGAATATCAATATGGCCCAGGTCAGTATCACCGACATTCTCCTAGAGACACTGAACTTTTGATTCCCTCAATCCCCCTCTCTGATACTGATACTTCATCCTTTCGACTCTGCGAGGGATATCTGACTTGGATGCTCATGATGTCTTGGCTGCAGCAGGCGTCTTTGATGATTCCACCGCCGACTTAGGCATTTATCCTGCACAGCCGGATGCGGATTACGAGGCGATATAAAGGAAGTAAAGCGGGTTAGATAAAGGATATGCCCGCATACAAGGATCAATGCAAAAACCGAATTGAAAGAACAACATGACATCTTAGCTAAAAGCTTGATTGATTTAAACATGAATATTTATGAAGCTTTTGATTACGAATTTATACTTAGGCACTCTAGGATCAAATTTCAAAATGGACAAAGCTTGAGAAATATTCATAATTCTGAAAATGCATTTTCGTTAATTTCTAGGAATAAATTCCGATTTAATTGCTTTGAATGACATCTTATACATGGGGAAAAGAGGCGTTTTCAGATTTGATCAGTTTAAATTTATTTCGCATACACATCTATATGATTTTGCAAATATTCGAATGATTTCGACAGAGGCGAAGTACACTTACCTGGCGAAAATGAATGGCGTGAATTAGCACAACCTGCCTTGCAAGAATGAATCCCAAATTTTGAATGGGAGATTCTACAATTTAAATTTCAATGGTTAACTCCCTATTCTAGATTTTCGCGCCTAAGATTTCGGGAGAGAAGTTCGAACTTAAACACTTTAGACACAACGATTCTTACCTTGGGCGAAATGGTGATTGAACTTGAATGTTAGAATGGGTTTTGCTTTTCGACCAAACACCAAACCTCCGCGTGGAAGCTGTGGCGTTGTTCGAAATTCAAATCTCATGGCTTTCATTTCCAGTCGCCAAACTTAGGCGTTTTCTATTGCTTCTTATAGACCATGAAAACCCTATACCCATGCCTTGGCTCGCAATTTCGAGGTTTAGGAGGGGGTGGAAAGCCTTTAAATCGCGATTCTCCCCTGAACTGCAAATCTCGAAGATTTTAGGGCCTTTGTCAATTTGCGAATTCCTTACATTTGCCTCCCAAATCGCGATTTTGCCCTAGATGGCGAATTTCGGACCTTTCAAGGAGTTTGCGAGCTTCATAAACTTTCACTTTTCTCACTGTGCGACTTTCGGGATTATGAAGAGGTTTTGAATTTTTAATTTCCACGCGCCTTATCCCCTAAATGCGAACTTCGACGATATGGGAGGGGGAATTCGCAAGTTTTTAACTTTTCTCTGATGATGCCATTTTCGAGGTTTTGGGGCATTTTGCCAACTTCGGCATTTTTGATGCACTTCTCAACTTTTAAAATCCTCACGATTTACCTCCATTGTACGAAGTTCGACGATTTGGTGAGGTTTGCCAACATCACACTTTTAAATCTTTTTCAAACTTCGGCACTTTTGAGGTTTTTAAAACTTCGCACTTTTTGTATTTTTACCCAAAAGTGCGATTTTCGGGGTTTGGAGGACTTTTGCAAGTTTTAACTTTTGTCACTTATCCCTTGGATGGCGAATTTTGGACTTTTGAGTGCATTTCCAAAGTGCAGCACTTTGACTCCTTTTGCCAATTTCGCACTTTTTAGTCATTTTGCCAATTTCACACTTTTTAGCCATTTTGCCAATTTCGCACTTTTTCGAACTTACCCTTCACATCGCGATTTTTGAGTTTTATGGACCATTTGTAGACTTTTAAAAAAACACTTTTTACTTACCCGTTTGCGCCATTTCGGCGTTTGGAGGCATTTTCCAAACTTTTCACTTCTTGCGTTTTCACTGAACAGTGCGAACTTCGAGGTTTAATGGGATTTTGAAAATTTAGGCGATTTGAGCCACTTTGAAAACTTAGGCTATTTGAGCCACTTTGAAAACTTAGGCAATTTAAATTTAACTCTCTTGGAATCTCATGCCTGAAGGCTCAACTAATCTCACGGATTGACAAGCTCTTGCTCATGACACCACCATCTCACAGACTGATTACGGGCATGCTCAAAAGGACGCGAGCCACTCTGCACGCAGCTCAACAGGGCAAAGACAAAAAGGCCCAAAAAAGGAAAGGGGATCTTGTCGGCCACAGGGAGCGTGTGCAACGCACAACAGACTCCAGGGTCAATGCCCGTCTCAAGAAGAACCCACCATGCTGATGCTGCGCCACTTTGATGACATCAGTGAAAACATCACGCCAAAACTGCACTAACCTCCCTTGTAACTCAAAAATGTTACCATCCATGATGCTTAGATTGAAAAATCTTGAAGGACTGACATCACTATTGTGCAGCACCCCATGCCCATAAATCTCTGAGTAATCAATATCAAGAATGCCACTATCTATCACAAGCCTAGGCAATAGGAAATAAAGTCTACACAACTCACAATCAAACTCCACAACGTATCTCCCCAAGGTGTCAAGCAAAGCGATGACTGTAAATGTGGCTTCTCCAAATCTCCCCGCAAAGTTGAAAACAATCCTTCGCAAGAGCTCAACAATCTCATCCCCATAGCTCCACATGAATCTACTAGGCCTCAATTGAATTATTCTGATACAACCATGGAGACTTTTGAAATCTCTTATAGTTCCTACTTCAAGCACCTCGGAATGATGAACCATAGAGAGAAAAGGTACATTGTCCCAATCATAAGTAGAAGAGAGGGCATAAGAATACCACTAGTTAGAGCTTGAACACTTCCCATACACAGATACTGATAGCCCCAACTCGCCATACCTCTCATCTGAGACCATAAACCCGTTCTGCCAAAAGACTATGAAGTCCGAAAAAGAGTACACCAACAACCCACCAAGTCTGAAATGATTGACTTGAGATCTGATTTTAAGAAAATCAGTATCCAAGAAGATGAACAGTTGCTGCAACACAGGAAATCATCATCCAAAACAACACATCTGCTCATGTCCAAGGCTGGAAAACACCTCCAAGCAATCTCCAATTGAAAGCCATTACTTGCATGACCAAAGAAATTGCACCAACTCGCCTGAATGAGAGAAAACCATAAAGTGAAGTGGCTAATTTGCAACCAATCAGCAAGCCCAAATCTGAAAATCTGATCCATTCTTTTCCAAAGAAGGTGCCCAAGAGTATGCATTTGTTCAATGCTCCAATTTTGAAACAATATCTCATGGTTGCAAATTGCACCTAGATCTCAAACTCTGCAATGTGATCCACCCTCATCACTAAAGTCAAAACGAATTCCCACATCAAACTCGAAAAGTGAATTAACAAATGTCCAATCAGCATCTGTATCATACAACGGGCTATCAACCTGCTGATTACTATCAAAGTCATGCTCCACCCAAACATTCTTCTGCTCCAAAGTCACTTTTTCAGATCTTTGGGGGCAAAGAGCAAGATCATACTCCTCCTGAATGCAATCAAGCTCCTCCATTACTTGATTGATCTCCTTGGCCATTTCTCTATTCTCTTGCTCTCTTAAATGTTTGGCCTCATAAAGCTGATCATTTGCTTCAAGAAGTGTCTCTTGGACAATTGTGAAAGAAAGCCTAGTGGAATCAAGCTCAATGGCGAGCTCACTAACCTCTCCCCTCAATTGCTTATTCAAAGACTCATCAGCAAACTTGGTGGCAACATCTCTATCATGCATCATGTGTAAGAAAACCAATTTTATTCCTTCCATTGTGTTATTGATCATGTGCAAATCAGCAAAGGGAGCATTTTGTTCACATTGGTCTCTTGGTGTCATGAAGATGAATTTTTCAACTAGGCTTCTAATGTCATCCAATCTAGATAAAGTGGGTATTTCATTTTCAGCAAACACCAACAATTCATTCTTCCAATCATAATCATGCAAGGCAAAGCTATTGCTGTTATAATGAATACAAGAATCACAACTATCACACTGGGCATCAAAGTCTTAGGCTGTCACAAATCACCCATGCCTCTTCTTTATCACCCTCAACAATGAACTGTGACTCTAGATCAACGAGGTCACTATGTCTATGCTCAAGATCAGCAACATGCATTGATAAATCAGTCATGTCATCAACACCATCAATGCCATCTTCCATGTAAACATTGTTCTTTAAAACCAATACAATATTAGAATCAAATGTAAATTCATCCCATATTGGATCCTCTTCAAACTTAGTTTCTTTTACACCTGGATCCTGTTGTGACCTTTTTCACACATTGCCCCATTGCAAATGGGGACCCTCTCTTTTCCTGCTTTCTAGGATTTTGTTAGTGTCCTGTGACCTTTTTGCTGCAGTTTCACCAAGCCTTGTCCAGTTCAGAGCATTTCAGGCCCTAACGATTGAAGGTTAGTTTTTGCAAGTTATGTGATTCCGAAGTGTGAACGCCACCAGAGTGCTTAGAGAGGCCAAAGGACGAAGATCGCAATTGATTTGGACGAATTTGGACAAATTTCTATTTTTAGAAAGTTTGCTCTTTTGCTTTTTTCCTATTTTTTAGGAAGTTTCGTTTTTGGCATTTTTAGCCCGATCCCCGGTATGGCTATTTTTAGAAATTTTTTCCTATTTTTTAGGGATGTCTGCTTTTTGCTTTTTCGGGATGCAAACCTAGGGTTTACACTTGCACCACTGACCTGCTTCGACCGGAATTCGAAAATTCCAAGTTTTGACCTGAAAAAGCTAAATCCCTAGATTTTAGGCTTTTTGCTTTTTCGGGATGCAAACCTAGGGTTTACACTTGCACCATCGACCAGCTCCGACCAAATCTCGAAAATTCCAAGTTTTGACCTAAAAAAGTTGAATCCCTAGAGTTTAGGCTTTTTGCTTTTCCGGGATGCAAACCTAGGGTTTACACTTGCACCATCGACCAACTCTGACCAGATCTCGAAAATTCCAATTTTTGACCTAAAAAGCTAAAATCCCTAGATTTTAGGCTTTTTGCTTTTTCAGATGATCCACCTAAGCACGGATTTCAAATTTCAAGTTAATCTGGTTAAATTATATTAAACTGTGAAATTTTGAAAATTCTTTGAAAATTCTTCTATGTCTGGCTAACAAGGGTTTTGAAGTGTTTCTGCAGGTTCAAACCCCATCACGAAGGTTGAAGAGGCCATGAAGGTGCCAAGCTCCAAGTTTGCCATGCCAAGGGAGGTCATGTGGGTACTGAGGTTAAAGTCCGCCCATGCTAATGGAGGTCATGTGGGCGCCTTGCCTAAAGTCCGCCCAAGGAGGAAGGAGATCATGTGGGCGCCTTGCCTAAAGTCCGCCCAAGGAGGAAGGAGATCATGTGGGCGCCTTGCCTAAAGTCCACCCACCTTAGGAGACCATGGAGGTGCAAGACTTAAAGTCCGCCCAAGGCATAAAAGGGGCCATGAAGGAGGTAACTCCAAAGTCCGCCCAGCCATGAAGGAAGCCATGATGGAGGTAACTCCAAAGTCTTCCCAGCCATGAAGGAAGCCATGATGGAGGTAACTCCAAAGTCCGCCCAGCCATGAAGAGGTCATGAAGGAGGTAACTCCAAAGTCCGCCCAGCCATGAAGGAAGCCATGAAGGAGGTAACTCCAAAGTCTGCCCAGCCATGAAGAGGTCATGAAGGAGGTAACTCCAAAGTCCGCCCAGCCATGAAGAGACCATGAAGGAGCAAGGGTTGAAATCGGCCCAAGTCTATAGAGGTCACATGAGTGCTAAGGTGAAAGTCCACCATGGGTTGAAGGGGCCATGAGGAGGCCAAGCCAAAGTCCGCCAAAGCTTGAGAAGCCATGAAGGGGCTAAGGTTGAAGTCCGCCCAAGTCTGAAGGGGCCAACAACAAAGTTCGCCCAAGCTTGCCAAGTGTTGGGAGCAACCTCCAAAGTCCACCATAAGCTAGGAGGGTCCATGGGTGTCATAGCCAAAGTCCGCCATAAGCTAGGAGGGTCCATGGGTGTCATAGCCAAAGTCCGCCAGGATGATGGAGGCCTAAAGGAGGCCATGGAGGAGTCAACACCAAAGTCCGCCAAGGTAAAGGAGGCCATGGAGGAGTCAACATCAAAGTCCGCCCCAATGCCTTAGTAAAATTTTCACGTTAATAGAGGCCACAAAGGAGTTCTAGACAAAGTCCGCCATACCTTGGAGAGGTTGGCTAAATTCGCCAAAATTTGAAAAAGATGGAAATAAAATTCGAAAAATCAACCTACACATGGAAGGTCAAACAAAGTCAACATGATGTCACAAAATCCACAGAGATTTCAAAATTAAATCAAAAATGAAGAAATATCTAAATAAAATAAAATAAATCCTCAAAATAAATCCAAAATGGAAAGTTTTTTTGAGGGAATATTAAAAATTTATTAAGATATTAATTCAAAATGGAAAGTTTTTTTGAAGGGGAATATTGGAGGATTAATGAATATCTTCGAACTTAAATCAAAATGGAAAGTTTTTTTAGAATTAGAAGTATGAGTTGGATGATTTTAGGGGTTTTTCTTAAAACTTGTCTACAAATACTTCATTATCAAATTCATTATTATACCGAGAAGTTCAAAATTACTAAGGAGAGCTTAGTAAAGTATGTCAGTGTGAAGATCATCTGGAGGAAATTCTAGATATTGCTGGAAGTTGTATAATATTTTGGCAGAAGGCTTACAGATTTCTGGAGAAAGGCATCTTTTCTGAATTTTCTCAATATTTTGGAGAAGAGCCTAGCCAAGTCAGAAGTAAAATTAAAATTGTGAATTTTCTGGATATTTTTCTAGAATTTAATAAATGATTTTGGAGAAAGAAAATTCGATTTTTTGGCTAAGTATAAAAAATTTTCGAAAGTTTTAACACTTGATGGGGACTTCAACCAGCTTCAAGGTTGAGGGTCTGAAGGTGAAAATTCAACTTTTTTGGCTAAGTATAAAAAAATTTTGAAAGTTTTAACACTTGATGGGGACTTCAACCAGTTTCAAGGCTGAGGGTCTGGAGGTGAAAATTCAATTTTTTTGGCTAAGTATGAAAATTTTCGAAAGTTTTAACACTTGATGGTGACTTCAACCAGCTTCAAGGTTGAGGGTCTCGAGGTGAAAATTCAACTTTTTTGGCTAAGTATAAAAAATTTTCGAAAGTTTTAACACTTCATGGGCACTTCAACCAGATTCAAGGCTGAGGGTCTGGAGGTGAAAATTCAATTTTTTGGGCTAAGTATGAAAATTTTCGAAAGTTTTAACACTTGATGGTGACTTCAACCAGCTTCAAGGTTGAGGGTCTCGAGGTGAAAATTCAACTTTTTTGGCTAAGTATAAAAATTTTTCGAAAGTTTTAACACTTCATGGGCACTTCAACCAGATTCAAGGCTGAGGGTCTGGAGGTGAAAATTCAATTTTTTGGGCTAAGTATGAAAATTTTCGAAAGTTTTAACACTTGATGGTGACTTCAACCAGCTTCAAGGCTAAGGGTTTGGAGGTGAAAATTCAACTTTGGTGGCTAAGTAATGAGAGTGAAAAAAAGGAGAATTTTCCAACACTTAGCCATTTCGTGGCCCCGTTATTTTTTTCGAAATTCTGCAGAATTTTTTCTAACTTAAAGTTTTTATCATTCATCTGCAAGTCTTGAGCACCATGAAGTTCCAGGTAGATAAAGATGCTCCTCCAGAGTCAAGGATGACTTCCAAGTGGAAGAACATCAACGACACCAACCTCGGACACATCAATCTGAGGGAGTTTAAGAAGCGAATGTTTGGTCTGGACAACCTTGTGCCTACCACCATTGCGCGGAAAATGATGAAGAGTGTTATCGTGCACGCTGTCGGTTTGCTCCCCACCATGCAGTGCAATGAACTAGTAGTTGAATGTGCCAAACGCTACAACCCCATCAATAAGGCTATTGTTGCACCTGATGGAAGAGTGTTGGCGAATGTCAGCAATGAGGCCATCAAAGAGGACTTCAGGATCCCTGAGTACCACAACACAGTATATATGACCAAGGATGAAGCTGACAGTCTGTACCATGATCACCTGGAAGAATATGATGCCATAGTTAATCATTCCTGGTTAGACAAGCCGAGGAAGGGCGCCTCTAAACTCCAGAGAAAGAGCCTAGTACGAGCATACTTCAAGGAGGACATTGGGGACATGATCGTCTTGCTCAATAGAATAATAGGAAATCCTCAGGGAGCTCCATTCGAACCCTGGATGTATTATTTCATTAATGAAATAATCAATGGAGTAAAAATGATAGACTGGGCCCGTATGATCAGCGATAGTTTAGACAGCCAGCTAAGGAATCTGGAGGCAAATAGGACCTTCTTCATGAGTTCTTACTTGTTCTATTCTTTAGCCAAGACCTACAGGTACAGAGGTCTCACTTGCAGAGGAGAAGTTGGGAACAAGGAGAACCAATTCCCAGTATATGATTGCTATCCCCAGCTCCATATGGAGGAAAAGTTCCATTTCAAAAGGGTGAATGATGCCTTCCTGATGCACATTACCCGGACCCTTCAAGGTGGCATGCACCAGAGGCTCTCTCAAGAGTCTATGGACTTCATCAGTCGGTTCGGATGTTGGTACATCCAATATCCAAAGTTCACTTACCTCCGAATTCAGGGATTCTCTGGTCCTCCGTACAAGCTTCCAGCTTACCCTACCAACCGAGTGGTGTTGCTGGAGGTTGTGATACAATTGGAGGAGTATATAGTGATTCAAAGGGATAAGCAGAAGAAGGCAGGCACATCCTCACTTACAATTGGTAATGGGCTGGAAACATGTCCATCATCACAAGCTGCAGCTACCGCTGAGAAAGAACTGGCCTAGAATCCCTTTTACCAATACAAGGCAAGAAAAGATTTCGATCCATTCCAGAGGATAAAGAAGATCGAAGGGACAATGTTTGAGCACAGACTAGATCTGGAAGACTACTGGGCTAATGCAGCCGATAGTTTCAAGATCCGGAAGAGGTTCTGGTCAAGAATTCCTTTAAGTATGGTGAGAGCAACGGAAGTGTTCAAAGTTGCCGATCAGGTGGAAGAAAGCCAAGAACTTCAGCAGCCAAGTTTTGAGAAGATGAAGAATGAACCTTTAGTCTTGATAGATTGGACAGAGGGAGAAAAATCAGATCTAGCAGACCTCATGAGGTCAGTGGTTGAGTACTCAAGGTGGTGGGCATCTGAAAAGACAAAACAGTTGAAGGCCAAAGGTATGGTTCTAACTTATGAATTAATGGGAGTGGATGATACTCTGTCCTTCCACCCCTGTACCTCCGCTGGTGATGCTCGAAATCCGGAAAGAGTTGGATCTCGAAAGAGAAAGGAGTTGGGTGGAAGCTCTACAAAGTGCACAAGGAAAAGGATTGTGGTTGAGAGAAGAGAATCTAGCGAAAGCCACTCCATCCTAAGTGCTGCTTCCATTGCACCTGATCAGAGTACAATTGGGGAACAAGAGATAAATATCTATGTGAGTGATGATGAAGTAAGCGTGCTTTCTCAGCCAGTTGAGGAGGTGATGGAAAAGTTCTTCCGAACTCCAGACAGGGGGCACGGTGAAGCCCCTATAATTTTCTTGGATGGCATACCAGTGAACCCAGGAGAAGCACACGATGAGTTTGATCGGAATACTCTAGAACAATCAACCATTCCTAATTGGCTGAGAGCAAGAATAAAGGCCAAGGTTCCCAAGGAGGTCCACTCAACCGAGGAGGCTACCACAGCATTCCTAGAGAAGGTGAATGAGCCCGCCACAGCTAAACCGCCCAAACCAACCAGGAAGTTCTCCCTGATTCAAAGAGACAGTGCTGGATTCAGGACAGTCCAAATAGCAATGCCCAAAGAAGGGACAATGTCACCGCAGATGACTACAAGATCACCACCATAGAGATGGGTAAGCCTACCCAGGACCAGGAGGTCCAATATTTTGACGACTCCTGTAATGTTCTAAAGACAAGGCTGGCTCATGAGAAAGAAAAGAGTAAGAAAGTGGAAGAAGAGAACCAGCAGTGGACGAAGTATGTTCTCCATCTTACCAGCCCACTCAACCATGAAGTCCCAGCTACTCCACCATAGCCACTTCAACAGGATCAATGAAGGACTATGATGAGATGAAGGGATCATACACTCAAGAAAAGGAGTGGATTTCAGATGCTGTGATACGTGCTGACACCCTGGTAGAAAACTTAGTATCAGCGCATGAGGCAACTTCTTTGTTGATTGATCGTATCCAGGATCCATCATCCAATTGGGAAGAAGTGGATGAAATTCAAAATGAAATACTCCCTCACCTAAAGGTTATCTGAGGCATGTCAAAGAAGAGCTTAGTGGATGCAAGCATCATACAGACAGGAGACAGGTATGACTTCGGCACGTGGTACTATGCTCTGGTCACTCGGATTGAAGTCCTGAAGAAATCCGAGACCAAGTGTTTTGAGATAGAGGCAAGGGTTAGAGAAATCCTAGGCAAGGTATTCTGGGTGGCGTCAGAGATCTGGCAGAAGGAAAGCCTAAGGGAGAAGCATTTACAAGCAGAGAACCTGAGAGCCAGGATTCAGACAAGCTTCTTCAGAGATTCAGGGATGATTGACAAAGGCGATCTTTCTAAGATTGCAAACTTCCTCTCCATCGATGACAACTTCCTCACCCAGGCAGTAAAGTGGGAAGGCATCCTTGCTACGTGCGCCGACGATGTGGATCTCATCGATTTCCAAATTGGCGGTTTGCCAAGTGTCACCATAGAGGAGGTCAAGCTCGTGGTGTCTAGATACGTTGAATCTCTGAAAGAGGAAAGTGGCCGCTCACCTCAGTAAAATTAGCAGTTGCGCCACTTGTCACTCTTTCATTTGCTTGAACTAATAGTATTTCGGGAAACCCTAATTAGGGTTTAGGACTTTCAATCTTGGCCCTTGATCACTGTTTGATCTCGGCCATTCAGTTATTTTTGAGAAACTATATAAGGTTGCCTCCCCTCATTTGAAAAGGGTGAGGTTTTTGATGTATTGTTGCTTAAGGTCATTTCCAGATAATATATTGCATGTGCACTGCTTTGTAATCTCTATTATTTGAATGATTTGCATGGTTTCAATTGCCTCTAACACTTATTTAGAAATAATTTAGATTTGCTTTCATTGTTATTAATTTGAATGAAGGATTTGATAAGTATCAATTGATGGTGTATTTCCACTCATACTTTTGGTAAATGGATGATTTCCATTCTACCATGCAAAGTTAGTCTGAGCCCATTCCCTATGCATCCCAACATCTCGATCATAAGCACAACCCATTGAAGATTGCACCGGCCTTGTGTAGTTGTCCCTAGTGTGGCGAAGCAGGGTTTGGTTTCTCGAAAGCATCTAGTTGATACCGTCTCCAGAATTCGTAGGATTAGATTAGCCTTCCTAAACCCTATCTCTTTTCCCCTTTCTTTGAAAGTCTAAATCCCAAAAATCCCAAAGAAAAAAGAAGAAGAGCCTAAAATTGCTAAATCCATCTAAGTCCAGCAGTTCAAGAATACTTGTTAAACGTAAGTCCCCCTTGAAAATTTCAGCATACACTACCCAAGAAGCTATTCCACTAAAGTCACTTGTTCGCACATATAGACCTTGGAATCAGTAGTGATTTTTCAGGAGAGGATAGAATACCTTCGGGTATCCTATCCTAATGTTTGGTAGATGATAAAACAGACACCAACAGATCCCAAATGCTAAAAGGTTGATTACTTTGTTTAGTTAAAAAGTGCTCACCATCACTCCAAGTATCATCCAACTTAGATCTTGAATCTTCTCTTAGTTTCCACTTCCACCCATTGCTATTCTCACCAAGAGCAATGCTAGAACTGAGTGATGTTCCATCTTCTATCTCATACAATGGGTTGTTGGATGTTATCCAATTCTGGTCTAGGGTAGAAAGTGCACTGCTACTATGGTCAAGATCCAAATCAGAATCATAATACTTGTCAACACTAATTCCATAGCTGTCCCAGCCCTCTTGTGCATCCTCATCATCACTTTCAGCGGTGTTTTGTGGATCCAATTCACTAAGATGACTAACTTCATGCTCAAAATCAGCCTCATGTGAAGATAAGTCTGATTTCCTCTCAGGAATTAAATCAAATTCATCGGTTCTAACCTGCATATCTGTATCATGCTCTTCATTCTTGAACTCATTGGTCTCAAGACCAACATTGACTGAATCTAAATAGGCTTCAAAATCGTTGTTTTGTTCTTTCCACAAAACCAATCATCATTATTTCTAATTTCATGCAAGTTTGAGGGAGTATCTTGAGGCTTTGTCACACATTCTTTATATGTCAAGACAACCTTCCCATCCAAGCACTTGGATTTTGCGGCACTTATTGTGTATATCCTTTCTTCTCTCCTCTTCTTATGATTCATAAGCTGGTCAAGAGACAAACATCAGCAAGAGAGATTTCCAAGGGCCTTCTATCTATTTTCTTTGTGGCAATAATGAGTACTTTAATCATCTTTTTTTCCATGTCCCTTTTCTAAGGAAATGTAATGTCCCTTTCTTCAAGTTCTCTTGCTTTGCAATTGCCATTGACTATTTGGGTTTGTGTCAACCTATACAAAGGGGTAATTTGATGTCACCAATGAGCTCAAATAGTTTAGTGGAGTTATAAACCACTTTCCAAGGTGATTTTCAACTTCCAATGTGCTCCCCAAGAATCTTGGAGAGCCTCTCTAATTATACTAAGTCACCTGGTTGGCTCCGTTTGTCATTATTCTTCATTGGGATCACTCCAATGTGATCAAATTTCGATTTTGATGCATTCCAACAATTTTCACACAATTCGTACATTAATGGCTTTCTTTTAATTATTTTACTATGGTTGCTAAAAATTAATTAAAATATTTTAAATGGACCTTAGTGTGATAGCTCGTTAGAACAAGGGAGAATATTTTTAAATCTTGGATGCGTAAAATAGGGACATTGCGTGTCAAATTTTCATTATTATAATGAAAAGGTAATTTTCAAAGCAAAAAGGGAGTTTAAATTAATAAAGTGACTTTATAATGGACTTTCCAGAATAGTCCAAGAAAAGCTTACAAATAAGGGGTTTTAGAGCTCATTTGGCATGTTGAAGTTTATTATTTTCTCTTTGGTGACAACCCTTGAATATTTGGAATTGAACTTGGTTCAATTCAGCCTTCCTAAGGATGAAAACCCTCTTGGAGAAGATTGGTTTCGGTGGTGAAAGATCTACCCTAGCTAATGTTTGGTAGAATCATTCAGATTTTGCAATTGCATATAAACATTTGAGGCATTAGAAAATTTGTGAAAGTAAGGAGGTTATTGTTATTTGACATTCATTTTGTAATATTATTCTTGGATGCCACTATTATTCATTGCATTTGTTGGGTGACTTATAATCTTTTGGAGGCATGGGTTTCTAATTTATTATTGGCAAAAATCATTCCTTGCTTAGCATGAATTCTTGATAGATTGGAGGGATTTTCAATTGATTTGTGCTTTCTTTAGACACTAAAGGTCTAATTTATGTGGACACCATTATTGGACAGGTGCAAGCAAATAGGAGTGCTTATCCATCCTTTCCTCTTAAGGAGAACTTTCTTATTTTATGAAATATTGCATGCAAGATTAGAGAGAAGCTTGCTGGAAGCACTACCTAGGCATAGTTACTAGTCTTGGAGAAATGTCTTCTTTCTATGTATATTGAATGGAGGTTGACTTGTTCCAAATAAGATGTGAGGTTGAGACTATGTTACAAGACTCTACTACACTTGGCCAAACTCAACCAAATTTGGCTAGTCCAGTGGCAACCACCTCTACAAAGTCTCTGGGACTCTAGACTCCGACTTGTCAAGTCTGGCCGATTCTTGGCAAACTCAGAAGTATGCAAGACTCACCAGACTCAGAGAATTTTGGAGGTCAGACTTGGCCAAGATTGGGGGCAAAAAGATAAAAAAAAGAAAACTGTAAAGCATTTATTTGAAATTATACTTACTTTTGTTTTAAAAACTTACAACCTTTCAATGCTTATTTGGTTTATGAAATGCCCATTTAGTATTCTCCCCATGTTTTTCTTCAAGTTAGTTGTAATATTCCAACTAATTTTTTCGGTTTTTGAACACAACAAATACTACATTGCACCTGTTAAAGTTAGGAAATATAATCTCAATACTGCTGAAAGTAACCCTTCCACTTTCTGATCACCAAGAGCCCAATGTGGGAAGGTGAGACCATACGGTGATAAGGAGTTCGTCAGCTCATTGATCTGCTGGAAATTACAATGCAAGTACAATACTGGGCGGCAAGCCAGCCCCTTCCACTTTTCAGTGGGATGAAGACCAAGAACTTGGTGGTAAACCAGCCAAGGTAACAAGAGCATAATTAGAACCAAATCACTCTACCGCTTATGCAGCGAGAGGACTTTTACATAAAAACTATCACTCAACCGCATATTTCAGCAGGAGGAGAATATCACTCAACCACTTACTCAGTGAGAGGACAAAGATGAATTACAAAACATGAAGGCGATTAAGCCATCCTCTTCCACTTGTTTAGTGGAAAATACCATATAATGCAACTAGAATGATTGATCAGTACTACTGAAACAATCTTACAAAGATAGAGATGCGAGAGAAGATAGAGTTAAGTACATATCTCAAGTATTCAATATCAAATTCTCACAACAAAATCACTACTTTCTATTCTGAAACCAGAGACAATAAAACACAAAACCAGCCACACCCAAATGCACTAAAATGCTCATAACTTTCTCAAAAGTGAATGAAATCATGCCAAACCAAATGCAAATGAATAGTATAACATAGGCGATCAATTCCATACCTTGAAACAGCAACCTGAGAGGAGCAAAGGTGATGCACGCAACCCAATGCAAATCTGGAAATGGCATTTTGGCTGAATATTTCAACTTGCAACTATAAATTGGAGAGTCCCCCAAATGCCACGCCAATGTAGGAGAATTATTGTCTCTCCGATACGCTTCCAATGAGCCTTCACCCAGAATGATGCACCCAACACGCAGATAGCTACGAACAAGTTACACTTCCAGCCAACACACACTAGCGACACCAAAAAATGCAGCAGCACACAACTCTTCACGAACACACCCAAATATCACCAAATAGTTCACAAATTCAAACCACAGCTAGGAGTGATGTCTCACGCTAGAAACTGGAAAGAAAGATCTAGGAGGTGCTCACACTCGGAGAAGTCTGGAGTCATTCCGACAGCATAACGATATATTTTCTCTGGATAATCAAATGAGGAGCCAAACACCTATATATATAGTTTTTTTCAAGTCTGACATTCAAATGAAATTGCCTCCAAATTCACCTCTTTCAAGCTACATTTCATTTCATGTGGTGGACCCAAGTATGGCGTCCACTTCCCAAGTCAAAAATCATGCCTAGGAGAGAGGACCACGATTTTGGCATAGTATAACTTTGAAGTATAGAATAAAGTCTCCTTTCAATCATCAAATAATTCGCCCAAGTATGACTTAGGAAAACTATCATATTTTGCACAATTCCCCATAACATCAATCAGTAATAAAATAATTAAATAATAAACCTTAGGATAAGGGAATAATATTTAATTAAATCGCTTATAATTCCAGTACTGATTATCAACAAAATCCGGATGAGGCTGAGTAATGAGGATCACTAAACTGTGTTGGATCAAGACCAAATCCAAGACTGCCAAAAATAGAATGCCCAAATTGCCACTTACTAAAAAAAGTAAGTCATGAAATAATGCTCCGACAATCATGGTATTCGCAACCAGAGAAAGAGCTTGGCGAGCTTAGTAACACTGCACCATCTAGACAGCCAAACCCTAAATTACTAAAAATAGTAAGTTCACATTCCACCACTAATAAGCTTGGTCAGAACTCCATAGAATATGGAAACACTAATTCTCCTTTCCACATAGCCTACGGGTCTCCGGAATAGGCCAATGGACCACTGAATGCATCATTATAGGGAAGGGGACATTACATTAGTCTCATTCTCTTCATCAAAATATATAAAAGAAATATAAAATTTAAGTACACATTTCAATATGTGTTTTTCCTTTCTTATACTTTGTTATATTTCATGTATATATTGGCAAAATGTTTGAGAGTGGTTTCGTATCTCTAGAAGTTATAACACAAATTCTAGGTTTTAGAAGATCTTATAAATTTTCAGACAGTCAAATTTCAATAATCAACAAGCTTCCATCAACATTCTCTCACTCTCTCTATCTCACTCTATCTCCCCTAAATTCTAGACGTATCTCTCTCCCTATCACTCTTCCTCTATCCTCTCTCACTACCTTTCACTATCTATCTCTCTCCTTTCTCCCCCAAGATTTAGACCTATCTCTCTACCTCTATCTCTCACCCCTAGAGCCTCACAAGGGGTGCTACCCTCAACCTCATTTTGATGTTTCCCCTAAACCCTATTAAACTGTAAGTCTAAGCAAGTAATAGGCCAATGATGAATCATGATTATAAAATCTACAAAGTACATATCCCTAGTTAAAAATCTCTTCATCTTCATTGTCAAAGCAACAATCAAAGATTATCTTCTCACTAAGCTCGAGATTGTGACACAAGCAGATATCATGGCCACAACATCATCTAGGATCTATCTTAGATGCACACGTAGGAGGATCAAGGTGTAATGTCCTCTTTTGGGATATACTTGATTTTTGCCAATAAATAACAATTTCAACAGTAGAACTTATTTACAAAGAGTAATCTATAAATAAATTACATAATGGCAACTAAAACTTACAGCAAATCATACTTAATTAGCATTAAGCATTGTGATCATAAACAGTCCCTATTGAAACCAAAGTATCCCAAATACATTGAATACACAACAGCCAATCATATTAGGAATTTGATGGGAAAACATGGTAGGATGCCCAAAGACTATTCCCCACAACTAAGCCCAAGAGTGCAGAACGACCAACCAAGTCACTTCAACCCCTTGGCCCACAAGCTAACCAGCTTGGGGTGGGCTACTTGATTAAGGATGCCCGGATATTGATTCCTCACAACTAAGCCCAAGAGCACGGAACAACCAACCAAGTCAATTCGACCCCTTGGCCCACAAGCTAACCAACTTGGGTGGGCTACCTAATTGAGGGAACTGGTACTGCTGCAACCCACCTATCATGTTTTCTCACTAATCTTAAGAGTCTTGATGGATTGGCAATCAATCCCTTGAATAATCTTATTTAAGGATTCTTGAGAAACTAGCTAAAACTACACATAGATATGTATATTGTTGGTTACTATTCAAACTTTCTTGATTCAATAGACAATCCTCTTGATTGATCCTTTATAAATGATCTGGATTGCTGATCAGTTTTTATTCCCAGTCGATTACCCTTATATATTCAGCAAAATATAAATGTTGCATTCTTATACTCATCACATTTCCATACATAAACTTACTAAACTCAGGCTGATAATACTAGATCAGATTCTTGTCGTATTTGCCTTATTTTCCGATTCAGCTCAGATCTCAGAATTCTTATTCCTCATTTCTACTTCATCCTTAACATATATTTTTGCCCCAATGCTGCTCTGGATCTGCTCTAATTCTCCTCTGGATCCACTCTAATTCTGCTCTAATTCTTCCAATTTATATTGTATTGTTCCTTCTTTTATACCTTCCAAGTTGGGAAGGGTCATAACCTTTGGAAAGATACAACATTTCCAATCGGTGCCCTTCATATTGTAAAGCATGCCTTTTCATGATTGCTGCCTTTGGAAAATATGATAAAAAAATTTAACTTAATTCCTTAACTTGCTGCCCCAGGTTGGCCCTTATTTATTAGCTTCTTTTATCCCTGGTCAGACCTAATTTATCACTTATTTTTGCCCTGGTCAGGCCTAATTTATTACTTAATTTTGCCCTAGGTTTAGTTATTAATGCTACGACTTGTTCTATCTTTCTTTCATTATTATTGAAGACCTCTTTCTGTTGTGATTTTCAAACCTTTCTTTTCTACTGTGATTTCTTAGTGATGTTTTTAGTCAAGGCATGACATGAGGAGCTGAGTGATATAGGCTCCTCTAAGGCTTAAGTGATAGACTTCTAGCATTAGTTTTGATATTTCTTTTAAACTGTTAATGCCATGGATTTCAGATTCCATGAGTTTTGTAGACATTTGACACTATTTATATATCTAATGTGTTATTTCCTTCAACTAAAATTTGATTTTATACATATGTGATCAATGTATACTTGTGTATGTGTTCAAAGTAGCTTCTATTTGATTAGATTATTGTGTTTTTAAGGTTTATTTAGTAAAGGGTGCATGAAACAAGTTTTTATTCCTTGAATTATCTTAATTAGGGTTTTTCAATTTGCCGAGTTTGGGCGCCGAGTTCAAGTTCGAGTCTGAGTCAAAAATCAACTTGCCAAGTTTGAGCGAAGTCCAAGTCTTGTAACACTGAACTAAATCTTCTTGTGAAATACTTATGCATTAGTAAGTAAAACATTGATTTGTGCAAGTAGTGCTGGTTAATGGGTAATTGTGTGTAAGGACAGCAGTTGTATAGGTCCAAATATCCATTTTGGTGCATCATCATCATTAATTTAGTCCTCGTTTTTTATCTTTCTTCCATTTTCCATGAAAAACAGCAGTTTAGAGTTAGGACAGGTGATCAACAAAGGAATCAGCCTTCTCTAGAGATTCAATTTCATAATAGGTGACCCACAACCTAAAAGTGATCCAATGTTTCACTAGGTTGCTGAGTTAATAGCTTAGTAAAGGGTACAAGCATTAGTGATAACACATATATCACAAACCATGTTGAGGAACTCTGTTTTGGAGTCATAGAAGATAATTTTATTTTTTATTAAATTTGTTAATGTTAAATTTTTAAAATTTTGCTAATTTGCTACTTTTTAAATTTTTTAATTTGTTTTATTTTGACACTACATTAGGTTGTCAAGGCTTGATTCACATCACAAACAATCCTCCTAAAACAAGGTGTGAAGGTGTGAAGTTAAGAGGCATTGAGCATCAAGGTCATCAACACTCTTTGGAGTGTATAGAGTCAATCACAAATAAAATGAAACCAAAAAGTCAAACCAATGACCCTAGATGATTAGTGGTGAGATCATGTGGGATATGCTTTAAATTTCACTAATGAATATGATCAAGTATGCAAATACAGATCAACCATGTTTAGGTGAAATTTATGATGGTATGGACTCCAAGCTTTAAAAATAACGAACATAATTGAAGCCATTGAGTTCTAAAAGAGTACACAAAATCATAGTTGACTATTAGAACAAAAGAACCACATCCTTGCATCTCGTAGTGTTTTCTTTGTTCCCAAATATTATAGAAAAGAGATACTTTCCTTGCTAAGGAGGTTGGCACCATATAAAGATGAAGAGGTTGCTATTATGCACAAGACTGCATTCAGGAGAATATTCCCAAACGTAGACATACAAAGTGTTGTTTTAACTTTTGACTGAGTTTGGCCTCTTCGTGTCTTCAGAGTATCACAATGTTTGCACTCTTCAAGACAAGTACATGAAAGAGACTCATAAATGGTAGTACCTACATGGCCAAGGCTTTGCTTACCTATAACATCTCGCAGTAAAGTTTCTATCACAAACCCCAAACCAAAGACCAGCAACTTTGTCATGTCCCCACTCTAGCTCAGTCTAGCAGAGACATGTGAGTCAGCTTATTATTGGGTCTTGTAGGCTGACAGGGTTGGACAGAGACCCGGTATGGTTATTCAGTGTTGGAGACTTGGTGTTCTAGCAGTTATTGATCAGTTGGGAGACATTCCTTGTTTTTAGGAGGCAGTTCCTACTTTTTAGGAGGTTTGATCATGCCCAAGGTTGGGTCTCCATGAGATGCCTCTTTGGGTTCAGTTTCAGAGAGATTGGGCTTGTTTCCTAAATTTTAGGAGCATCCCTAGATTTTAGGGATGAGACTACCAGTGAATCCTTGATTTCCGACTTCAGTCACAGACAGGTGACAGGATGATTTTAGGGTTTGTAATGTCAGTTGGGCATTTTGTGGCTATTTGGGTTATATTTTTAATATTTCCTAAGTTAGCGTTTAATAATTAAATAAGGCTAAGTTGTTAGCCATTTTGGAGTAATAAGGGGATTTTTGGCCTCATCTGGATGCGCATCCTATTGTGTGATAGCTCGTTGGAAAGATCTTGAAATTCTTTAAATCTTTCTCTTTGGTCTCAGGGCAATTCAGTGAGCGGATTTCTGTCTATGAGGAAAAAGGTCATTTTCTAGTAACATGACCACTTTAAAATAAGAAATTATAACATTTCCACTAGACCACGCCACTTGGAGACAATTAGGGTTCGATTTGCAATTGAGAGGGGTTATAAGGGGATAGGAGCTTCATTCTATCATCATCTTTTGCATATTTGACAACTTGTATGAATTTGCTCTGGAGAGCGATTTCTAGACTGGGACGCAAACCCCAGGATTAGGATTGGCTGGGACGTAGCCCTCAGCAATCTTTGGCACCGGACTTATAAGGCATTGTGCGTGGTGATTAAGGACAGAGGCATCAATTCTCAGTAGGGTTTCAGCGTAGCCTACCATCTTTCCAGTGGAGACGTGGTTCATTGCAGCTGGAGGAATGCCATTTGCAGCAAATACACCACGTGGTGTATAGGGTATTGCTTGTATTCACTTCCAGTGTATGTGGGGTTGGAGAACATTCTTCATCTTCCAGTTTGACTTCGAATTTGTATGAGAGCTTGGGAAATACATTGGATTCATTGTTTGGCTTTGTAATTCAGACAAATCTGCCTGGTACGATTTGCAATAATTCTGACTTTTGCTGTATACCTCATTTATTTCAGTATTGCTTCATATTTGCTGTTATCTATTCCTTCCTATGCTATAAAACAATCAAAAACACAAAAACAAACAACCCTTTCTGCACTTCTGTCTAGTTCTGTAAGAAAAACTTAAATAAACAGGAAAACAAAATTAAAAATAAAAAAAAATTACAGCAGGTTAACAGCAAAGATCTATCAGGGATCTTTCAAACTTTCTTCTTGTTGGAACTTTAGAGTTCCTATAGGTGACTCTCACATTATAATGAAAAGGTAAGGGCTGAATGTATCTCCTTTCCTTAAGCCTCTAGAGGATTTGAACCATCTGCCTTTTTGACCATTTATGGTGAAAGAGGAAAGGTTGTATGAACAACTTCATACCAAATCTATCACATGATTCCTGAATCCTAATTTTCTAGAGTTTAAAGAAGAAAATTTTGGTCACAATTGTTGAATGCCTTAGACATTTTCCAGTACAATAGATTATAAAAGGGTGGAGTCTGTCTTTAACAAATTGCCATGGACAAGCTTTTGTATGGAGAAAAGGTCAGGAAGGCAATCTGAAAGTTTAAAAACTGGGTTATGTCCCAAAGTTAGATCAAAAGACACGAGAACGGAAAATTTTATTACCATGGTTTCTAGAAAGAAAAGCAAGAGTTTAAATGACACCATTATAAAAGTTTCAGCCTAAGAAGCATACTTATATAAGTTGAACTAGAAAACAATCCCGAAAATGGATGAATATAATAGCGGGGTATACAGTTGAGAGCATGTGGCAGAAGGGAGCATGATAAGGGATAAAAAATATTGCAGGAGATATGAGGGTGTTTGAGAAGGTAGACATAAGGGTGTAAAACAACAAAAAATACAGATAATGAGTCCATCCAGAGCAAAGGCATATACTTTTCAGAAAATGTCCAGTCAATTAGATACATGGAAAACCACTTAATCACTATCAGACTGCATAGATCATGAAAATTTATAAGCAAAAACATTTCAGGTTTTAAACATACATAATTCAATAGAAATGAAGGCAGTTCATAAAATACATTTACTAATCCAGTTTACTTTGCTATTATGCAATCATATCCCTTGCAAGACTCTGAGGATTCGGAGGATGAGGATGACAGTAGCAGTCGGGCCACAGACGAGGGGAGGATGGAGCCCGCCGGAGAGCGAGTGTTGTTTACACCACCCACACTTCCACTTGGCACACTTGTGGGGTCCTCAATGGGCAGTACTTCGATTCCGGCATTTGGGCAAAGCCGCACGCCCATTGCACTTGGTCCCATGCAGCCGGCGGCATCACCTTCAGCCATATCACCGCAGCAGGCTCCTGCACCAGCCGCAGGACCGACTCCGACGGAGTCAAGTGGTCCACCGCAGGGAGGCGTGGCAGAGGAGATGGTTGAGACGGAGCCTCAGGTACGACTGGACGTCGTGGGATCCAACGCAGTGGTGACGGTTGCTGCCTCCTTGTTGGAGGAGCCCATCGCAGGTCATATTTCCGAGGGGGAGAGAGGGTCGGAGGTGTTGAGTGCAGCTCCATCGGTGGCGGCTATGGGGAGTTGGCTGACCCGGAGATTCTAGATGACAGTGATGCCACCCGTAGGAGCAGCTGTACTCTCACCTCGGCGAGAGCCTCCCACTGAGGTGGTGGATCTAGAGGATTCCTCGGCGGAGACGCAGGCACCAGCAGAGGGACAGGTCACTGGAGAGGGTGTTCCTACTGGCCCAGAGCAGGCGACTGTTACGCTTGAGGGAGCAGGGGAGACACTATTGTGCCAGCAGGAGGCAGCAGGTGTGGTCCCTGAGGAGACTTTTGAGTTACCACGTGGGCTTCCTGTACCTACATCGGGGCTGGATGGAGAGGATATTGAGGTTTATTTGGCAGATATGGTGACGAGGGGTCGGCGAGTGGTGGCCGCGGCTCAGACACGAGCTCTACAGCAGGTTGTGGAGGACTTAGAGCAGGTCCTCCAGTTTATGCGAGACGGCTGTCCCGCAGCTTTCACCTCATGTTTTGAGGCACGAGGGTGGCCAGTTACCCAGACGGATGCGATGTTGGAGGCTTGGCGTGTGCCTCAGCCCGTCGTGGAGAGTAGGGTGACGACTCTCGTCCGGGAGATTGAGCAGGTTTACAGGGAGGCCTACTATGCCTTACGCCAGACACAGCATGAGTCTGCGGTTCGCGAGGCTGCTCGAGTTGAGTTAGAGCAGGACATGGCCAGACAACAAGCCTCGTGGGCAGCCGAGAGATCAGAGTTGGTCGCACAGCTTGCGACAGCCCGCGCAGAGAAGGTTGCGGTGGACACCCGTCTTTCGGAGGAGCAGAGTGCGCGGAGTCTCGTCCAGCAGGAGTTAGATGTTGTTCAGGCCCAGTTGGTTCGCATGACAGAGTCCGCCGATACCAAGGAGAAGGAGCTACTGGAGGCTGCGCTTATGGTGAAGACGGCCTTAGAGAAGGTGTTGGTGGCAGAGCGGGATGTGGCAGCACGCACCCAGCAGGTCTATGAGCTCCGTGCCCGCCTGGCAGCCCAGACACCCGCATCTCACCCTTCGACTTCAGGGACGCTTCCTCAGCCCCCTCCTTGACTTTATCTTGGTTGTATATTTATATTACATTGTCTCCATTTTGTTGTTAGTCGTCGGAGACGACTTCTTTTTTTGGGGGGGATGATGTTATCGGGAAAAAGTGTATAGTTAGTAATGTTAATTATCAATAGTTAGTTAGCCGACGGGTAGGTAGTTGGAGTCGCGACGGTTGTGTCGCACCCTTTCGGCAGTCATATATTGTATCACCTCCGGGTGTTGGAGGATATGTAAGATGTACGACAGATATAATATGAACATCCTTTGACATTAATGGAAAGATTATTCTGGTACTTCTTTTGTATTTGCATTGTGCGTTACTGTTCGATTTCTGTATTCTTCCTGTTTACCCAGTGAGGTAAACACAAGTTAGTATATATGATCATCACATACAGGAATTCAAATTTCTTTAAGATTCAGACTTCTTGTCAAGGTACTCATCTTTTTCTCCTACCTTTCTTTTTTATTTTTTAGGACGGAACATCCAATCATAAAAGGACTAGCATTAAAGTATAACGCACCTCGACAAATGAAGAGCCACCAGGGTTGCGCATATCACAAATCCAATAGTATGGATGGGTATAGTCAAGACTGTTATCACTTACTTTCAGATTTCCTAAGGAAGCCATGACACCAACAGAGGATGGAAATACCTGTAAATAAGGGAAGCAATAAACAAAATCTCACAGTTATGTCTAGAATGCAATTATCAATATTACCATCATAAGAAATAATGACAGATTTTCTGCTATACCTTGATGTCAGTGTGTAAGTTATCTTGAGATAGGATGGCAAGCTGAGTTCCATTTTCATTGTTCAGAACAATTTGAGCTTGCTGCATGCTCAGTACTAATGAGAAAACAATTCTATCTTTGCCTCTCCCCAGCAAACCTTTCACAACAGGCTCCTCCTGATCTAATGTTGCAATTGGTTCTTCTTTCACATCCTTTTCACTGGGCTCTTGTTTCATAATTGTTGCAATTGCATCGACTTCTTTTTCAGATGTTTTTTCTTTCATTTCTTCAATGTTTATTGCATTCATAAAATTCAATATTGCCAGAATGGTTGGCCTGTTGCAAAAAAAAGAGAGTGTTGCTAGTGAGAGCATTACCTGCATAAGACATTTTCCACGTTCAGATCAAATATTAGAATCAGATTACAGATATTGTATTGTTATATAATGAAACAATAAATAAAATTCAAAATTTGCATTAATCAAAACTGAAACAAGATCTAAAGGAAGAATTTAAAACCTGTTTGTCTATGTTTACATATGCTGGAGAATCATGCTTAAAAAGAATGACTTGTGCTTTTACAAAGCTATCTATCTTATCTCTTTGTTCCAAAGCATGGCCTTTTTCTTTGCCCTCTAGGCATGGCAATAACCAAGGAATCCGCCTAAAGCTTGGTAGTTCACAAGATAGACCACCATTAGATGAACATTCCACATCTAAGTATTCCAAAGATGATTCTGATGGTTGTCTGGAGGCTTCAGACTGAAACTCTTTTGAAGAATCTACTGGAGATTCTGAAGCCTCAAAAAAACATTCATTATCCTCAAAATCTTTATCATTCATGGCTTTTCTGAATTTTCTCCCTTTCTTATTGTCTAAGTAGTGTGTAATGGGTTCATGAGCTTTGCTTGACTTTTCAATAAATGATCGCGCAAGAAACTGTACTGATGGGTTTCCCATGCTTCCAAATGCATCTTCAATTTCCAATGATTGTAAAACAACCCCAATAGACACATCATATTCTCTCATAGAAATCTCCACCTATAGATAAAAGATAATCAACTTATTGAAAACCTAGTAAGTTCCCAAAGACAAATTCAAAGTGTATTGTAGGTTGTGCACCAATTGAATATAATAAAACCAAAAGAAATTTTGTGATTACCTTACTACCTAAAGCCCGGAATTCTAGTAAACGACTTTCCCTGCCAAGCAACACCTTTTTCAGATCTTGTTTTCCCTGCCATGATATTTGACCAACAATAAATTTCAGCAAATCATTCTTTAAAAAAATTGCAGATTCAGAAAATGATTTTGGCTGCAAAGTTCTAGTATGTTCTTACTTCATGACTACTAAAAAATGTAACCTTCATTTCATCAAGTACTCCAGTCAAGAAGATATTTTCCCTCTTAGAAGGATCAATTACTTCAATATCTTCTGTGGACTCATGAGCAATGCTAGCTTGACTGTCTGGAATCTCATCAACCATGTTAACAGCAGCAGAATCCTGAATAAAAATTCCAGTTAACTCATAATCTATTGAATTTATACAAAAACAAGCTTAAACTTATCTTCGACCAGTTGTCTGCTCAGAAACCTTGTATTTTTATATAATTATTTTACCAATAATTTCTTCCTTGGAATTTTAAATAGATGGTTGTATAAATCCATATATGGGTAAAAAGTCCCCAAAAATTAGCATGCAACTGTCAATCACTTTGTGATAGCTAAAGAAACATAACAAAGATATATTCTTAGCTTCTTTCTTCACAATAGTAGCCCTTCCCCATGCAATTACTGGAACGAGTTATTTACATGAGTAAAAACCAACAAGTTGCATTTGATAACTTGAAGCAACATCTTAGCAATGCTATTGTTTTGTCCAAAACTAATTCAAAATTATTTTTAAAGATTAAAACATACAAAATAGGACAATACTGAAGCAAGGAGGAAGAGTGATCTGTTACCATTTGGAATTGTCATGATTGTCCTACATTTACAACATATGACAAGGAATTAATGTACTTATCCAATCAGTAAAAAAATGAACATACTACTTGGGGTGCAATGATTTGCAGCTATTACCAAGATCCTCAAAAACAGAAAATAAATCACAAACATCAGAAACATCAAGTGAATGGCATTCCACACAAGAAGGAAATCCACTATAAGAAAGGTATTTTATACAAAAGTTTCAGCATTGGAACCAATAAGGTCTGTAAGGAAAGAGTATGCCAAACAACCTGATTTGAGGCATGTATGTGAGCAATTCCAAGCTTCCAAAGTGCAAGATTTGGAAGAGAACTAATTTCCACCCCATATGGTTTTTGATTGATACCATCATCAAGCCCACAATTTTGTATGGGTATGAGGTTGGAGATCTTGCTTGGGATCCATCAATTGGACTCATATTCAAAGGTTGAAATTCTCATGTTGCAATATATGATCTATTGCAAGTGGAATATTCCTGAATGCAATGTACAGGCTAATTTTGCCACCAAACCCCTCAATCTCAAGACTATCTTCTAGCTTACTTTCTACATCAACAAACTCAAATCCATGAGGGATTCAATTTCTAGTCATAAGAGGTATCCTTAGCCCTTTGTTCCTCTAAGTGGATTGCTTCATTGGGCTTCATTAGGCCCAAGATTGTTCATACTCTAAGACAATCTCGCTTCCTTCTATTGGCATCTCTATTGATAGACTACCTCCTTTCATGTATATCTTTGATGGTATGTTATCATCAACTATGAGTTGAGATGGATCATTATATTGTTCACCAGGACCAAATTTCTCTTATTTGCTCTCTCTAGGAGATGGAAACTATGGAGCACTTCATCTTCAAATGCCCCATTTACTAAGAGATCTAAGAGAGATACCATTTCCTCTACATGACTCAAGGAACATTCTCTCCACTTTCTTTAGATATTTGAACCAGCAATGCCTAGCTCTCTATCAACAAGAGATTGTCACCCTCTAGTGCAAATTCTTATAAGGGTTATCTAGGGATTCTTGAGCCCTCAAGTTGTTTGCCTCTTCTTTACATCCCATCTAGGAGACTAACAACTATAAACAGCCCTTGTATACCACTACCACACACATGCAGATAATTAAACATGGGAGACAAGATTTCTCACAACTTATGCCCCAGCATGTTCCCTCTTGGAAACATGGGTTTTCTTCTTCCTAGTGGCACATTTCAACTCCCTTCTTGACAAAATAGATCTACTTATCTCCATCCATGCCTCCAACCAAGGGGACAAAAGCATATTATGAGTTTCTTCATTACAACTAAAGTCACTTCAGCCTTGAATGTTAGGTCTGATTTTGGAGAGAGTGTTGTTATTGCCCTTGGAATCCCCTAGTTCAAACCTCTTGGACTTGGGCACTCTTCAATGAACACTATGCAATCTTGTACCGGTCCTTTCACAATGATCGCTGATGACATGGATGAGTCGTCCATTTCAAGACTAGATTGTGATACTCAATAAGACTTTCCTATCTTTCCAATACTCCTTATCTTATGCCCTTCAAGGTGCTTGTTTCCCCTACTTGGCTACTTGTATGAGTTTCTTGGCCACATGTCGGTGGAACATAGCTGTATTGCATTTTATATTCTTTTGTTTTTGGCTTCTTCTCCATTGTGGACCTTTTTAAATCTCTCTTAGGTTCTAGAACATTCTATTGTAAACTAGTGAGCTCTCGAATCCCATTGACCTGCTTTTTGGTCATCTAGGACAGTAATATAATTTCTTTCCTTCACAGAAAATTGGATAAGCTATGTGCATCCAAGGACAAGGAATTTGGCTGATGAGGGAGGCCCACAGTTCAAATTAGTAGGGCATTTTGGAGCTGGAAAACAAGAGACAAACATTGAGCTATATGCCCAATCAAGGTTTTGTACTATGTAGCATCAGAAAGCATAGCAATAGGAAATTTGGATCATAGATGCCATTGCCAGTTCTAAGATGCCCACAAGAAAGTGTTTCCATGGAACATGAGGTGTATTACCCTTTCCAAGGAAAAAACATGACTACTTTTAAGGTAGTGTTGATGGGGAGATTCAGCACTTCCGTCAACATATAATAGAGTGCACAGAGTCTATCCTATTCTCTCTTGGATAAGGGAACTTTGTATGCCTTATGACTGTCCAAACAAAGTAACCTCAGTTTCTTAATGTCAGGTCATGACTAAGCTTAGGATAACTCAGGGCTGATGTGATCTTCTGGTAATCACAAAGGGATTTGTGCTTGTTTTTTGGATAGATTTTCAGGATAAATGCTACAGACAACCTTCTAAGTCTAAAGGCCTTATGAACATCAGATTTTCCACGTATATAATGCTATGAAAAAGTTCCACAACTGATTTTTAAAAGAAAAGTAAAAAGGTAAGGGTTTAGAGAGCTAATCTAGCATAAATGAAATAATTTCCAAAACAATACACAAAGCCCTTAAAAACCAAGCCTAGCTTTGACTGTTTAACACAACTAAGCACAAGCTGGTGCAATCTTCAAAGGATCTGTTGCCCTCATTTTTGTTTCCAAAACTGAAGGACCATTAAATAAATTTTTTGTCAAAAAATGAAAATTTTACTCTGACACACTTCTCGAGGCAGAATTTTGCTTCGCCCTTGGACTGGCTTAATCCTCAGTCCATCCTTGAACCAGGTTTCAAATTTCATCGCATTCTAGGTTCGTTTGCTATGTCTTCCTTTCAATTTCAGGTTTTTTCTCTTTAACTACAGGTGAGAAATTTTCCTTGAATTGCAAATTTTTATGATTTCCTTTGTTTTAGTTGTTGTAGGGAAATTTTTGGCTAATTACAAGTGCACTTTATTGAAAAAAGAACTTATAATTTACCTTTTATTTTCCCCTTGATGCTTCTTGGCTTTTTAAGTCATAATAGGGATTTTTTGGATAAGTTACAAGTTAATTTTAAATTGCATATTTAAAAGTCACTTGTAATTCTTTTGTAAAACCCCTATTTTAATGTCTTTTGCTTGTAATAGGGATTTTATTCCCCTATTGCATGTGTTGAGTTATTAAAACTTGTTGTAGGGATTTTATTTTCCCTTTACAAGTTTTTATAACTTGCACATCTCTCTCCAAAACCCGATTTTACTTAGAAATGGAATAAAGTGACAATTTTAAACTTGCTATTATGCCCAAAAAATCCGATTTTCTCCATAAAGTGTAAATTGAGGAATTTTAAACTTGTAATTGGATTTCTAAAACCCGATTTTGCCTTGTTGAGAGAAAAGTAACATTTTAAACTTGTTATATGGGAATTAAAACCCAATTTTCTCTATGGCATCTAAAATGAAACTTGCATTCCTTTTCCAAAAACCCGACCAGCTAAAGGAAGGCGATTTTGTTGGAAATTTGAAGCATTTTTTGTGGAGATTATTTGGGAGATAGAAGGCGTTTGGGTTTCTTCCCTATTTTCATGCATTTGCAAACACATATCATGCCATTTGGGATGTACGATTGCTGGTTTTTTGATGTTGAATAAGCAAACACTTTTTTTGCTAAAACGCAATTTTCTCTCCCAAGTTGCCACGGATCTCCAATTTCCTAAGTCATTTTTTCTTGCTATGCTAAGGCGTTGGGGTTTGATGGAGGTTTGATCACTTCTTGTGCCATTAAGTTTGCTTTTAGTGCCATGTTTTGCTGCCCTAGGTGTTTTGGTAAAACGTGCCTAGGGGTTTGGAATGCGGTTAATTTCTATTTAAAAATATTCCTCCCTTCTTTCAAAGAGTGATCATCTTTTTGAAGAGGCATTTCAGTTTGAAGCAAGGTATGGTTTCTTTTCTTTTCTTGTTTCATTTTCTTGTCTTCTTGTTTTTCCTTTCTAGTTGTAAATTTTTGTATATGTTTATTTTGCCCCAAAAGTCAGTTTTTTGAGAGAGATTTTCCCTTTTGTAAAGCAATTTGTGAATTGCATTGTTCTTCCCCATTTTCCCTCTTTACTTGTATTCAGGATTTTAAATCCCAATTACAAGTTGGATGAAAATAATTGATCTTCCCTTATGGTTACAAGAATTTAACCATCTTTTGTTCAAATTCCAAGTTGCAAAGATGAAAAATACCCATCCTTCTAAAATCGGGTTTTTAGAACCGGATTGCATGTCCAATGTTCTTCCCATTTTCTTGGAAATGACATTCCCAAAATCTTCCCATTTTATCGATCCATATTGCCTATACCCATACTTTTCGTTCACGTCATTTCCCACAAGTCTAATTCTCATTTTTCACTCATTTCTCCATTTTCCGTTTTACAAGTATACTTGCATTTGGATTTTAAAAAATCCGATTACATGTGCACCCTTCCCAACTTGTATACTTGTAAAATTTTCCCCAAGATCCGGAATTGGTCAAAGTCAAAATTCCATCATTCCCATTTATTTCCCATCTTTCTCTCACAAATTCATGAAGTGCAAGGGTTGGACGTCTTCCCATTTGAAGAAGGAAAAATGTTAGTTGCAGTTGATTATGATGTTGCCTTAACACTTGTAAGTCTTCATCGCAGTATACCAGGTTATCCTTCAATGTCAGATTTACCATCCTCTCCTATTCCGAAGAAGATAAAGTATAAATATGACAAGTACCAAAATGAAGTTTCACCTTCGCAAGTTTCCTCTCCTTTGGATCACATAAAAGACACGGAGATAGGGCATGTGGACATGTCAGAATTCGTCAAGAAAGTCGAGGATCCGCAAGATAGTAATATGCAGCGGCTTTTGGACAGCCACATCCATCACGCACCCTCTTTTCCAATGGCTGCCCTAGAACCTGAATTTGTTCTCGCTTGTGCCCATCGCTTTGACAAGGAGACGAGAACCATTAAAAATGATGATGGTGAGGCAATAATCCGCCTTGTTGCAGATACAATTGAGAAAGTCTTCAGAATACCACCAGCACCTGTTTATATGGAAATTTCAAAGGATAGTGTAGTCAAGTACTATATCAAGAAGGAAAAGGACTTCAAACGTCATATTAACAGGTGGATTCATGAGCCAGGAGCCGCCTTCTCAAGGTGGGCTAAGTTGTACCGTTGTGACTTTAAGTGGGAAATTGGAGACATCATAACTCTCCTCAGCACGATGAAGGGTCTTGAACACTCTAATGTTTTTGACCCTGGATGTATCAGTTTACCATGTTCATAAGGTAATCCCATCATATATCATGGGGAGAGATTATCAGTGATGCTTTGTGCAAGCAACTTGCAGCAGTCCCAACCACCATGAATTTCTATATGAATTTATTCTTAGCATATTTGGCAGCATCACACAGACATTTCCCTGGTCTTTCTACCAAGGGTGATCACTCGCTTATACCTGTGTGGGAATATTAAGATCAGCTGCCTTTGAGACCCAGCAGATTACATTTCAGAAGAGTTCAAGATGCATTCTTTGGTTACTTCATGTGCCAATTTGACAAGACTCTAAAGAACAGATGGGTGTCAGATGAAGCATGGGAAAGAGTCAATGAGTATGGGCGCTTGTTTCTTCAATTCCCAACTTTCACTTATGTGAGGGTCCGATGCTACAATGGGCAACCATACATGCTCCCTAGATACCCGACTGATAAGATCATTCTTATGGAGTTGGGAAGATAGATCATGGTTGTGCACGCTCATCAATCTGTCAAACATAAGGTCGGAATGGGGATTTTTACAACAAATCCATTGAAAATTGGCCGATATTCTCTTGTCACATCTGTCAAAGCCAAAGCTATGGAGATTGAGATGCAAGAGATTAAACTCAAAAGGTTTAAGTCCAAGGCAAATTTTGATTACCGGGGTATGAAGGAAAAGATCAAAAAGTCCTTCGTGCACGTGCATCGTATTGAGGATATCTGGGTAGATTTTCGTACGAAAATAAAGGTTCTCAAGATGGACTACTGCAGGCTTACTGTTGAGCAGGTTATTGATCTGAACCTGGTGGACATCTCGCAAGGAATGATCGATGATGGTCATGTGCTCGATCCAAAGTACGTCTCACAAAGGGTTGAGGAAGCCCCACTTCCTTTAACCCAATGGTGAGTGATAGGGACAGCAAGTTCCTCAGTGGTTTTTGGCAAGAGATTTTCAAATTATGTGGTACCATGCTCACTCCAAGCACAAGTTATCACCCACAAACTAATGGACAGACTGAGATAGTGAATAAGTGGTTGGAAGGATATCTTAGAAACTATGTCTTGGAGCAGCAGAATGCATGGGTGAGATGGCTTCACCTGGGAGAGTATTGCTACAATTCCTCCTATCACATGTCCATCCGTATGTCACCATTCATGGCACTATATGGTTATGAAGCTCCTAGCTTCGCTGACTTAGTTTTTGGTGATTGCAAAACCCCTCAAGCGAAGGATATGATGCAACAGAGTTAGGATATCTTGAGGATTCTGAGAGATAATCTCCAACATGCACAGAATCAGCATAAGTTGTATGTTGATCAGCAACGAATAGAGCGCACCTTTGAGGTGGGCGACATGATTTACTTGAGGCTCCAACCCTACAGACAATCTACTCTCAAGAAGAGTGGGGTTAAGAAATTGAAGCCACAATTCTATGCGCCTTTCAGAGTTAACAAAAATTGGAGAAGTGGCATATGAGCTGGAATTACCGGCCAGCAGCAAGATTCATAATGTATTTCATGCATCACGCCTCAAGAAGGCTCTAGGACACAATGTTGTTGCTTCAGCTGAGTTACCCCCGCTTGATGAGGAGGGAGAGCTAGTTTTGATTCATGAAGCTATCCTTGATTTTAGGGAACGTTCCTTGAGGAGAAGAGTGATCAAGGAATACTTGATCAAATGGAAAAATTTGCCAGCAGAGGATGCTACTTGGGAAAATGAGGAGATTTTACTGCATCAAGCCTTACAGTTGCTTGAGGACAAGCAGTTTTGGGTAGGGCGGACTGTAATGTCCCCTTCTCGATGATGTACTTTCAGTGGTCCATTGGCCTATTCCTGAGACCCGTAGGCTGTGGAATGAAGAATTAGGGTTTCAAACGTTGATGAGGCGAGAACTTACTATTTTTAGTAAGTCAGGGGTTGGTTGTTTTGATGATATTGTCTTACTGAGCTTTCCATGCTCTGTCACGAGGTGCGAATATCATGCTTTTCGGAGCAGTAGTTCATGACTTACTATTTTTACTAAGTGGCAATATGGAGTATTTCTATTTTTGGCAGTGGACAAGATCCCAGTCTCTCAACAGTTCTTTGGTCTTCTTCGCTCCGCTTCATCCTAATTTCTATTAATGATCAGTATGGAGTCATAAGTAGTTTGATTAAATATTATATCCTTTTCAAGTTTAATATTTAATATTTACAGTTACTAATTAATTGTGGAGATGACTTAGGAAAACTAATTAAGTAATATTCATTTGATTATCTCCTAAGTCAGAGGGCGAATTTGTGGTGGCCATTTAGAGGATTAAAACATCTATAGTCCAATGTTTATTTTGCAAAAATGACGCCACCATGAAGAAGTTCGAACTTACCTAGGAAAGGTAAGTGGGCGCCAAGTAGTGGGGAGACATGAGGTGAAATGAAATTGAATTTGAGTGAAGTTGGCACCATTTGCATTTGGGAAGGCATGGAGTTATAAATATGAGCCTTGGGCTCTCATTCTGGACATCTTGAAAATTTGCATTGTTATGTTGTTGGATTGGCATCAAAACTTTGAGGCTTCAAAGTGCGGCTCCCTAGTGCTTTCCAGTTTCGTACTTGAAATATAGTACCTAGCTATGTGCTGTAATTACCATTCTTTCAATGCATATCTTAGTCCTTTTGGTGTTTGGAGCGATTTTTGGAGTTGCTGGTTTACCTGTGGCTGAAACACATTTTCGATCACACCTCTATACCTGAGTGTCTAATCATTCTGGGTACCGGGTCATTCATCCTTCCTGCTACTGGCAATTCATTCTGTAAGTTTTTAGCACCTTGCATTGAGTATGGAATATAATATTGCAAATCGAAATTATCTGGTTAGGCGTGGGTTTTAGAAGGTGCATTAGGATGCGTGCCAAATAAATGAGGGTGTTTTGATAGCTTACCTTTGGTTTTTCTTCATCGTTGCTCATCTAGTGTTGATTTAGGACTGATTTTGGGTGAATTGGGTGAGTATTGAAGAGATATGAGTGATTTAGTGGGTTCATAGGCTTCTGGTTATGCATTTCCAGCCTGCAATTTTGATGTTAGTAGAGTTTCATGTTTATTATCTTTGATGTTCAGCATTACTCTTCTACTCTCACTCTCTCTATTATTGTAAGGTTAAGTAGTAGTACTACTAACCCATTCTGGCTTGTAAACTCTCATCCCGATGAAAAGTGGAAGAGGCCGGCTTGTCGCCTATATCAGTTAAATGGTAATTCAATCCTCCCGCTCCATAAGCAGTTGAGTGATGATTGGTTGTAATGGTCCTCCCGCTGAAATATTGTCGTTGAGTGATTTGTGTCTGCTATATGTTTCTCTTGGCTGGTTCACCGCCAAGTTTCTTGCTTTCCCGTTGGATAAGCGGAAGGGGCTAGCTTGCCGCCCAGTATTGTATTTACTTTATCATTTCAGCAGATTTGTGATCTAACGATCCCCTCTTCACCGTATGCTCTCACCTTCCCACATTGGGCACTTGGTGATCAGAAAGTGGAAGGGTTGCATTTTCAGCAAGCATTCCGTTTATGCTTTTTAACCTTATCAGGTTATATGTTGGTTGATGATTCTTATTGGTCTTAAAAACAAAAAAAAATCTCCAGGATATTACATTTAACCTATTGAATGTCTATATGTCCAAAATCTGTGTCTACTACAATCTCCCATTTGCTTTGGATTTTGGACTCCTGCAGTACTCCCCGATATTCATACTTCATCTTGTCCAATTTGCAGTGATCTTCTATTTTGGGCATCTTGGATGTACTTGGCGCCTCAGGTGCCTTGGATGTGTTGGCCGCCTTAGGAGGCATCTACCCTATACACATGGACGCAAATTAAAATTGATCTTTCTAGAGATGGTATAAGCGCTATTGTATTGACAAAATAGTTTCAATCTTTAGCATGGATAGATGCGAAGAAGCAAATTTAAGCCTTTGATTAGAAATTTCAGATAAGCAACAATCCTCGAAATAGAATTCTTGATTAGGAACACTTTAGGACCTAAGCAAACTCACACATTTTCGGCCCAAATATCAAATTTGCAAAATAATGGGGTAAAATTTGGTGCCAGGAAACAATTTAGGAATAATCTGTTTCAAGGTGCAAGCACTGAACTTCATACTGTAACTCATGCTTTTCTTTTTGAGGTTAGTAACTAACAGCCAATTTGTTAGAACATAATGTTATTTGGGATCACATCCTTATAACATTTATATATAATGTTCTAATATAAGGTTATAAAACCTTATATATTATATGCTTTATAAGCATATCCCATTTGAAATAATTATAATCTAATAATTATTAGAGTATTAATTATTTATGAGTGGGGCTTATTGAAAAGGTGTGACTAGTGAAGCCACCCTTCCTCCTATATTTATTGAGGTTCTCTCTCATTTGAGAGTTGTATAAATTTGGAGCTTTATGGTGAGTTGTATCACTATGCACAAGAGGTATTATTGGCCATGTGGAAGTATTGGAGTATCCCCAAGTTCATGTCTATTTTATGATAGACTATATTTGTAAGTGTTTCAACTAAATGATGCTTTATGGGTATTTTTACCTGAAAGGGTTTTCCCCATGTATATCTTGTGTAATGTGTGCATTTATGCAAGTATGTTTCTCATTTCGTTTACTTTATGATTTTGTTTATAATGATTAGTATCCTAAGATCCTAATTTCTAACATGGTATCACAGCCAGGTTAGGCTATACTAATCATTTCGATAGGTTATACTAGAAGATATGTTGAACTTAAAGGGAAACTGCTCCATGCTCTTGCAAATTACCATTTGTGCAATATATTTGGTGATATCCTTTAAAAATTTCACCTTTTTTTTGTTCTAAAATATTTGATTGTGATTTACAACTGTTTGATTATTAGGTGATAATCATAGATTATATGCCCATATAAATAGATTATTGTCCCAAATTAAATATATTATAGAACATCTCTATGCCTTATCCTTAAAATGACCTTTTTTTTCATGTATAATTAGTTTTTTTGGATATATAAAATAAATATGATCTTGTGATCTTCAAAGACTTATTACAAAACAAATTATATAAAAACATTCACAAGACTTAATTAAAATATATAAAAAATATTTATTATAAATATATAAGTAATAATATGATTATTATCTTTCAATGATTACATATTTTATTTAATCACAATATCAAACTCTATTCACTATGGGTCCTTTTTTCGGTATGGTTATGCCTTGTAACTTAATGTTTTACCATCATCTCTAGATTTAATCGTTGTCTACCATGAGAAGATCCCAAGCCCCACACTTCAACAAAAACATCCTATGTTGTCTTATAAAAGTCGAAGAGCTCAATTGTAAACATAAGGTAAATTATCTTAAAGTCATGACCTTTCCTCATTTGCTTTCATTAGTTTTATCTTTAAGCTATAAATGAGTGGAATATCGACCATTTTGACTACAATGTTATGCTCATGGAACGTATTACATTCAAACATAAAATCTCCTCTCTGATAGCGAGCTTGTTCTTTACTCAGAGACGACTTAGTAACCTCTCTTCTATCGTTACTATTTTTGCTTTGAAGGGTGGCTCACATTCATTCAAACCAGTAATACATTTTATGATTGGCAACTTCCTTGACTGGTGATGCTCGCAGCATATTCTATGTGCATGTTTGAATACGCTTTTGAAAATACACTCTACGTAAGCTTGTGGGAATATCCATGTTCTACAGGAGGATTGTGAAAGGAGTCATGAAATTAGCCTTTATAACAGCCCATTCAGTATTTTATTGGGGTTGATGCATCATGTCATTTCAAAATTCATTTTGAGCAAATCTTGCAATAGTTATAATTATTTGACACATCAATTGTTATGAACTCACGAAGCGTCATTATTGTTAACACATCATCCCATGAAGGCTTCTCTCTTCGCAACCGCATTCATCTCGGGCAAAAGTGAATCGGCCTCATGAAACAACACCTCTATATGAGATATTTGTTTTCTTTCGACATGAATGTACACGAAGCATTTGATCTCCTCTTTTTTCAAGACAATCATATAATAAGATTAGTGCATATATAGCATTCTGTGATATAGTCCTATTTTATTTACCATTCCTAGAATTTCAAGGTATCTAATTTAAAAATTTCCAAGTGCTCGACCTCAATCCTCAATAATGGATATTTCTTACCCTTTATCTGTTGTCCTGGATATCTTCATAATGACTATTTCAGAAAGAGGGAGGCCACACACTCTTCTCCAACAAAGAAAAATAACCTTAACCCTTCTCTCTAATTAATCTTTCTGAACACTATACATATCAAAAAATGTGTTGCTATGTTACATCAAGAAACCAAACTTAAGATTGAGAATCATGCGTCCCTTTAGACCAAATGTCTTTAAAATAAATTGTTGCTCTTAGAGCTTACACATAGTTTTCACATAGTACAGATTTTGAATACTTAGTAAGGAGAAAAAAATATAAAACTTTGGTTCAGATTTCAATTCTAGTAGTAATTAGAATTGGTAAACAAGTAGGAGAAGAATCTTGTGGACTTGCATAACATGCTATTTCCTTCAAATCTGATCATTTGCATTATTCAACATTGCAATAAAACTGAAATATCTTTAGGAACAAGTAGCAAGTATTGAAGTCAAAAGATTTATACATTGAAGTCGGCTAAAAATTGCATGTCTAAGAGTAAGGCCTATTATATCTTTATTGGCTTATATTAATCAAATTTATTTATAAATTTATTTTGATATCATTTATAGTATCACTTATATCTTATTATTTACCTTTATGAATTTGTATTTTTTATACAGTGTTCATTTTCTCTTATATTTTTTATCTATTTATATAGATCAGATTTGTTTTTCATATCTATTGAAAACTTTATCTTTCATTATAACTTTTAAACATGCTCACTTCAAATATTATATTTTGATTGTAAAAAAAAAAGAAAAAAGAAAGTAGATTTTAAAAGACATGTAGCATGCAAATATCATTTGAGAAGTTATGAGAGATATTTCAAATCTTAAAAGCTCAAATTCACTTTTTATGTTTGTGTATTTTAGAATTCAAATTGAATTTCTAGACATTGAAATCCTTATCATTTTATTACATGAATGCACATTTAATAAAAATATGAACTTACCCCCTCGTATAATGCCATAATCATATTTTTCAATTATTGTTTTAATTTTCTCATCAAAATATTATCAAAATTGAGTTAAATATCTCTTATAGGTGGCATTAATTTCCCTTATAATGTGAAAACCTTTATCCTAAACTATTATTATTATTTTATTTTTTTGTAATTCATTCCAATGAAATGCCTTATGAAATCAATAATAATTTTAACTTGGGAAACATTCTTATAAGTACTCTTCATTGTTCCCCCACCATCTTTCACATGAACTGGTCACTGCTGAGAAGGGGACATTACATTGTAGGAGGGATTGCATATCAATTTCTTGGAATGCTGATATGAGTAATCATTCTTTGTGGTGGAGGTGGATATCAAAATGATGCTCGTAGGATTTCTTACAATTAGCCTCCATAAGGTGCGCAATGGTCTAACAAACATTGCATCCTTAATTAATGTCACCATTATGCAACAATAACTGGTTTGAGTAGGCTGCATATGGGAAAGGTTACTTCTCCTAGCAGGCGAATTCCATTAGACTTTGGAGCAAATACTTCCACTTTAAGGTGAACTTATAGATCGGACATTGGGCGAATTTAAGAGGCATTAACACCAGTCTTTAAGGCAGATTTGGAGCCAAAGCTAATGTGAATTGTTCAGACCTGAGTGGGGGCGAATTCTCTAACTGAAAGCATTCTGATTTAATCAGATTTCAAGTTAAAACCATCATTTCCAGGCTCAAATATTCGTTTCCAAATCTGAAAGGAGGGTTTTGGCACTTGATTGATGAAGGATTTGTGTTATTTTCATTTATGAGAATGAGTTCATTTTATTACTCTTACATTCTTCTTAATTCCAAAATGTTTTCCTCTTATGTTTGATGCAAGGAGGAAAGGGTGAAGCACAGACAACATGCACCACAACAAGAGGAATGCATTAAGGACGTGAAAGGATATCAAGATCAACATGAGCACTCTAAAACATGTGAGATTGCTTTACAACAATGTCAAGGAAATCAAGGAATTTCAAGAATCAAAGGTTGAAAGTGGAAATGCATCACAAGAAGAAGAATTCCGGAATGTGAAGATGGAAAAGTGAAACTTGATCAAGACAAGAAAGTTTCAAAAGAGTTAAGCAAAGTTAGAAACCTGATCCCCAAGATGATGCAATTGAGAATATGAATTATCACATCAAGCAACTAGAAATGTAGAGTATCAAGAGATATAGCTTGAAACACAAAGACTTCTTTGTGATGATCTACAAAGAGTAAGGCTAAGTTCAATGTACCTAACCTCATTCAACCTCATCAAATAATTCAAAGTCACAAGATCCAAGTTCAATGAACCCTAAGATGAAAGCTCTAAGGTGAAGAGTGGGTTAGAAAGTGAAAGATCTTCCCTAATCAATTGTAAAGGTGGGTTCATATAGGGTTCATAGTTAAGCTTGTGATTCAAAGAACAAGGACTTGTATCGAGTCCGAAGAGTTTGTAGGTAGAAAGAAATTTATTAGAAATTTCGCAAACAAACTATAAATTCTAGAGTTGAAATTACTTTTGGTTGGAAACCCTTGGGAGACTATTTTATAGTGGATATCTTATCTCATATTCTTCCATTAGAGTCACCAACTATAAAGGTTGCCAAAGTTTTGTGTTGGGCAACCACTATGCAAGTTGAATGATCTTTAGGATATATTTATTGACTATCTTCCATCTTAGCCACCACTTTGGAGTATGAGGGTGCCCCCTCCTTGAATGCTCCCCAGACGCATGGTCTAAGTGAATCATGCTAATCATCATATGGCACATGAATGGAAGGAACAATGTGGGGAGATTTTTGAAAAGTCATTGGAAAAGAAAGGAAAACCTTACTAATATATTCCATTTATTATATTGTTGTGTATGATCTAAAAGGGGTCGTGGAAAGTTGACAAGTCACATATTAAGCTTCTGCAATATTAAAGGAAGTCAAGCATTCCCAGGTTACATCATTAGTCCTTCCAATGTTGTGCTAGGTGTTCACAATAGAGTTTTCTGCAGTTGTGTTATGTGTATGAGGGTGTAGGTCTGCAGGGGATATTAAAAACCTGATTAGTTAATGAAGCATCAGCTGATTGGCATTACTATGGATATTTATTTCCTCGTCTCCGATCTGCATGGTAAAAGTTTGACATAATGAATGATATCAGCTGCTCAATAAATGTAAAGAATAAATTGTTATGAGAGCTTCAATGTAGAAATTTAGTCATCTATTTATCATATGCTCCTGTATTTTTTATTATTTTGGTTGAGCTCCTTATTCATTAGGATATATGTCATTTGAGAGATGAAATGCAGCAGTTGACATGTTTAATTCAGAAATGTTAAACCATTCTTTTCCTGCCAACTGTTTCAAACAATGCCTATGAATTGATCAAGAAAATTGAAAGAGTATTTTTAAGAAAAATATAAGGGAGCATTTCACAAGCAACGCCTCTTCAAATATCTAAGGCAGAGGGGCACAGGGACGTGGGGATGCAGTTTTGGGGATGGCAGGGAGATGGTGAAGGATGGCTATTAGAAAAGCTTAAACTAAAAGCAGATAAAACATCAAAAATTAATACGATGTGCTGAATTCACAATAGCAATCCTACCCCTTTTATCTTTCTAGTGGTTTCCAGCAATTTTTTCCTTAAAAAGTTACTCTTTTTACTTTTATGCACCAAATGGAACAGGCTGTCCAAAGGAGGTCACTTCCAAGTGCACAAGTCCCTGGTGTCTCTGGGGCATTGGATTGGATAGACCCCTAGGAATTGTCCTTGTGGAACAATGATCTAAAGAGACCAACTTATTAAAATGAACAGAAAAATCTTTTTCCTATTCTAATTTGAAATTTTAGTAGATTTCAGTATTGTGAAGGCAGGAGCATTTACAGTTTTTCCTTGCCCTTGATTAAAAATGTATATACACGAACTCGTGACTAAATGCAACTATATTGAATATATCTGAAATTAACATATAGCAAGGTAAAAAACAAAGTTAATGATGTTCATGTCATTTGAATAGTTGCAATTAAAATCACAGATAAAGACTTTAAGAAAGGTTGTAAAGAGACCGATGCTCTATAAATAGCTCCTTGAAGTCGCCTTTGCCAAATTTGTGCTGAATTTTCATCATCGCATCGCAAAATCAATGTGTTAACTAACTCTGCCACCTAAAACCATGCACAACATACTATGTAAATGTTGAGTATGAGAAAAGATTGAAAAGAAAACCTCTTTGAAACATATTTATCAAGAAACTATTTTCTGTGTTCTAAAGGTTAGAATTTAATTTAAATTTAAAATGTCTATCATTAAAGAAATTTGAGCATTAGCCATGAACATACACACCTTGCTATTATACTGGCCTGCATCACAAATTGCAAGTACATTTTCCACATTGCCAACTAAATCTTTAGGTACATTACAAACTTGCTTTCCTCTGAGACTGCACAAATTCAAGAAAATGTCAGTTATTAACTTGTATTGAAGAGAATTTCAAACTAGTCAGAAAAATGGTGTTGCCATTTCTGGTATTGTGTGCATTATCATAAAAACATTGATCTCATTGTTGTTGTACGTTTACTTGTAGCTGTGATTGTTCATTATAACTCCAGTTATTTATTATTTGGTATAAATCCATTTAACTAAATACATGATTGGTTTGGACTGTTAATGTCAGACATTATCTGATATTTAAAGTAGACAATTAGGATCTGTGCTATTAATTATGTTGTATCTAGTATGATGGTAAGCCTGTGGCCTATATGATTAAGGTATTGGCCTACATTGTAAATATATTCAACAAGTTGGTCAAAATTACTGGAGTTACTTCTCAATCAACATGGGTTTATATAAAAAGTCAATTTAGAGAGGAATGAACATATCATCTGGCAATGTTTGGATTCCATTAAGATGTTATCTTAAAGCATTCGGAGATTAGACAGCCCAAAAGTGGTGTATTTTCATTTCAAAGGTTGTGCTTCCCTTCTACATTATTACTTGGAGCGGTGTTTTTCCTATATCCATGATTCCATGCATTACATATTAATCCAATGAATTTACTATGCATTCACAAATATTGATTCTAGATTTACTAAGATTCATAACAATTTAGTTTCAGAGCAGCTTGTCAAGCTCATAACTGGTAAAAAGACTTCAAAACTATGCGAGCCATTAGTTTTTATTTTCTTAGACTTAAGTGCAGCAAGTGTCACTTGAAAAACATTTTTGAGAGCCCTCCTAAAACTGCTCATTATAGTGGTTTTGAACAATTATGAGAGACATATATCTTACTAAGTTGACCTTTCGAAACTACTGAGATGTATCTTATCATAAGGACCAAAAATGTTGGAATAGACTGAAAAGGGGACATTACAAGTCTTCCCTCCGCAAAATTTATTGTTCTCGAGCAACTCAATCTCAACCAACTATTCAAACTTTAATAATCAATATGGCTCCAAGGTCTGAAATCAATCTTAGAGGTTTGTGAGTCCTGTTTGATGTACTATGTTGCATTACACCTTCAAAATTAACCTCCTTTACTCTTCTTGCTAAAAGTATAACAAGCTTGAAAACATGGATAAACTTCACTGGCCAAAAATGGTTGTTGAAAAGACACTATATTGGAGGAAGAAAACCTAGATGAAGCAGAACAACAATTGGATGAACAAGTGGGGCATCAATTTGCATGATTCTCCTAGCACCAATAGTGATATAAAAAGTTATGTGATTGATAAATTTTGAACAGCCATGTAGACAAAGTAAATTGTGTGAAGAAAGGCATACTAAATCAAAAAATTTAACCCAACAAAGGACCACAGTGAAAAAACATATTTAGGGGCAACTATTAAAGAGAAAGCGAGGATGCTAGTTGCACAATTGAGAACTAGATCGCAACATCTTAGGTGTAAGACTGGTAGGTGGAAGATACCCAAGGAAACATGGGAGGAAACAACTTGCATATTCTGTGATAAGGGGGCAGTGGAAACAGAATGGCACTTCACCATGGAGTGCACGGCCTATGAGGATATCTGCACTCAATACGAAAATGAATTGAAGGTTGACAACATGCACCAATTATTTGAAGAATATAGGATTAACTAGACGGCTAGCCCTCTAGTCAAAATTAATAGTATGAGGTATCTGAAAATAAATTAAGGAATGTTCTCAGTCCCTTAGACTGTTCAATGTCGTGGACGTCACTAAAATCATTCAATCACTCAATATCAAAATTCCTGCAAAATAGTCACAACTGTGCAGAAATCCACTGTACCCTATTTATGTCAAAGACAAATTACTAAAATTCATAACACATACCTTGCCTTCACTAATAATGTTGTAGACTATTTGTTCCAAAATAGGACACAAATCAACTTGTGTGCTAGCTTAAAATAAATCTAGACAGACATGAATCACTTGGTTTTCCATCCAAATCGAGGCTATGTTGCCTAAAATATTCATGCTCATCAACTGAAAACATTTTCCAACATTCTTCAATGAATCGATGGCCTCAAAGGGATTAATCTTGAGTTATGTCCCCATGTTTTTTCTCATTCCAACTGTTGTGACATTTTCACACATCACCCCTAATTTTTACTTGTTAGTTTAGGTGTTTTAGCTTAAGTTTTAGCTTGGCAATAGTTTCGTTGTCTTTTAGGCTTTTAGCCTTTGTTGGTGAGAGGGGTTTTCTTGTCTTGTTGTTGATCAATCGTAGAAATTGAGTAAGAATGCAAGGTTTGTCCTTGAATGGGTAAGATAAGTCAGGAACTCGACTTTCAAGTCTAGGACTCATGAATAGGCGTCATGATTGAGAATTGAGGTCAAATTGCTAAAGGTTGTCAATTTTGTTGAAAGTTGTCAAAAGTTGCAAAATCTTGTCAAAATTGTCAAATGTTGTCAAGGGAGTTGTCAAGGAATGGAAATTTGGAAAATGTTGATAAGCATGAAAAAGATGGAAATTCAACGCATAGAGAAGGAAAATTCCTTGTCAAGGTCAGAAAACTAATGAGATAATTTTGAACAGTTCTTTGAAATGGTTGTTGCCAGGAATAATCATTATGTTATGCTGTCATATTATGTTTATGTTGTCGTCGGTAATAATGAGTTACGGTGGTCAATTAGTTAGCCGACAGGTAGGTAGTTGGAGTCGCAACGGTTGTGTCGCACCCCTTCGGCTGTTATATATTGCACTACCTTTCCTTCTTAGAGAATCATCATGATAGTCGTGTGAAATGTAATGTTATAAGCACATGATGTACATGAACTATTGAATTAATACAGAGACTGGTTATTTAATGTATTTCCATTATGTTCTGTGCATTTACTTTCTACATTTAACCGTCTACCCGAGAGGGCAAACATTTGGCGCCGTTGCTTAGACGTACTCGGGAATGAAAGATGCGGATGGCGCACGGACGCGATGGGCCTACCCGTCGGTGAGATGAACCCAGAGGCCGATGACACACCCACGGAACAATCGGCGAAGGGGAAATTGAACCTTGTAATAATCCCGGCACAATGTTGAGATAAATTGTGGCCGAAAGGAAAAAAAAAAAAGGTTTTTTTTGTGTACATGGCATGTGCTTGCTATGTACGGAAGTGATTTATGCCCAATGTATTAAATAAAGATAGAAATTTTTTAAAAAAGCAGAAACGGACAAGTGGGAGGTCGCGCAGAGGGCCTTGGTTCTGGAGCAACAAGTAGAACGAAGGCGTAGGCTAAGGCAGCTTGCCGAGGGACGACCGGCCGAGGGGTTGCTCGAAGGGAACCCAGGAGGTGTCACAGAGATTGCGGAGGTAGAGATAGACGAAGAGAAGTACACTCTCTACACTGTCGTAGGGTTGCTCGAAAGGAACCTAGGAGTCACGGAGGATGTCGAAGGCGACCTCCACAATTTGTCTGAAGACCACCACCGTAGGGTAAGAAGTCGCGAAGAGTTGGTGGAACAAACAAGGCGAAATCTAAACTTGATTGACGCTACCAGAGACCTACTAAAGAATTTGTCCATTTCGGAGGACAACCGGAGGGAGACGACCGAAGGTGACAGTACGGCCGACGGTGCCGAGGGAGCACAAGGGTACCGTACGAGAGGCAATTTGTTCAGTGTGGGGTCAACAACCTTCTCCGAAGGACCCACGAGTGGACGAGTGGAGGGTCAGGTGCAGAAGGTGGAGGCAGACCAGGTACAAGCACACAAGGCACCAGAGGAGTGAGATTGAGCGGTGGGATGGCCAATAAACAGAAGTTGCCGAAGTTCAACAGCGAGGGGAAGGAAGATCTCATCCGCCATTGTCGAACGTGCGAAACCATATGGTCAGCGAACGGTGTTACTGACCAAAACGAATGGGTAACGCAGTTCCCAGCCACATTACGTGGAGTTGCCATAGACTGGTACTTCGATGTGGACAAGCAAAAAGTGGCCACGTGGGCCAACCTATAGAAGGAATTCACGGAGGAGTTTCGGTTGCTCCGTGATGACAATGAAATTGTAACGGAGATATATAGTACCAAACAAGGTACCAAGGAGACAGTACGGGCATACAGCAGGAGGCTGAAGGAATTGCTGGGTAAAATGGAAAGCCAACCAACAGAGGGATTGAAGAAACGATGGTTCATTGAAGGATTGAAATCCTCCCTACGAAAAAAGATGAAAATTGTACCCCCGATGTCATATGACGATGCCTATAATAGGGCGATGGACCTAGAGAGTGAATACAAAACGTCAAAGAAGAAGAAAAGTAATAAATATTCATCTGACGATGATGAAGACTCTGATGGGGAGAGCAGCAGCAGTGGTGAATCAAGTAAAAAGGTGCACACTCTCCAAAAGGACATGGAACGAATGCTGAAAGAATTCAAAGCCATGAAGGGGAGTACAAGTAAGACTGAAGAAAATGACGTGTGGTGTACCGACTATAGGAGTGACGAACACACCAAGGGGTCCTGCCCCAAGAAGGCTTTCTGCGACATTTGTCAGATTGCAGGACATTTGACAAAGGAATGTCCCTACAATATGAAAACCAGGAGCCAACAAGTTCTCTTCACGCAAGAGCAGTCGGCCATCGGAACTTCGCAAACCAACAAAACGGCATCATCTGGAGGTTACCGGGACAACAGACGCGGTGGCGGAAGGAATAGCAACAATAACAATAATGGAAGCCGTATCCAGTATGACGCCAAGGGCCGACCAATTATCCAATGTAGGGCCTGTAATCAGTGGGGGCACTTTGCCCCTGATTGCACGAAGGAAGCCACCCCTCAGCACCTCTGCCGATGGTGTGGGCCAGGCGACCATGAGGACGCAAATTGCCCACAGGTAGGGGTTAATCTCCTCAACATCGAGAAGGCTGAGAAGACTGGTGAGAAAGAAGTACTGGCAATCACCCGCACCCAGACGAAAAAAACCACTTATCTTGACCAACGTACGGAGAAGGCGAGATTAGGGGAGGCAAAGGCCAATATTGAACATGAGATGACAGTCGAACGACGGGACAATGAGGTGGCGAGTACATCATCCCGTACGGAAGCGGAAAATAACATCATTGGGCAAATATTGCAGATGGAAGTACCCGTGAGAATACAAGACCTCCTGGAGACCATGCCGCAGCTAAAAACGGCTATCTTAAACTCTGTACCCTCACAGGTGAAAACGAGGGAGGTCGTGAGCCCCACAGCAGACCCTGCGTTAAGGGAGGTCCTAAGCCCCACGGTCGATCCCATGTTGTTGGTAGTCAACAACGGACGCCAACCGACGGTGGTAGAAATGGGTATATTGGGGACTACCTTGACAAACACTATTGTCGATGGTGGATCAGGAGTGAATGTTCTTCCAGAAGAAACCTGGCAGAAGCTCGGGAAGCCGATGCTGTGGCCATCTACATTCAATCTGCTCGGAGCAGATCAGCTTGGAATCAAACCCATCGGGACACTGATGGGCCAACAAGTTACCATCGGGACGCAACCCTTCATACTAGATTTTGTGGTAATCCCACTCAAGAAGGGGTATGACGCCATCTTAGGCAGAGGGTGGCTGGTTACAGCAAAGGTGAACCACGACTGGAAAAAGAACACCCTTTATATGGAGAAAGGGGGGCGGAAGTACACCACTGATCTGAGGACCCAGGTTGTTGACGAGGAACTGGCATCATCTTCGGAATCGGAGGATGAAGGAAAAGGCGACCCGAGGGCCGAAGGACAGGGCTGCAGGGAGTCCAACGATGAAGGGATTCTCGAACTAGGAGAGTGCTCCGAGGATGAGACAGGGTCATTGAACGGGCTCTTCCATTGGCAGATGGAGGATTATGAAATGTTCCAAAGCTACAGGCTCGAAATAGAGGAACCAGAGCAAGTAACAGAGGAGGTGTACCTGCCAGAATACATAGAATATTGGAAGGGAGATGCCCCAAACCTCGGTGACATAGATAATCCGAAGAACAATTGTGTCGGCAACGATTGGAACCTTGTGTGGAAGGCCGCAGCTTTCAAAATCTTTATTATTCTTCTTCTTATGTACGGGAAGGAGGCTGTGGTCCCTGTAGAATTTGTGGTTCCAGGTCTTCGGATGGCCATTGAAAATAGACTTGCCACCAACAGGCCCAAATTGAAACCCTACCAAGCGAAGCACGCAGGGGACCTGAGAGGCCGGACAGACACCCGAGAGCCCGGAGGGGGACCCGAGAGGATGGAAGGGGACTCGAGAGGCCGGGCAAGCGACTCAAGAGGCACAAGACCACAGCAAGAGACTCTCGGACGAGGAAAACTAAGAAGGATGAAGGGCGATCCCAGTGGCATGGGACTCAAGCCGAAGACTCTCGACAATTAGATTATATGTTAGAAAGAAAAAAAAAACCATCATATGGGTCCGTACGGCTGCAAACAAAAAAAAACTACTCGTACGCCAGGTGACCGTACGGCATGAAAAATATAAAAAAAGAAAAAAAATATCGTTGGGCCACCATACGGTGACCACACCGAAGGTGGAACCACCGTGCAGTGGTCACACCGATGGTGGGGCCACCGGCGGTGGAATCACCGATGGTGGGGCCACCGACGGTGGAATCACCGAAGGTGGAACCACCGTGCGGTGGTCACACCGACGGTGGGGCCACTAGCGGTGGATGCCACCGTGTAGTGGACACCCGCACGTCGCACTTAAAACAAACCCCCGCACCACGCAGCCCATGCAAGGAAAAAGGAGAAGGAAACCCCGCGGAGGTGTCAGTGTTGTTGTTGACCGTACGGGGAGGTTGCATGGCCGGGGACATTACAAAGGAAACACTAAAAAAAAATGACAACGACCTGATTGAAAAATGATTCGATGACATCTGGAGCTTGGACACTGAAAATATTGGAGTGTAGAAGAAGGGTTTTGACATCATAAAATATCACAGAAATGATGTGTGCCATGGACTTTCGTGGGGTTCTAAAGGTTGTAAATTGGTGTTGGCGGCAGGGGCCCTGCCCCTCGACCCCGCCCGCACCTGGGGCGCTGCCCCTCGACCCTGCTCGGGGCATTGCCCCCAGACCCCCAGTTTATTTTTGAGCTACAGAATACCACGGGAAGTGTTGTGGTTGTCCGTACTGTGAGAAAGAAGCCTACAGCTAAGCATTGGTGGGAAAGCCATAAGCCGTAGAGGGAGACAGATTTGGAGGTTGGGAACAAACAGAGTTTGAGGGAAGGCATTGCAGGTCCGCGCAGTTGTATGACACCAGGGAGTTATTCAGTTCAGTTTTTAGCCTTTGGGGTGTGTGATGGAGGATTTGAGGTGTCTCCTAGCATTTGTGCCAGCGGGTTGTGGCCACCTCCAGGCAGGAATGGTACGCTTTGAGGAACTTGGAGTAGGTCTCGGCTGGACGTGAGGTTGCCTTGGTGGATGCAGAGAGGGCTCGGGAGGAGCTAACCACCAGGTTGGAGGCAATACTAGCGTGAGACTTAGCTCAGCATACCTAGGAGTTGGATGCCGAGAGGGCAACGTCGGTGAGGACAAATTGGCTAGGGAGACAGTATCATTTGAGTAGCAGTTGGTGGAGGCTGAGACTGAAAAGCATATCTTGCAGACAAGTTTGGTTTAGGCACAGGAGGATTGTGATGTCAAAGGAAGCACTAATGGTGAAATCCGCACTTGAGCATCGAATGGTAGCAGAAAAGGATTTTCAGGCAAGTACGCAGTAGGTGTATGAGTTCGGGCTCGACTGGCGTCAGCAGTTCCTGCAGTTCTCTACCTTGGTTTTGTTTAATGTCATCTCTATTTTGTATTAAGTCGTCCAAAGTCGACTTCTTTTCTTGGGGGGGATGATGTTGCCGGGAATAATCATTATGTTATGTTGTCATATTATGTTTATGTTGTCCTCGGTAATAATGAGTTACGGCGGTCAGTTAGTTAGCCGACGGGTAGGTAGTTGGAGTCGCAACGGTTGTGTCGCACCCCTTTGGCTGTTATATATTGCACTACCTTTCCTTCCTAGAGAATCATCATGATAGTCGTGTGAAATGTAATGTTATAAGCACATGATGTACATGAACTGTTGAATTAATACAGAGACTGGTTATTTAATGTATTTCCATTATGTTATGTGCATTTACTTTCTGCATTTAACCGTTTACCCGAGAGGGCAAACAATTGTTAAAGTGAAATGCTTTGTGAAAGAGTGCAATTCAAAACTAGGTTGTGGATTTACAAATTAAAATTGTGTTTTCTTAGCAAAATCCCCAAGTTTTGCTTGGGAGTTCTTGGCCAATGTTTTGTCCTTAGAAACTTTATTCTAGCCATCAAAAAATCCAGCTCACTTAAGGAGTTATGACCTAAAATTCAGCTCAAACACATGGAATTGCGACCTAGAATCCAGCTCATACATGGAATTGCGACCTAGAATCCAGCTCATACAATGATTAAATCATTATGAAAAGCATTGCAATCAGGTAACTGGAAATATTTGTAATGTCCCCATTTTAGCAGACTTGGATTTTGTGAGATTAGCCTATTATCCTGACCCTCGTAGGCTAATGTGTTGGATAGAGGGTCTTTTGAGGATTGTTATCATCTCCAGTGTTCAGAGTGCTTCAGTTTGGTCTTCGTTTGGCATCATTCGGACATCATTTTGCTCTACTTCCTATTTTTAGTAAGTCTTGGGATGTTAGAGATGGACCCTTGCTATTTTTAGTAAAGGGGGTATGGTCATATGCAGCTTCATCATGTCAGCTCCCAGTTCAGACGGCGTTCAAAAATGTTGAATATTAATGGAGATATTAATGTTTATTTAGTTTAAATAAACATTAATGTTTTGAGTTATATTATTAAGTTATAATATAATTTTATATTATAACTTAAGTAAGGGTCCAAGTATCATTAAAGGGGACCATTTAATTAATTAATTGTGGCTCTTTTACCAAGGTGAAATATTAAATGACAAAGTGAAAATATTATATCATTAAATGTCATTTAATATCATTAATTGATTTAATGCCTTATTGGAGAAAATCGAATCTTCATGGGAAATATATACAAGGCTTTTGAAAAGAAGAGAGGGGGGATTGATTATGTGATTGGAGTTTTTGATTGAAGTTTCTCTGGAGCATTGAAGTGTAGAATACCAAGGGTTTCTGCAGGATTCAAGGCTTGTCGGCATTGGAGAACGTGGCTTCTTCATTGTAACAGCATATAGAGGGTGTGCAATATCATCTGATTATGCTTGTGAGAGTTGGCTTCATTCAGAAGTCAATATTGAGCTGATTGGAGGGTTTATTTCAGAGTTTGTTTGCAGATTGAAAGAGACTACAGTGTGCTACAGTGCCGTGGACAGTGCACATGAACAGTGCGCTACAGTGTCGTGAACAGTGCACTACAGTAGTTTGAGTTCTATAGAAGGGAATTTAGAAAGGTTGAACAGCTATATATATTTGACAAGGGATTTGCATATGAGGAGAATCAAACCAATATATCAAGGCAGCCATTGAAATTCCAGGTTTTCTATCTATGGTCATTGTATTAGAAAATCATTACTTCATTGCATCATTTTCTATTATGATTATATCATGAAATACTTGGAGGCTGCATATGTTTAATGGAGATATAATTTGCATATTCCACATTCATGGTAACATTCAACATTGATCAGCCACTTAGCTTTCATGCCAATTGTTTGCTTAAATGCCTAATGGCTGTAGGTATACATTGGGATGCATGACAAGTGTTTGTCTTAATGTCAACTAGCTGTACTAGTTAATTTCAGTCATTACATATGTGTGGAAAGGTCTAAAACAGCTAGTATATCATTTCTATAACAACTTTGCATTGTTAGAAGCTTTCCATAACTTCATTTGCAGCCTACAAACCCAGAGAAGATAATAAAAATTCATAACAGCGGCTTCAAACATTGTATGCCAAGTGTTTGACAATATTCCTTGGGGTTCAAATAAGCGAAACAGGGTCAGATTAGCCAAGGGATATTACAATATTTATACACACCTTCCAACAAGGTGATTTTTGGTCACATAGATCAGGACTGATATAAAATCAAATTTTTATCTATTTCTTTAAAATCACCTACATGTCACAATAAATAGTGACTATGTAGTTTGATTTTTCAATAAATATGATATATAATAGATATCTAATTATGCTAGAAATGCGAAGCTTTATTTTACCTGACTCGATGTTTATATGAGCTAGCACTAGGTGATTCCAGAATATAGAGAAACTGGCCCACTAAAGCAGCATATCGATGTTGCCAAACAGCTTCTCTATTACCAACCCCCTACAGAAATCAATAAAATAATCATCTAAACATTTGGAACATGATGACCAAGAAACAAATTATCGTTGGTGCATGAACAAATGTCTTACTGGTCTCACAGAAAAATGTTCTCATTGAAATAATGAAATAAAAAATAAATTAATAAAAGTACCTTCCAAGCAAGGACAGATAAATAACCATCAAAATCGGTTGGATACCAAGGACGAACAGAGTTTGAAGTTTTATCATTTTGGAATAATGCAGCAACTTGCATCAAACGATGATAACGAGAAGGTGAAAATTGAAAACCTAAAGAAGGTAATCTCACAGCAAGCCTCGTAGCTGGGTATAGAGGATGAGGAACTCGAATCTGCAATGAATGAAAAATATATTAAAGAAAAATAAAAATGCTAAAATGTCTAGAATGTAAAAGTTTAGGGTAGTTTTACTTAGAAATAATTCTATTATTCTACTAAATAAAATAAAAGCATATGAAGTACCTGTTGTAAGGATAGAAAGATGGCACATTCATCCAGAACAGGTAGACACACACAATTTTCAGACCCTTGACTCTTCACGGTTAATCTCTGCTTAGACTTTTCTCTCCAGTCATAATCACCATCAACCAAGAAAGCTGATATATCCTTTAATCCTAGCTTGAATTGCATATATATCTCTTTTTCCTCAAGATCTTCTAATCCATTCATTTCCTTCATAGAATAGCCATGTTCCAGTCAGAAGTTTCAATTAAACAAATGAACTTATTCCTACTGAATACAAGAGTACTACTATGGCAAAATGACAAAATCCACCTCTGTATTAAGTGTGAAGTAGCCCAAATCAAGTAGAAGTCTAGTCTCCTGTGTGCCATCAGGACAAAATTCAGTGGGTATTGCGATCTTAGGGGCAGCAATATCCAAATTCAAGGAAAACCTGTGACACAGGAATAATGATTCTGTAAGTTCCAAAAAAAAACAGAATGCACAAACATTTTTATGGTCATGTAAAAACTACTAAAGTAAAAAAATTGAAGAATTCATAGAAAATTGAAAATGAATTTGATACAGTTCATCAAGTTCAAAGCTCTTGTACATGATCAATATCAAAAGAACCAAGCGTAACAATCACATTCAGGGGGTTCAAAAAGGTGTATAAATTTTGGAAACCATTTCCTTATCAAAAGACTGACTTGGGGATAAAAATGATCTTGAATATTCACAAGATGCCCAACTCCATTCCAAAACTAAATGAAACATTAGGTGAACTAAAAATTTTACTAAGATAAAAGAAGACTTAAGGGCTTATGCTCTGAATGTCAGCTTTGGGGTTCCTCCTAATTCCATTATCTTTTATATTCTTATCAAGATGACAAAGCTAAGAAATAATACTCCTCCATCATAATTGATACTAAATCTGATTGGCTAATTGTTTCAATCAGTGGTTAGCCTAAAATTAAATTTAAGTTTTAAAAAAGATAATTCATGAGCTTAAACTAGGATTGTGTAGCTGTCTGTCATTTTTTTTACCAATCATTTGAGGTTCACCATATTTTTCTAATAAATACATAATTTTCATTGAGGATAAGGTGGATCTTTGTGTGTTGTTTCAACATTTTGCATGGTTTCTATTTCTCAAGTTTTACTTGAAGTTCATTGATTGTAATGGAGAAATGTGAAGATATTTGATGAATTCCTTGGTTCATAACATTTGTAGTTTGTTGATTGCAAATTGCAATGTGGTTAGTCTGAACCTCATTTTGGCAATAGTTTGATTGTGTATGTTCATTTGTATTGCGCCAACATTGGGTAATTGAATGGATTACAAAATGAAAAAAAAATCACTATCCTTAGAAGATGGTTATCATAGAGTCAATACTGTTTCAGCTTAATCATTTTGTTATGCTTCGAATTTTCAAGCTAGCATATGCTTAGATAGCACATTACTTAGAGATAAGTCTATCTATCTTTAAAAGAGGATTTGAGAAAAGAATATTTAAGACTGCCTATATACCCTGTTCACGGCATCACACGGTAGAAAATTCAAAGTTCCCTATTTGTTAATGAACTTAATCTAGAGAGAACATTTAAGCCGCATGGCAGATAAACATTGTATGCAATAATACCAATAGTTATTATACTTGATAAACCAGATTAAATCATTATGAAAAGCATTGCAATCAGGTAACTGGTTAACCTTAGAAATAGGGTCGCAAGACCTAATGAAGTAATCTCATCATTCTGTAGATGTAGATCCGTAATGTATAAATATGAAAGATACTAATCTAAATATTATCTAAAATGTTCTTCTATTATAATTCAGTAGAAAACCGATTTAGCTGATCAAAAAATTGAAGATGTAAATAAATGGAAACTCATGTAGACAATTGGGTCAATCAAAGTCAATAATACAGTAGTTGGCTGGGGTCTATGTATCACATTCCCATGAAGATCATTAGAGACCGTTAATGTCAATTGATAAGATATTAAAGCATAATTATTTGTCAGTAATCTAGTGGATCAGTAGTATCTAATGTTGAGTAATCAATGAGTTGGATTGAACTCTGGTGTGTAAAAGTCGAGTAAGGGTGCTGAATTCTAACAGTGTTGTCGGGTAATTATGTCATATTGTAATTAGAATGTTACCTATGTTAAGGGTCAGTGGTTACGTGACAGTTGTCGACAGTTTCCACTGGACAACCTGTACCGACACATATATATGTGTACTTGGTTTCCTATTTCAGTGTGTAGATATTGGCGAAGAAAGTTATGTTTTGAATGTACTGGCATTTGGCATTAATGAATACAGACATATGAGTTCTTCTGTTTACTTCCATTGTTGTATACTGTCACTGTTAAGGCCCAAAAGTGCACCCGAAAACTAAGCTATTAAAACCTAGCACTTTGGGATAACATGGGAACAATTATTAGTCTGTGGGTAAACTATTATTATGATTGGACCTCCGGATAGGCCGGTTCCTGATAATGATGGATCACCTACTCTAACAAGACCTTGAAGAACAGTTTCTGGAGAAAAGGGAGAGGGAATAAATGAAGATAAGAGGAAAAAATAAAAGGAAAACTAAATAGGGTGATACACCATATGATCTGAAAAATGACAGAAAAACTCTTCTAAATCCACCTATTTTACACATATAACATCTCTGAATTCATATCACAAAAGTGTTTCATGCAAAGGATCATTGCTTAGAAAATTGAAAGGAAATGACTTTCACAAACAATTAAATTGATAAATCACAATGCATGACCTGTGATTCATGCATGAGACAGAAACTTCAAGAAAGGTTATTTGATAAATAACACAAAAATGAAAATTACTCTCAATCACACAATGAAAAATAACTCCGAAAATGAGAAGGCATAAACTGATATTTTTATTGAAATAAACTGTCAGAACTGGAAATGGGTTACAAGAAAGAAAACTCAGCTAGGCTTGAGAAAAAATCCAAAACCCCTTCAAACTGAAATCCTTCCTTCCTTTATGCAAAAAGCCTTCCAAAGGCAAGGATAAGATGACTGGTACTCAACTGAAAGTCTCCTTGAGTGATCTCCAAGTCAAAAATATCTCCAAATTCGAGTAGGGAAAGAAACCCCCACAAAAAGGCTTCAAACTTTGCATAATTGTGTGAAATCAGGTGTAAACTCTTGGTCAACTGAAGGTTGACCCATGAAATACTCAAAATCAAGCTTTAACTACTGGAGAACTAGCTCAAACTCATGGATAACTGCATTTCAAGCTCAAATTCGACCCCAAATTCTTGAGATAACTTCACCTCTTTAGGATTCAATATTTTCCCTCCATATGCATATTGGGAATAATTTTAAAGACAAATAACAAATATTAATTGGATTTATAGATTATCCAATTAAAACTATTCGTTTTACATTTTCATGTGTCTATGGATGAAAGGTATTGAATCCTAAAGTTTAAAAGATGCACAAAATTCAATTTCCTTTTAAGAATATTTTTAGGAAATTCTAATATATGCAAAATAATTAATTTGAATATTTATTAATTGTATTAATGTTGCTAGAAAATGATAATTTTTCAACATTAATATAATTAATAAATATAAAAATTAATTTACATCCTTTAAATTTTATAAGTCTTAGAAAGACTTAAGGGTTTTAAAGCCTCCCCATGGCTAGGCAAAGACTTATTATAACACATAAGTGGGAGTTTGGAACTCGACCACTAGGTATTAATCACCTTGTATTACAAAAATGCGATCCCATTAAAACGGGAAATAGCAAGATAGAGGGGAATATAACGATGAAAACCTAAAGTTAATATTCATTTTGCATTGCAAGTTTTTCCACCGCTGAAGAGGTATCCCACTGAGTTGCTAGGGTTTGGACAGGGAGATGGGGAATATGGACTGCTAATTGACTTTGCTCAATACATCAGTTATCTGGGACATAACTGGTCTGCTCCATGCGTTGGAAATTATAGGGTTTTCATTATAAACCACAACATTGCTCCATTTTTGCAGAAAATGAGAGGTATTTTCAAAGTTTCAAACTGCGAACTTTGGCATTTTGTTTGGCACGAGCTCTATTAGTGATATTTCGTTTGCATTTTCTGGAAAAAGAAATCTCTACATATTTCTACACGAAATTTATGTAAATCTTCATAGCGCAAAAATGTTAATGGGTTGTCATTTTGTGTTATCTCTGCACTTTTTCTGAAAGGAAATTTTAGAGCTATATGTAGTTTTTACATTTTCTGAGAAAAATCCATATAATATGTTGGGTATATCTTCGCCATGAATGAGATTTCTGCAATTTTCTGAAAGGAAACTCTGTAATTTTCACGTATATCTGCTTCTAAAAGGAATTTTGGGGTTTTGACTTTTGAATCTCCAGTTGGCTTAAAACTTTTCATTGAATACTTTACACAGAAGTTTCTTCTTGTCACTATATGCTTCTTCATTTGTACTATTACTCACTTGAACAATTTTATTTTATTTTTTGTTCAACCTCTTTCTTCTCTGCAGCCTCTTCAAATTCGAATTCCTCTACTAACACTACAAGTTCATGTAACCCATCTACTTTTATAGTTTTCGATACTGTATTTGCATCAAGTGTTTCTTTTTCCTTTACAAATGTCCCCAAATAGGAAGAGAGCTCAGAGCCCAAATTATCAGAGAATGAGCTATCCTCAACACTATTCTCCACTGTCTGACAGTTCAATTTCATTTTCATACCTCTTTCCATGTCACCTTCATTCATTTTACCAGTTTTGGAAAAGCCTAGAGAACTTGCCAGGACATGATCTGTTCTACAGTCATCCATCAAACTTACAATGAGTTTTCTCAGCATTCCAATTTCTCAAATGGAATTTTTCCTTGCCCAATATAACCCTTTTTTTTTTTTACATTTTTCCTGGTTCAATAGATGAATTTTTCACCAAACTAGACGAATCACCAGCTTCAACTTTTTGGAGCAATTCATCCTTGTTGTCATTAGTTCACTAGATGGATGAGTAGGTAATTTATGCTGAAGATTCTTACCATCATAGTGAGCAAGTCTGAAATTTACATTCACCTTGTACATTTTTGCACCAACATCTGTCACCATCTCCGCAGAAGCAGTGTTTATTGTCGGCGGTAACATTGGTTCTTTTGTCAATGAAAGTCTCTTGCTGAGAGACTTTTGTTAATTTTACGGGACACCCAGGACCCCTATGCCTTTGGCTACCCTTTAATGTTACTTTGATTTTGGAGATCCACTTACAGATTCCATAGCAGCTTCTTTATCAGATTGTTTATGATTGTCAACCTTTCATTTGATCCCAGTAGTGAACTGCCTGGACTTGAAATGTTTGTTGGCAGAGTTGTGACCTGACACTCCATCGCACTGCATACTTTTGAAAAGATTCTAAAAGCATTCTAATTCCCTTTACTGTTGCATTAGAATTGACTACCATAGCTTCAGATTAACCTTATGCTTCCAGTATAGATGTGGTTTTCCTTTCCATTTGCAATATTGACAATTGCTTGGCATATTCCTTCAGACTCCAAAACTTAGGCTCTCCTTCTACATCTCCATGGCTGCCTTTACACCATCTTATGCTTACTGTATATACCTGCAAGTACACTCAGAACAATCATATGGTTTAAATGAGCTGGGCTCAACCCTTGTGGGAGCCTCATTTAATCCCACTCATAATAAAACCTCTGAAATCTGGAATTCCTCTACCTGTCTCTGCACATTAAACAAACAGTTAGAAAGAACACTAATTCTCCAAGCAACGAGAATGACCTTTTCTTATTTGTCTTCCAAGATGTTCATTTTTCTGTCAAAAAAGGATCTTGATTAGATAATGCAAATGTATAGGCAAGATTAGTAGGCATATAGTCATTGCTTAGATCTTTTGATCTAACCTACTTCACTTTTTGACTTTTTCAGGACAAGGAAGAGACTGGAAGAGGAAAGATGTCGAAAACACAGACCTACAACTTCGAGAGCAGACTTATGCCAGCCATATACCCCTAGGTAATGGCTGGTTCCTTTCTTATCTCATCTATGCATTTGCTTTGTTTAATTCACTTCTTCTCCTTTGCATAAGAAAATAAGGATCACTCTCACGGTCTTGTGTGAGAGAAAATTTATTCTGTAGATTACTTCTCGTTATCTTTTCAACTGTATAAAATGTAATGAATTGAAAAACAATTGAAAGATTTTTCTAAAATTCACTATATGACTATAATCTTTGCCTAGGTACTTGAATTTTCCATTAAATTGTAAATATCATGAAAATTTCAGTAACTGTCACATTTCCTACGTTTATGTACTGTTATGCACTACTGAATACACACACACCCCTCGGGGGAAAACATTTGTCGTTGTTCCCAAATTGAACTTGCAATGACGAGAACATACTACATGGCACAATGATAATGGGGCAACCAGTGCGCGAGGGGACAAGTAGCAATCCCAAGGAAGAGCCGACAGAGTTGTTCGAAAGAGAGGGAGCACAGACAAGGGATTTCACCTGCATCCTATAGGCATCCATCGAAACTTACATATGGAGGGATGCCACAGCTGAGGACGTCCCTAAGAGCGCAGTGTGGAGTGCCCTTGGCGTAAGTCCGGCCGTAAACCGGTTGATGAACAACTTGCCTAGCTTGTTGCACAAGCATTCCTTGCTCTCCAAACTCGCCGAGAAAAAACCAACCGCGAGACTTGTCGGCAACAAATTTTGCAGCAATTTGAGGAAAGGAGTCGACGAGAGGAGTAACGTGACTAAAGCCGTTGACGAACCTTTAACCCAATGATAAGAAGGAATTGATGCCCATGACGTTGAATAAGGATAGAAACCGTGTGTCAAAGGGACAGGAAGAAGACGCACACAAGGCACCCACGAGGACGCTGAGGTTCGAACAACAAGCAGAACGTCGACGACGACAGAAGAAACTTGCTGAATAAAGCGCAACTGGCAATGATGGCTCGTGTGTTGAGGGCCAAGTTTTTTTCGTACTATTAGAAACAACCAAAAAGCGGTTGGGGGACCTTTCCCTGACATTGGAAGACATTGGTGATGAGAGTGTTGGCATTGTGTTGTCATTGATGTCAACCGGTATAAGGGATGTATGTGCAACTCTGTCATGGATGCATACCGGATGTGATATCTTTGATGTCACCTAGTGTTGCAGTTCACCGTAGGGGAGAAAATGTCATTCAGTACAATGACCATTGGAGTCATCGGTACACAAGTTAGTGTTTGACTTGTGTAGAAGATATGGACAAGAGACCGGTATGATATAACAACCGGTAAATGATGACATCTGTGAGTGGGCAAGATGTTGAGCTGTTGATTGTGATGAAGAGGCGGAGTTTTATCTAAATCACATCAACACAGGAGGAGAAGGATGTACAGGTCACCAGTACCCTATGTGGATGCAGAACAGCAGGACTCCCACCGGATAGAGATGCAGTCACCATGAGATCTACTAAGAGCTGGGTGAAAGTCTATAGGAATGTGATCTACTAAGAGCCGGGTGAAAGTCTATATGATCATTACAGAATTTAATTTGATCTTCCTTAACTTAGCTCTGATACCATGTTAAGTTTATTCAAATTCTGTGATCAAGAGGATAGAAGGGATGAATATATAATCTGAAGTCAAACTTGAACTGCTATAGTGTAACTGGAAGGATGCACAACACTTATCGATTTTGGTATTGTGTTCCTCCTCATTGTATGCGTGTTAAATATATGTGAATGAGGGGGTACGTAGTGAAGAGATATGTCTTCCCACATAGGAAGACACATCTCTCCCGTATGTACCACTCATGATAACCCAACACGTTAACATCATTAAGATCATCGTTGATCGTGAGGAACACGATTATGAATCGCTTAATCATAGCCCGTTAACATGAAAGGGTGTGACCGGTGGCAAACACCATAATTCGATTTAGATTTTATTTATTATTTATTGTTAGCGTATATACTAATAGTTTATCTATTAACATATATGTTAACATGTAATTAATCCATGCATCGGAATTATGAAATTGTACAACCGACGTTACAAGAATTAATAGTTGTTGTATATCAAACTGAGATCAATGCTGGTATAGCTCTAGAAACTTTGAAAGAGGACACATTGACCCACCCAACACTCCAAATGCACAAGATGATAACCCTTCACCACTCAACTCCTAACTCACTCCAAATCAGCTGGAAGGATACTCCAATCTAAAAATGATTTTTAAACTATATCGATTCTATCATACTCTTGAATCAGTAGATAGTGATGAAAAACTCTGCGAGTATATGGAAAACCCACGAGTACTCGCGAGCCCTAGTTGGCCGCGAGTCACTCGCGGATATACTCGCAGACGGGTTTTATTAAAAATCGCAGCGAGTTTATCCTGCAAAAATCGCCGATAATCGCCAAAACGCGGGCAAAAAAACGGTGGGAAAATTAATACGAAAGTGTTAAAGTCGAAAAAAACCTAAAAGGGGTCAATTTTATTTCATTTCAAGTCGCGACGAGAGGAAAAAAAACGACGCGATTGCAAGCACGACGCATGAAAAAAATGCGCGACTAGGGCAAGATTGCAGATGAAAATCCAAGGGACGAGGGCTATATTGCAGGCATGATTGCAGGTTATATATCGATTTCATATCCGTATTAATATACTGGCCCACTGGGTAATACGTTTCGGTTTGAAGGATTATATATGACATTTTTTTTGTAATACGTTTTAAGGATTATATATGACATTGTTTTTGTCATATATAATACGTATATAATGCCCACAGTAACATACGCATATAATACCTTATTAATAAATGTCCTATATATGTTACTGTGGTTATTATAATACCTATAGAAATAAAATATATAAAATGTCCTATATTAGAACGTATTAATAAATGTCGTACTCCTAATAAATGTCTTATATATGTTACTGTGGGTATTATATACATATTAAAAGTTAAAACGTATTAATAAATATCCTAATACATGTGAATTAGAGTATATAAATAAAATATATAAATGTCCTATATATGTTTTAATACGTATATTGTCATATACAATACTCTAATTCACATGTTGCACTTGTTTTTTGGTTTATGCTATGTATTTAACTCAAACTTTGATTTATATATCATGGAAATCAATATATGTTATACAAATTTGGTGTAAATGTGTGTTTTTGAATAATATTTAAAAAAAATTGTATTTTCAAAATGTTCGATAAAGTTGCCGAGTATTGCCGAGTTTTTTCCCAAGTTTTGGCGAGTCCCGAGTTTTTAAAAAAATTTGGGCTTGCCGAGTCATTGCCGAGTCCGAGTTTTTCAACCTTGGTAGATACAACCAACCTAACAAACTATATGGCCCCCTTAAGGTAAAGCAAACATCAAAATTTTAGTCATTCTCTTCTCCAGCCAGCTTCCATTGATTTGGGCGCACCCAAAGAACAAAGAAGCTACCATTAATGCATAGCACTTTGCCTCCAACTTCTCACTGCATGCTCTAGGTTCTCATTGTATGTGGTGCGATCCTTCTAGGAAATTGTGCAATCTATGTACAAGCCTAAAACTACCTCAAAGAGAGTTGACCTTCTATGAAAATCACAATATTCACAACCTCAATTGATTTCAAACCCTATCAACAACATTTACCTACATATATAAGTGGTATAGCCTACTCTAGAAGAGTTGTACAAACAGCTTAGAACACCATCTAGAATCACTTCAAAAACACCAAATAAAAGCTTTGAAAGTAATGCTAAACCCCCCAAAAATACAACTTAGAACACATTAAAAACCTTCATCATGAAATCCAAACAATAAACTCTTCTCAAAGTCCAAAGGTGATTCTTGAATGAAATCACACCGTTTAGCTAAGGATTATCTTTCAAATCCAAAACTAGAAATCTAGCGAGGGTTTTTGTCCTCAAAAGATTTAAGAACAACTTGTAGATTCAATCCAACAACATAACAAAATTAACTTTAGCACATGCAAAATGAATCCCCTCAACCTACTTTTATAGCTTTGGATGGAAAAAAAACAATTTGAAAATAAAATAATTCATTTTCCAACGAAAAAATATTTGAAATATAAAATAACTTTTCATGTGCAAGTCCCCCACTTTTTTCTCTAGGCATCCACTTTGAGAGGAAATAAGCATCTTTAATTAAACATAACAGTTGAGAAAATATTTTCTCATTAAACATTAGAAACTTGACTGTATATTTTAAATATTCCACCTGAGTTGCAGAAAGCACTACCAAGACTCCGGAATTCAATTCTGATCATGTCATGATGAAACTTAAGTAGTGGGATAAAGACTGGTGCCAACTCCAAGAGTTACCAAAAATAGAGGTGCTCTCCAAGAAGTTTGGACAACACCCCAAGAGTTCTCGAAAACACTTCTAAAAGTGTCATTGCAATCCACATTGCTAATTAGGCTCATTGCCAGAAATAAAAATCCTGAATTACTAAACCTGCATCCTCCAAGAAGTTTAGAGTTGTCCCCTGCACACCTAGAAGCTTACAAGAAAACTCAAAAACTGGACAAAGCTCACGAAACAATATTTGTATAAAATGGGTACATTACAATCCACCCTCCCCAAAATTTCTTGTCCTCAAGCAATTGTCAATCTCAAACATTTAATCAATCACAAATCAACATGACTCCAGTATCCCAAACCAACTTCGGAGGTTTATAACTCCTGCTTGATGTTCTTTGCTGCAACACATCCACAACGAAAACCTCCTTTATTCCTCTAGCCAACCGAGCAACAATTATTTGCAAGTAATCAGCAAGCTTCTCTGAAATTGGTTTTCCAATACTCTGATTTCTTTGCACCATTCAGATAGTTTTTTAGAAAGTTACCATCATCCTTCTCAATTTGAACCTCTTGAAGTCTAGCATGGTAGTCACAACTATACAGTGGTATGCTGCCCAAACCACAAATCCAAGCTGAAAGTAAGTAACAACAATTGTTTGGTACCCCTATATTTAGAGATTATCACCAAAATTAACTAAATTGGTCATAACACCAACTTTGATAGATGGGCCCCCTTTGGCAAGTGGTCTAAATTATAAACATTCTATATAAAAAGTAATTATGGTTAATGCTTGTAATTTATCATTCAATAACATCATCTAACTGTCCCATACCAAAACATTACTGCTTTCCTATCTTTCAGCATCAATAATCCTAAAAGCTACTGGGCCTTAAGAGGGTTTTTCTCTTAAACGTGTTGGTTCAAAAACTTCAAAAAAATAAAATAAATTCAAATTTCTGTTGTTTTCTTTGGATCCTTTTAGAAGGATTACCCACAAACAAGTACGTACTGAGATATAGAAATATATATGATTCGGATTCAGCTGTAAGTCAGAGGCAGTTTGATAGTCTCATAGTCAACTATGAGTGAACTGTGATTGTATTTCAATAAGGTAGGTCATAATAAATATTTAATGATAAAGACTTTGACTTATGACAAAAAAGGGTTCCAAGGAGTTACTATTAAAACTTAACTAACAATCTTAGTAAATGAACAAGCTATCAAACTTATAATAACTTCATAGCTATCCAGCTTTCTAAGTTCCTTAACAATTTTTCTTCCACCTGCCGCTCTCCTGGCATCCCTGCTTAGCTATCCAACTCACCAACCATCCATGAAACATATCCACCCATCAACCTCATCTATAAAATTTTGTGCAAGTTAGCCCATACTTCAAATTCCATCACTGAACTAAAGTAATTACATACTGCAAAATTCATCACCTGGCTTAAGTTAGTCTGAATATGAATTAATTATTCTGGACATTTTGATTAAAAATTTTAAATATCTCAGAAAACAAAATGCTAAATTACCTGGAACGGTCCTGTAATGCTTTGCTCAATTGTTCTTGAGCACTGCGCTTTACTTCATTTAAAGTCATCTGTTACATTGAAAATAAGCAACAGAAATTCAGAATGCCTGAGAATAAAAACTATTGCATCCATACAGATTAAAGTATAAGATAATTGGCTGACCTGTACAGCAGCTGCTGTCTCTAATGCAACAATTTGACTGACAGCACTGCTACTTTCAAAAAATCTTGTAATCCGGTCAATGGCAGCCTTCAAATACTGATACATAAGAATGTCACACATAGAATTACGTCAAAGTAAATTTTCCCAATGGTTGGCAGCTAAAATTAAAATAAGAAATCTATATCATTTAGAAGCCTGGGGTCAAGAAAACGTACAGTCATGTAACAAGGGGAAGCTTTGGCAGATAAGCTCCAATCTACCTGCCTATCAAAAGGCATATACGAAAATGTTGCATTGAGCGACTCTTCTTCCGTTGCACTCTGGAAGGAAAGCAGGACAGCCTCACTTTTCAAAATTGGTAGATGAATTTCGTGTTAAGTTAACAATCATTTATAAAGAATAATTACAAGGTAGTTCCAGAAAATAATTGTAAAACCTAATACAACCTCAACAAGAAGCCCCTCAGGAGATCCTAGCTGGTAGGACTGCAGCTTTACATCGAAAATTTTAGTATCTGGGTACAGTTTCACTGAGCAATGAAGTCCTTCACAAGATAGTTCAGTAAGATTGTGCCCATCAATTATCAACTTTGACGCATTGTGCTGCATATGAACCTCAAGAAGAGTATGAATTACATTCAGTTTTCCCTGACTTGGAAAGAAGGGACTCTCTGTATGCTCCTTGTAACCAATAAGTTCATTCAATTGTTTCATTTCCTCTTCGGTTAAGTTCCTGGTTTCATTTCCATTACTATTCTTACTGTTTTGTGCACCCCTGGAAAGAGAGATGAAGAAATGTCAAGCATGAGTATTTGGTAAAAACTGATCAGGAAGAAATAAATTAAATAACTAACCTGCCAAATTGCCACCAGCTTTTTTGTTTCCGCTTCTTCACATCTCTCCCAATAGTCCGCTCTACAAAATTGTGAGCCAGCATTCTGCATATTTCCAGTACAAATTCAAAATATAATCTTCACAAACGAGAAGTAATAAATTTTATAAATGACTCAAACCATTATTATACTGCTTGTCAGAATAATTTTGGTTCTCTTATATGAAACCAATCAGTTTGGAGAATTCCGAAAGTTTAGAGAATTCCACAAATATCATAGAATACCTCCATTGTAAAATGACTTCGATTTCAAGTTCACAGTCAAGTTCTTGAATCTCTTTATCATCATCAATAATTGTTCGATCGGGATTAGCTTCTAAGCAAGCAACATAGCGCGATACATATCTCTTACACAATTGTGTATACCGCACAATCTTATCCCAAGAAAGATGACCACTGCACACACAAACAAGTTGTCTAGCAATTTCAGGCATAGAAAGAGAAGCACATTTTTCTTGTAAAATACTCTTGCAAGAAATACAAATAAGAGGTAATTGTGATAACAAAATCAGATTAAAAAGGCAACAAGATACTTTTGCAAAATGCAACATGCTTCATGAAACTCAAATAGGCATGCATCAACTTTTAATAAGTGACACCTCCTTCACTCTCTTAACATGCTTCTATTAAATGTTAATTTTGAGCTGGTACAGCTCAGGGATCCAAACACTAACACTGTGCTTCTAAGCATGATCAAATTTAAAGCTTGTGTACAAAAAACTCCTCCAGCAAGATGTATCCACCCATTGGTAGAAGCCAGGTGCTCACAGTGGCCTGATGATAACAACTGTCTGCATGAGCAATCATCCCAACACTGAAAGTAAAAACCTTATAGTCTTACCTCTGCATACCCAGCAAGAGAGTTTGACCAACCCGATTTGAGTGCCAGCAAGAACAAGAAGAAAAAAGCATCAAACATGATCCAGATCTGTGCTAACTCCACTTTCATTCTAATTAAGTTGACCTTGCAAGTTGCAACCATTTTACCATGATAACCATAATCACAGACCTTATGCTCTATAGTACAAAAATAAACCAGCAAAAAAGATTTACCTGAAGGAACCAGAACTGTAGGTAAATCAACCAGTTGGATTCAATCAAGAACTCAAATTAATTACAACAAACAGAGGAAAGCAGAAAAACTGCACTTATCTGCTATGACCTTGAAACTAAACAAATCTAATGAAAATAACAATGGCAAAGCCATATAGTTTGCTAAATGCAACAAGGCAAGAACCATAATTGGGACTTGGCGGCTCTATAATGTTATGGATCAAGTATGTAAAATTTATATAGTCTCTTCCACAAACCTATTGACGTGGCTAAAATCGCATTGCTGCAACTCTATCGGCCAATGCAGAATAGAATGATCTCGCCGAGTATCCTATTCTCTCTTGTATAAGGAATCCCTAATGCTGTTTTAGTTAATCAAAGGGGACAACCTCAAGGTTACAAATGTCAGTTCTTGACTGCAGGATAACTCAGTGATCGATGTGTTTTGCTGGGAGCACAAGGGGCCTTATGTTTTGCAACACGCTGGTCTGTTGCAATTCTCGGACTGGGAAATAAAAGCAAAAGAGAAGGGTTCAAGAAACCTAAAATTAACAAGACTGGTATGCGGGTAAACGGATTCAACATAACCAATCCCTACTAGGCCAGAATGGCTCACAACCTCGCAAGAACGGTGCAATCTTCAAAGGGACTTGGAAGATTTTCAAATTGCAAATGCATGGCTAAGCACCCAATTCTGGCGCAGCTCAGACGGACACCTGCAATTGAACTAAATGCAATTAAAGGGCTCAGACTAACCATACACAAGAACATACAATCAGTATATCCTCAATGGTATGAGCCTAAATCCATCAAATACCTGCACACCCAAAACAAGAAGATCTATCTAAAATGCTGAAAGAAACCATGCAAACAGAAGAAAACAAAGACAATAAACACCATATTTCAATATTCATATATTTGCTTCAGTTGCCATTACAACAATTTTTGTAGCATCTCTGTGCTACTACTAAAATTTAACCTTCTACAATCTAACCTATTCTAACTGAAATCTAACAGCCTAACTAGAGTCTAACTATCTAACAAAAATCTCTAACCCTTTACACAAGAAAGGCCCCTGCCTTTTATAGATTTACAATTTAAACTGGAGGCAAGGATGGACTGCATCCAAGGGTCCTGATTTATCCCACAAAATAAGGCTGCCCATACCCACTTAATTCTTAGTTATCCTTTCAACCACAATCTCAACTACCTATCACTGTCTGGATTTAATTTGGGTCTATCCGGTAGTTGGAAATAGGTGACCGCAACTAACTTGCTCCCCACTTTGTTTCAAAATATCTTGCGCGGGACCCACAAGCAGTTTTACATTAAACAATTTCAGTTTTCAAAGCTGAAATTCTGGAATTGAATCCAGCAGTATATTCTTCTAAGGACGCACATTTGGAGTGCTCCTACGTGTTCTTTGGTCTTTGGTCTCAATGATGGACTTTAACTTGTCATCCAGTGGCATGCTTCCCAATGTTTGGTTCCAATCTCGTGCTCCTGCATCTTCTTTGCTCACTTCCAGTGCCTGGCTTCGATCTTGTGTTAAGTCTCGCACTCCTGGTTCTTTCCGATGACGTCCTGCAAACAATCAATTTCACCTTTAATAATTAATTTGAAAAATTAATTTAATTAATTTGAAAAATTAATTAAATTAATTTGACAAATATTAAATTTAGCCATGTCAGGTTTCACCTCGGTGGAGTTTGCGCTTGAGAAGCTCTTTGTGAGATGTATCTTTTACATGCCCCTCTTCAAACATGGAATTCGATCCTTTATGAGGTTTGGGGTTTTTCAAATCCACTAAAGCTTTTTGGTTTACTAACTTGCTTCCAAAATGACCAAATAACGCCGACAACTCTTTTAACCTTTCGACTCATAAGCCTATTTTGCGAACTTTTAAACTTGTGTCTTTTTCGGCTATTTAGGCCTTTTAGCAGACTTCAAACGCATTTATCCTTTTTCGGCCTGTGAGGAGATTTTGAAAGTTGTTTGATTTTCGAGTTGATTGGATCATTTGAGCGATTTTTTGCCTATGCAAACTCATCACGCCACCCCCTTCATCTTGGGCCCTAAGAAATTCAGAAAAAAAATCGCATGATTTTATTCTAGCTCTACGACATTCATATCTCGCCCTTCACTAATGATTTTCAGGATGATTAAGGCTATTTGTGAGGTCGGGCTTCTTGAGCATTTTGCAAATCATGACCCTTTGTCCAAATTCGTGATTAGGCGAGATGGTTAGTCATTTTCGGCTTATGGGCCGATTTTGCAGACTTGGCGATTTTCGGCCAATGGCCTCTATTGCGCGATTGTCTGCCTTCTGTCATTTTTTGGGTAAATAGGTAAATCGCAATTTTCGAAGGAACTTTTGTGCTTTTCGGCTTAGATGAAGATTTGAGATTTTTAAGTGGTTTTTTGGGTTTAGAGGCCATTTTGAGAGATTTTTTGCCGAACTTATATTTTTGAATTTCGGCCCATTTGGTTGAAATGTTTCCTTGTTCTAATTTCGGCATAGGGGGTCGATTTACATTTTTCCTCTGCACCATGGGCCATTTAGCCGATTTTGTCTTGTAAAAGTTCACGATTTTCGGGCCAAATGAAGTGTTTTGAGGTTTGGAGTTTTTTGGCCCTAAAGACCAACCAAAATGTGCGATTTCCACCTTTTAAGTTTTTCGGGCAAATGGGGACATTTGTGCGATTTGTTGTAGACTTTGACAATTTCGGCTTAAAAGGTTATCTTGTGGACTTACGTCTTTCACCATTTTTGGCCCACAAACACGAAATGTGCGATTTTGGAGATGTTCGACCTTCTAGAAAAGAATTCGCGATTTTGATTGATGCAAGATTTTTGACGAAATTAAACGTTTTGCAAGTTTTGAGTCTCCAACTTGTTAGGCGATTTTGTTTTGTCCTCTCTTAAGTCTTCAACTTCGGGCTTTTGGGTGAATTTGTGAACTTTGCTTGTATTTCAGCCCACTTGGTTGATTTTAAAGTTTTGAGTTTTCGGTCTCTAAGGCCTTTTGACACCTACCTTCTATTTCGCCCCCCTTTTGAATATTTTGGGAGATTTCAGACTTTGCAATTCGCATTTTGGTCTATTTGGCCGATTTTGAATCTGAACGATTTTTTCGTTTTCGAGTGATTTGGCTTTGAGGTTTGAAAGGCATTTGCAAAGGCATCCATCTCTCTCATGCGGGCAGACAAAAATTAGGGGGTCCCCTGTCCATGACGGGGTGTGTGTATGATCACAACAAAACCAAACACAGTAACCTTCTACCAACTATTTTTTATATAAGACCGTAGAGAGGTAATTTCTGAAAAGCATGTTATGCGTGTATGTTATTGAAGTTCAAATAGAGATTCTTTCTTATATGCTTGTATCCAGAGATTGAGAAATCTTTTTGTAGGGATGTAGTGAATAAGATATTTATGATTACATAGAAATAATTTCAAGTCCTTGAGATGTGAATAGGAATAGGACTTCATTTATTTTTTATATGGCAATGCTGGTCATACATGGGCAGTTGCTTCCAATCAATGCACTTGTTGGCCAAAGTCTATAGCATAGAAACGAGACTCAAACTTGGCAGAGACTCAACGAGGGTGACTCGACTCAAAACTCAACAAAAAAGCTCAGCACAGACTCAACAAGTGAAAAACCCAAGAAATTTAGAGATTTTTAAGAATCTAAAACTTGTTTCATGTACCCTTTATTAAATAAACCTTAAAGACACAATAACATTATTGAGTAGAAGCTAATTTAATCACATACACAAGTATACATCGATCACATAATTATAAATGCAAATTATAGTTTAAGGAAATAGCACACTTAGATATTTAAATATTGTCAAATGTATACAAAACTCAAGGAATATGAAATCCATGACATCAAATGTTACAAAAAAATATCAAAAAAATAGCTAGAAGTCTATGGCTCAAAGGAGCCTGCATCCCTCCTATGAAGGCATCTAAGGTAGGTCCCACTAACTAGTGGGGGTTTGAGAGTGGAGAAGCTAATGAGTTTGAGGGGTAGCAACGATAAGTTGGACAATGTTAATGCATAATAGCTTTGGTAAGATAAATGATTGAATGAGAGATAAATGAAGTCTCTCATTCAATCATTTATCATATCGATAACTATGATAAAACCATCAAGCAATTAATTTATCCTTGATAGCCATTCTATATTTGCATATGGGCAATCTATTGATAAACACACTATGTATCTTCCTCATGTTCATCTATCTAATGAATCCAGTATTTAGATGAATATCAATTAAACATAAATAATGATGACACCGATTAATATATACCGAATTGAATATATATTATATCGGGTTACATATAATATTATATCAGAGCGCATATAATATATATCGGGTTATCGGAATGCATATCGGGTGGCAATGTATTAGTCATCGATAGTTATCGGTGTGTTAGTCTACACTGATAGTTATCGGTTGTCAAGGCTAACACACCGATAACTATCGACTGTTAGCATTGACAGCCACCAATATACTATCGGTTGTTAGTGTTGGGTTAATACACCGATGAACTTCGGTTATAATCACCGATTGGCATTTACCGTAACATGCTTTTGTTAGTATAAACAAAAAGGTACGATCAAGTAATGTCTTGATCGGTCATGACCGATCAAGGCATTGCTTGACCGTGCCTTCTTTGTCATATACTTATAGTAAGTAGCATTCTTGAGATAGGACATAGAAAATATTAAATGCTCCTCTCATCTGCCACAAGCAAGAAGATAGTTAGATATATACAATAAGAAATTAAATAATACAAAATTAGATAATAGAATTATAACTTGCATATTGAATGTAAATTGAACATCATTTACAGACAAGGTGTTAAATGTGAGAAAAAAGAGAGTGAAGAGTGAAAAATGATCTTTGCTTTGAGTGAAATGATCTTTTTAGGGGCATTTTAGGGTTTTTGGATGCAATTTTTTTTGAAAAAAAATGTCAAAAATGATATGTTTTTGTTATTTTTTTAGATTTAAAAAAAATGACACTGGCCGAGTTTGGGCATCGGAACCGGTTGGGTCCAAACTGAGTCCACAAGTCCTAAGTCTCGGTGAGTCATGCTCTGGACTCAGACGAGCCCGAGCCTGGGCCCCTAGGACTCACCCAGGGTCACCTAGCTTGAGATTTGCCAAGTCCAAGCAAGTCGTGGCGAGTCTCGAAACTAGACTCTATAGGAACATCTATGTTGATGATTAAGAGAGTTCTCAAAATAAGAACTTTTCAAGGCTATAATAATTTAAGATTCCATATGTTATATTCTTGATTTGGTAGTTGTATTATATGTATGCATTGTACATAATTTTGTCTTTATGTACAAAATAAGTGTTCTTTCTTAATTTACAACCTAGCCATAATCCCCTATTACACTAATGTAGAATTAATAAAGAGCACTTAATCTAGGAAAGGAAGAAATTATAGAAACAAAATAAATTAATGGTACTACTATTGCACATGGAGTTCAGATTTTCAGTTCGTGGGAGGTAGTATGGACTCAGTAGTGGGTGAAAAAACAAGTTGTTTAATACAGTGTGCTATTGAGAATTTTCTTTCATTAATTCTCATATGTGCTTCTGCAAAAGTGTGCATGCGAGAAGGATGTTTTAGCTTATAACACAAATGAATAAAATAGTTGCTATGTTGCATACACATCAAAAGAAGAAAATATTTACCATATATTCCATATAGATAGATAGATAGATAGATAGATAGATATTGACATTCAAGCATAAACTGAGAATTAAATCTTTCAAGAACAGCAACAGTAATCAAAAAGTTCCTGGATTCTGCAATATAATCTATTTAATAAACAATGATGTTTACAATATCCTCATTAATAAACCATAGGAAATAGATTGCACTTGATCATCTCACAGTAGTATTGCATCAGAATCACAGAGGAATCGATAAATTCATGAAGGGAATGACTCAGCCGCTATAGTTTGGTTAGTACCTATACAAAGATATAGTGCATGCGTTAGAAGTCGCAGGAAACCTAATCATTTGGAGGGAATTTAGAACTGTTCCAAACAAGGGTCGTGCAGTAATGTGATACTGAAGGGATTGGCATGGTTAAAGAACATGGGTATGCATCAAGTTCCTAAAGCTGTGCAAATAACTCTTGCCACACAAACCTGAATACTACCACAGATTCTGGAACCCGTATAGATGTTCAACCTTATATTATAATTTATAACCACGAACTCCCAAACTCTACTTCCTTCAATAACCGGCTCACTCCAATGGATGCTTGAGAGTTGTGCACACAACTCGTGTCTAGGTGATTTTGAACAATGACCACCAATCAAATATTTGAATATATGATTCCACAGCAATATATAACTTCCTTCTAGCGGCACAAAATAATATTGTTTGATGGAAATATTGGGCGCTAATGTTTCCTTTGAGATGAATTCTTTATTTCTCAATATCTAACCTTCGGAAAGTGGTTTCAAAAATACATCAAGTTCCACACCAAGTCTTATTAAAAAATATATTCTTCTGCAAAGGCAATCGCTCTCAAGTGATATAATGCTTGGCACAATAGGAAGAGCGGGCAAATTATATTTGATTCCAATTCACGACATTCACAATTAAATCTTATTCACCAAGATATCAACTCCACGACATTATAAAATTATTCAAAATCACACATACGCTTATGGAAAATAGAACAATTCAAAATACGGTAGACCAATATAGAATTTATAACTTGCTCAAGCACATTTCCCAAGGCATACACTTGCAACATAAAAAATACTAAATACATCAAATATATGCATTTTGACGCCAATACCTGACTTAGGAAATAAAATATGACTTAGGATAAATGATATTATTTTTTCCTCCTAAATCGTTCCACCCAAAAATAATCAGTGAAATAATTAAATATCAAACTTTAGGATAAATTAATAATATTTAATTAAGCAATTATAAATCAACCACTGATCGGTGCCAAATCAACCATGTGAACTGAAGTGCAGAAAACACTAATCTAAACTGGATTGGAGCTCAGCTCAAGACTGCCAAAAATAGCACTGCCTGTCATGAAAACAACTCCGAAAAACATGCTCATTGAACCCTGAGAATGAGCTCAGAAAACCTAGTAAAACCTCAAAATCCAGTCAACTGCCACCAACTTACTAAAAATAGTAAGTTCAGAAACCACTTCAGGACAAGATGCATGTTATACCTCTGTAAAGTTCTCAAAAAACCCATAAGGAATCCACAATGAGAATCGAAGAATCCCTACCAGATCATCATCAATTTGCTCTTGCAGAACTCCACAAAATTAGGAAACCCTAATTCCTCATCCCAGTCAACCTACGGGTTTCTGGAATAGGCTAATGGGCCACTGGTTACTTCCTATTGAGAAGGGGACATTACATCTTTACTTGCTGTCATGAAATCAGATGGTGGGCAAACAATGTTTTCAACTTCTATAATGTGTTTATTGACCCATACTTGGTTGTCCTCGATGCATTGCTCATGTGTTATTAGTGGACTACTGAATGTATTAAAGAAATCAAAATTATGATCTCCTGAAGTGTCTTTGTTATCTTCAACAAGCTCTAACCTCTGATGCTGAAAGTCATATGCTGCCTTACCATTCCAAATGTGTTTTTTGCCTCCAACCACAACCATGGTGAAATCATCATGACGAACCAAACATTATCATACTGTAAAACCCTATGGGTAGGCAATCTTCTCGTCCCTGCAATCAGCATCTTCTCGTCCCTACAATCAGCTCTCTAAAGAAAAATGCCTCATATAACTTCAGCAAGCAATCCTCCATTGCAAGCATATGAATGAGACCAGTGAAATCTATCTCACTACATGACCATGCATTATCACAAGATGATTTCTAACCAATGAATTGTAGAGATGTCTTATGCGAAGGAATATAGATGGAATCCACATTCCCATGTAGCTGGTCAATCAGAGTAGGGTTTGCAAACTCCATGAAGGCATCTTCCTCCACCTTGTGGCTGCCATGAAGACCCATGCGCTCCTCACTTGAGGCTGTAATTGTTGCTTCTTGCTTGTTCATATCCTCTTGTGGCGAGTGAACATGCGAACATGGCTTTATCTTCCTTAGAGCTTCCACATTCTTGGGTAGAAGTCCAAACTTCTAGACATGATAGCTGAATTTTGTCTTTTCCATGTTCATTTGTAGTCTGCAAGCTGCAAGTAAAAGTTTCCTCTTTCTTCTCCATCCTTTCTTCAATGGTGACTTCTATGTTTTTTTTCTTTCAAGAATGTTCCTCCTAGCTGCAACTCCTTACTCTTCTCATTCATTTCAATTTCTAACTTGTTTTTAATACTTAATTCATCATGCTTAAGAATCAAATCCCTCTTGAACTTGCCCTTCTTTTGACTCTGATTGAGATTTTGATTCAAAATTCATTTCTTTTCTTTTTCTTATGTAATACCTATCAAAAGATTCGATAGCCTTAACCTCCTTAGGCTCACTTAAATATTCATCAAAAATTATGATAACCTCCTCATTCACAAGAATAGTCAACCTTGAAAAATTTCGATATTCCTAAAATGTCAGAAGATTATTCCTCTTTTGATATTTGTTATACCACTTGGCAATTTTAGTGGCAGCAATTTCATTTTCCTGTTCTTCCATTTCTATAATCATCTCTAACATCTACCTTTCCTCAATTTTTGTAAACAACCTCAACATTCCAAAAGCTGGCAGGATTTTGCCTCTAATACCACTACAAGGTCCTAGCTAAATCTGGCCAATTTTTTTAGTTTTTGTTGTTTGACATTTCGTCAAACACTTGGAATGCAGAGCACTATAATATAATCTATTCAATAAACAATGAAGTTTACAATACCCTCATTAATAAATCATAGGAAACAGATTGCACCTACTCATCTCATAGTAGTATTGCATCAGAATCACAAAGGGATCGATAAGCTCATGAAGGGAATGGCTCAGCCGCTATAGTTTGGTTAGTGTACCGATACAAAGATATAGTGCCTGCCTTGGAAGTCGTGAGGCACCTAATCATTCGCAGGGAATTTAGAACTATTCCAAACAAGGGTTGTGCTTCGTCTCAAAGTCTTGTGATACTAAAGGAATTGGCATGGATAAAGAACATGGGTATGCGTCCAGTTCCTAAAGTTGTGCGAATAACTCTTGCCACACAAACCTGAATACTACCACCGATTCTAGAACCCATATAGATGTTCAGCCTTATATTATAACCATGAACTCCCAGACTCTACTTCCTTCAATAGTTGGCTCACTCCAATGGATGCTGGAGAGTTGCACACACAACCCGTGACTGGGTGATTTGGAACAATGACCATCAATCAAATATTTGACTATATGATTCCATGACAATATATAACTTCCTTCTAGTGGCACAAATAATATGGTTTGATGGAAATATTGGGCGCTAATGTTTCCTTTGAGATGAATTCTTTATTTCTCAATATCTAACCTTAGGAAAGCGGTTCCAAAAATACATCGGGTTCCACACCAAGTCTTCTTATAAAATATATTCTTCCACAAAGGCAATCGCTCTCAAGTGATATAATGATTGGCACCATAGGAAGAGTGAGCAAATTATATTAGATTCCAATTCACGACATTCACAATTAAACCTTATTCACCAAGATATCAACTCCACGACTTTATAAAAAATTATTCAGAATCGCACATACTCTTATGGAAAATAGAACAATTCAAAATACAGCAAACCAATATAGAATTTATAACTTGCTCAAGCCCACAAGCAGTCAGCTCCAAATCATAAAAATATTCATCGGAAGATAATATCAGGCAATATTGATTATTAATATCTGCAAATATCTTATTTCTGAAACAAAATTGATCCTTACAAATTTGTCTTCGGAGGAAGACATACAAATTTGTCTTCGGAGGAAGACTCTGTCACGAATCCGCTCCCAAGAAGAACTAGGGTTTCGTCCAGCCCTTCTATCAATCTGCTGAAGGTTTGCATCCTCAAAGATTCAGCTAATGCAAAGCATTAGACAAATTCCTCAAATCAAAATCCGTAAGCATGTCCAAAATGAAGCCCCAAATTGCCTTTTATAAAGACTCCACGAGAAGCTTCCAGAAGCCCTTTCATATTTCCCTCACTTTTAAATTTAGTTTTGCAAATGGGAAATAATAATAATAAAGTGACTCATTTTATTATTCTTTGTTGACATAAAAAGTCACTTTAATTACTCTATTAAATAATTAAATTAAGTTCTCATTAACTTTGATATAATTTAACAGCTTAAAACTTAATTATTTAATTGACTTTTTAATGTCCCAAAAAGGGGACACTGCATTCCAATTCTTACATCTCCAACATCTAGTGCAGTAACTACTAGTTTTGGCATGTTGGTTGATGTCACGATTGTTGAGCCTGATGCATACATCGAATTTGTTGGTAAAAGAGTTATTGAACAAGAATTAAACTAGATGGTAGATGATGAAGATCAAATATCTGATTCTTTATTTGATTTTGCAATGTGAGATAACTTGTTCCACAAGCTCTTTTAAAAAATGTTTCGAGCGAGAATAGAAATGTACATATATAGCGATTGACAAAGTCAAAATAATCCATTTCATTTTATTATAAGATCCCCAAAAAGAAGTCTTGATCCCTTGAGAATTGTTTTTTTTAAAGGGCAGGGGGTGGATCCAAATAAATTATGTAGAGGATTTTTAGTTTTTTTTAATTTTGTAAATAAATGTATTTATACTATAAATAATGTATCTGTATCTAATATATGATATTTTTCATTATTAATCTATTTACACTAAAAAAATTATTCATAGCAAATACATGAAAACGAAATTCATTTATAGATAGGGAAAAAATAATTGAATTTAAAACTTACACATTAGAATTCCAACTCAAAAAAATAGATATTAATTAATTTACTAACAGTAACAATGATTACAATGGGGTGTTATTGTTAAGTCTTTAAGTTAGGCATGAGGTCCCCCATTTGTGACCTCACTGGTTCATAGACCCAAGTCAAAACCATTTATCCCTTTTACTAAAAAAAATGCATTTTTATGTTTCTATGGAGATCTGTTTGAATGAAAACTTTTTCACTAAGCTCTATATATTAAATTTGTACATATAGAATAGTCTCCTAATCTATCGTATCAAAAAAGTGACAATATTAGTTTTATGAACTTATGCAAACCCACATGAAAAATAGTATCATTATATATAACATCAAAAAATCGCTCGTTCTTGCCATCCCTGCCCAAAAAACTAGGGGGAGCCACACCTATTATATTAGATAAAAATAGCCATATTTTAAAACGTTGTACAAGGATTTAATCTTTCTTTAGGTTGTGTTAGGTGTCATTTTGTCACAACGTTTTATTATTTATTTGAAATCTTGTTTTCCCTAAGTTGTAGGTGAAATTTAATAACTATCAACATTATGGAAAAATATGGTGGCACTAAATTTTTATCCTACAACTAATTTTGACTTTTGACTCATGCCACTTGTACACACAATAAAGGAATAGTGGCCCTATTTTCTTCTTGTATTCCTCTATTTAGTCCACTTAATTTGCAAAAGTTGTCTCATGTTGAACAATCTTCATTAATATTTATGTGAATAATTTACACACTATCTCCATATGTCTTCTTTTTTACACGTTGGTACCTTGTGGAAAAATTGCTGTTAATTTTAACACAGCTTTCTTGTCCCCTAATAAAGGCTTTCCCTACTTACAAAGATCGTGCCTCAATTTATAGCTTAAAGTGTCATTGTGCATTGTATTAATTGCCAACAAGAGAAGACTTCCCACTCAAACAATGCCATCAGAGAAAGATTCCCCCACTCAAACAATGCAAATGGGAGCTAACAACCTAGCAATTCATTGCTTGTGGTTAGTCTTTCTTATTTTTATGCTTTATTATATAAAGACAGGTGATTCCCTATGCAAAAGCACATTCATTCATTTAGAATATACCAAAAAAGATGTCTGACAAAAAAGAGTAGATCATAAATATACCTTGCCCTTTTCTGTTGTTCAACTAGTACTTTACAGGCATACTGCCACCAGGATTTAGCATTGGCATGGACCCCCACAAGAGGCCTGTAGTGAGCATACTTTAAGCGACGATTGAAGGCTGAAATATTCTCAGCCAGCTTCAACATGTCCCGATATTCTGCCTGTAAAGAAAAGAACCTTAGACCATTATTGAAAAGAGAATTAATGCAAAGTCAAGAAAACACAAACCAATATGGTCCATTCATTGAAGGAAACCACAGAAACAAACCTACAAAAAAACAATTAGAAAAATTCCTTACCTGTGACAAGCATAAAGTAACATCATCCAAGTTCACAATTGCTTTTTGTAGTGGTTGGTCCACATTTCTTGAATCTATAGATCCAAGTTTCACATATCTTGCATCCCCACGTATAGGTTGCAAGAGATAACTATGGTCTTGGGAAGCACAGCACTTAGATATTGATTCTTCTGTCTTGACTCCAGGTTCAAAAATCTTGAGAGAAATAATTGTTAATATATAGTAGAGTAAAAGAAAATGATATCTTTGGAGAAAAGGTGAAATTTTTTCCTCACTTGATCAAAATAATACCTGACTCCACTCTGAAGGTAGCAAATCTTCCCAAGGTTTACCAATCTCCCATGGCTTTACATCAGAATCAAAGTAAACAGCCAACCGCTCAAGCTCTACAGACTGTATGAAATTATGAATAATGTGAAGAAAGGATTCTTAGCACAAAAAATTCATTCTGATTGTTCCTATCATTGGCAATCCGCCACCATATAATTGGATTAAGCATGAAGAAAGCTAGACAGAGACTGGCAATTACACAAATATATACAAATAATCTGCCAAAGTTTATAAATCATAAGACTTCATGATAATAAGAAGTATTTATATCTTCATTTTCCTTCAGATATCCAAAAAAATGAAACCTACCTTCTGTATATATTCCAATGCCCCACCAGTAATGAAAGTTTCTTTTCCATCCTCACCAACAGTTACTGAAGCAAGTTTCTCCAATGTCATTCCTGCTGCAAATGGATGTCCAGGATTGCTAGAAGAAAAACTTTGTCAGATATATTATCAATACGGATGACATGAATAAGTAGATAGATGAGTGTATACATAAAAGATCAAACAGTTAAGAAAAGCAATAAACCAACCTTTCAGTGTCCTCATATCTGACATGGATATTTGTAATAGCAAGCTTGATATTCCCTATGACTGTATTAATTAGAGATCCCAGCCATGATGTATTCTGAAAAAAATATGTCACAAACAACAAAAGAATATGTACTCACTCTCTCTTGCTGAAGCAGCTACAAGATGATCCTCTGGAAATAAAACTAAATTTTGATATATATAAATAATTTCATCCATATTCGTCTCCATGCTGACAAACTCTTTGCAATGTAAACTAATACCCTCAAAAAGGTTCATCAGTTTGTATATTAAAAAAGGTCGCATGTAATCTAATTAATTAAAACAAAAGCAAAGTTAATCAACATTAATATCCTCTTGCTGCTCAATAATACCAAACTCCATACGTATGGCATGCTTTGCAAAAAAGGTAGGTTTTCAGCCCATTCTGCAACAGTCCAGCATGCTTTTCTTGAAAGATATTTTAAAATCTTTTTTCTTGTAACACAAAAAGCTGAAACCATAGTTGAAAAAGCTTGTGATTATTCACAGGACTCATGAGTAATCAGAGTTGTAATGCCTGATGAGTAACTTGCAGAAAAACTCGGCAGCAAGTTTTTAATAAACTCACTATGATTTTGATCAAAAAACTCACCATTACAAACCAAAAAATTGTGTTACTCATGACGGGGGTAAAACTTCAGCTGCCTAAAATAAAAAAATGAAAATGCAGCTTCATTCACACAGTTTTGATACCGTGCAGGTTTAGGGTCTGTGAAACCTAAAGACAGCAGTCAGGAATCTCTATTTAGATTTTAACTACACATTATGCAATTTCTTATCTTCCGCATTTAGATTTTTTAGATTTTAAAAGCAAAGAAATGCTGTGTAGGTTTCATCTATTGCAATGTTGCAAAATTTAGCGGCTATAAAAGCTAAGCTTTCATCCCCTTTAGACATCCAAACAACTTTAAAAGTAAAACTCGACATTTTTCAATAATAGAATCAAACCATCATCAGTTGTCCCCAACAAAAGGTATATGTAACTCCAGCTCACTACAACCAAACTGATAATCAATGATTTCAGAATGTCTTCATTACATATTTTCAAGAGGAGAAGACATTTTCTTTACCTTAAACGAAAACTACATATGTATTCAAATATTAAACCTTCCACCTTGAATTTTATCCATTCACATTGCATTGGTATAGCATTTAGATTTTTAAATATGCTTTGCTTGAATTTTTTCAAAAAAATCCAATAACAAACAATAAATTGTTACTGAAGCACTGATTTTTTTTTAATTCAAGCTACTAAGTAACGTATTTATGCTTTTTTTCTATTTTCGTAAACATTTTTCCAACACGAATATGACTTCCACAAATAGGAGAATTATGTGATGTCCCCAAACAAGACTTCGTCAAGTAGTGTTAATATTGAGAAACATCCTTGTATTACCTTTATAATAAAGTGATGCAATTGAAACCAAATGGTTTGATGACGATCTGATGAAGAATCTGAAGCAGTCAGAAATGCATATGTTAATGAAGAAAGTATAAGAAATGGTTAAGAAAGCAAACCAATCATTATACGAGCCAATGGATTAAGGAATACATTATACATCAACCAGTGTCTTTATTGATAAAAGGAGTGCGATCTAGTAAGACCTTGTAATACATGTTTAAGAAGATTACTAATGCAGTAACTACCATTACCAATGAACAAGCCAAGCAATCAAAGGGAATGAGCTGGCGACCAGATTAGTTAGGCATTGATCATAATAGCAAGGGGGATGAAGAGATGACAAGTAAAGTCATTTAGAAGGACATGATCATTAAGAATAAACCTTTCCATTGGAGGGACATGACTTTTAATATTAGACTTATTCAATACATATAGAAGGACGTATGGACTTGTTGGTGTCTGTTTTATCATCTACCAAACATTAGGATAGGATACCCGAAGGTATTCTATCCTCTCCTGAAAAATCACTACTGATTCCAAGGTCTATATGTGCGAACAAGCGACTTTAGTGGAATAGCTTCTTGGGTAGTGTATGCTGAAATTTTCAAGGGGGACTTACGTTTAACAAGTATTCTTGAACTGCTGGACTCAAATGGATTTAGCAATTTTTAGGCTCTTCTTCTGTTTTTTATTTTTTGGGGGGATTTTCTAGGATTTAGACTTTCAAAAGAAAGGGAAAAAGAGATAGGGTTTAGGGAGGCTAATCTAATCCTACGAATTTCGGAGACGGCATCAACTAAGTGCTTTCGAGAAACCAAACCTTGCTTCGCCACACTAGGGACAACTACACAAGGCCGGTGCAATCTTCAATGGGTTGTGCTTATGATCGAGATGTTGGGATGCACAGGGGATGGGCTCAGACTAACTTTGCACGATAGAATGGAAATCATCCATTTACCAAAAGTATGAGCGGAAATACACCATCAATTGACACTTATCAAATCCTTCATTCAAATTAACAACAATGAAAGCAAATCTAAATTAATTTTAACTAAGTGTTGAGGCAATTGAAACCATGCAAATCATTCAAATAATAGAGATTACAAAGCAGTGCACATGCAATATATTATCTGGAAATGACCTTAAGCAACAATACATCAAAAACCTCACCCTTTTCAAATGAGGGGAGGCAACCTTATATAGTTTCTCAAAAATAACTGAATGGCCGAGATCAAACAGTGATCAAGGGCCAAGATTGAAAGTCCTAAACCCTAATTACGGTTTCCCGAAATACTATCAGTTCAAGCAAATGAAAGAGTGACAAGTGGCACAGCTGCTAATTTTACTGAGGTGAGTGGCCACTTTCCTCTTTCAAAGATTCAACGTATCTGGACACCACGAGCTTGACCTCCTCTATGGTGACACTTGGCAAACCGCCAATTTGGAAATCGACGAAATCCACCTCGTCGGCGCACGTAGCAAGGATGCCTTCCCACTTCACTGCCTGGGTGAGGAAGTTGTCATCGATGGAAAGGAAGTTTGCAATCTTAGAAAGATCGCCTTTGTCAATCATCCTTGAATCTCTGAAGAAGCTTGTCTAAATCCTGGCTCTCAGGTTCTCTACTTGTAAATGCTTCTCCCTTAGGCTTTCCTTCTGCCAGATCTCTGACGCCACCCGGAATACCTTGCCCAGGATCTCTCTAACCCTTGCCTCTGTCTCAAAACACTTGGTCTCGGATTTCTTCAGGACTTCAATCCGAGTGACTAGAGCATAGTACCACGTGCCGAAGTCGTACCCGTCTCCTGTTTGTATGATGCCTGCATCCACTAAGCTCTTCTTTGACATGCCTCGAATAACCTTTAGGTGAGGGAGTATTTCATTCTGAATTTCATCCACTTCTTCCCAATTGTATGATAGATCCTGGATACGATCAATCAACAAAGAAGTTGCCTCATGCGCTGATACTAAGTTTTCTACCAGGGTGTCAGCACGTATCACAACATCTGAAATCCACTCCTTTTTCTTGAGCGTATGATCCCTTCATCTCATCATAGTCCTTCATTGATCCCTGCTGAAGAGGCTATGGTGGAGTAGCTGGGACTTCATGGTTGAGTGGGCTGGTAAGATGGAGAACATACTTCCTCCACTGCTGGTTCTCTTCCACCACTTCCTTTCTCTTTTCTTTCTCATGAGCCAGCCTTGTCTTTAGAACATTACAGGAGTCGTCAAAATATTGGACCTCCTGGTCTTGGGTAGGCTTACCCATGTCTATGGTGGTGATCTTGTAGTCATCTGTGGTGACGTTGTCCCTAGTCTTCCCTTCTTTGGGCACTGCTATCTGAACTGTCCTGAATCCGGCACTATCTCTCTAAATCAGGGAGAACTTCCTGGCTGGTTTGGGCGGTTTAGCTGCAGCGGGCTCATTCACCTTCTCCAGGAATGCTACGGTAGCCTCCTTGATTGAGTGGACCTCCTTGGGAACCTTGGCCTTTATTCTTGCTCTCAGCCAATTAGGAATGGTTGATTGTTCTAGAGTATTCCGATCAAACTCATCGTCTGCTTCTCCTGGGTTCGTTGGTATGCCATCCAAGAAAATTATAGGGGCTTCATCCTGCCCCCTGTGTGGAGTCCGAAAGACCTTTCCATCACCTCCTCAATTGGCTGAGAAAGCACTCTTACTTCATCATCACTCACATAGATGTTCATCTCTTGTTCCCCAATTGTACTCTGATCAGGCACAATGGAAGCAGCACTTAGAATGGAGTGACTTTCGCTAGATTCTCTTCTCTCAACTACAGCCCTTTTCCCTGTGCACTTTGTGGAGCTTCCACCCAACTCCTTTCTCTTTCAAGATCCAACACTTTCCAGATTCCGAGCATCATCGACAAAGGTATAGGGGTGGACGGACAGAGTATCATCCACTCCCATTAATTCATAAGTTAGAACCATACCTTTGGCCTTCAACTGTTTTGTCTTTTCAGATGCCCACCACCTTGAGTATTCAACCACTAACCTCATGAGGTCTACTACATCTGATTTTTCTCCCTCTATCCAATCTATCAAGACTAAAGGTTCATTCTTCATCTTCTCAAAACCCGGCCGCTGAAGTTCTTGGCTTTCTTCCACCTGATCGGCAACTTTGAACACTTTCGTTGCTCTCACCATACTTAAGAGGAATTCTTGACCAAAACCTCTTCTGGATCTCGAAACTATCGGCCGCATTAGCCCAGTAGTCTTCCAGATCTAGTCTGTGCTCAAACGTTGTCCCTTCGATCTTCTTTATCCTCTGGAATGGATCGAAATCTTTTCTTGCCTTGTATTGGTAAAAGGGATACCAGGCCAGTTCTTTCTCAGCGGTAGCTGCAACTTGTGATGATGGACATGTTTCCAGCCCATTACCAATTGTAAGTGAGGATGTGCCTGCCTTCTTCTGCTTATCCCTTTGAATCACTATATACTCCTCCAATTGTCTCACAACCTCGAGCAACACCACTCGGTTGGTAGGGTAAGCTGGAGGCTTGTATGGAGGACCAGAGAATCCCTGAATTCGAAGGTAAGTGAACTTTGGATATTGGATGTTACCAACACCCGAACCGACCGATGAAGTCCATAGACTCTTGAGAGAGCCTCTGGTGCAGGCCACCTTGAAGGGTTCGGGTAATGTGCATCAGGAAGGCATCATTCACCCTTTTGAAATGGAACTTTTCCTCCATATGGAGCTGGGGATAGCAATCATATACTGGGAATTGGTTCTCCTTGTTCCCAACTTCTCCTCTGCAAGTGAGACCTCTGTACCTGTAGGTCCTAGCTAAAGAATAGAACAAGTAAGAACTCATGAAGAAAGTCCTATTTGCCTCCAGATTCCTTAGCTGGCTGTCTAAACTATCGCTGATCATACGGGCCCAGTCTATCATTTTTACTCCATTGATTAATGAAATAATACATCTAGGGTTCGAATGGAGCTCCCTAAGGATTTCCTATTATTCTATTGAGCAAGACGATCATGTCCCCAATGTCCTCCTTGAAGTATGCTCGTACTAGGCTCTCTCTCTGGAGTTTAGGGGCGCCCTCCCTTGGCTTGTCTAACCAAAAATGATTAACTATGGCATCATATTCTTCCAGGTGATCATGGTATAGACTGTCAGCTTCATCCTTGGTCATATATACTGTGTTGTGGTACTCAGGGATCCTGAAGGCCTCTCTGATGGCCTCATCGCTGACATTCGCTAACACTCTTCCATTAGGTGCAACAAAATCCTTATTGGTGGGGTTGTAGTGTTTGGCACATTCAACTACTAGTTCATTGCATTGCATGGTGGGGAGGAAACCGGCAGCGTGCACGATACCACTCTTCATTATTTTCCGCGCAATGGTGGTAGGCACAAGGTTGTCCAGACCAAACATTCGCTTCTTAAACTCCCTCAGATTGATGTGTCTGAGGTTGGTGTTGCTGATGTTCTTCCACTTGGAAGTCATCCTTGACTCTGGAGGAGCATCTTTATCTACCTGGAACTTCATGGCGCTCAAGACCTGCAGATGAATGATAAAAACTTTAAGTTAGAAAAAATTCTACAGAATTTCGAAAAAAAATAACGAGGCCGCGAAATGGCCGTGTTGGAAAATTTTCATTTTTTCACTCGCATTACTTAGCCACAAAAGTTGAATTTTCGCCTCCAGACCTTCAGCCTTGAAGCTGGTTGAAGTGACTATCAAGTGTTTGAAACTTTCAAAAATTTTCATACTTAGCAAAAAAAAATTGAATTTTCACCTCCAAACCCTCAGCCTTGAAGCTGGTTGAAGTCCCCATCAAGTGTTAAAACTTTCGAAAAAATTTCATACTTTGCCAAAAAAAATGAATTTTCACCTCCAGACCCTCGGCCTTGAAGCTGGTTGAAGTCCCCATCAAGTGTTAAAATTTTCAAAAAATTTCATACTTAGCCAAAAAAATTGAATTTTCTTTCTCCAAAATCATTTATTAAATTCTAGAAAAATATTCAAAAAATTCACAATTTTAATTTTACCTCTGACTTGGCTAGACTTTTCTCCAAAATATTGAGAAAATTCAAAAAAGATGCCTTTCTCCAAAAATCTGTAAGCCTTCTGCCAAAATATTTATCCGACTTCCAGCAATATCTAGAATTTCCTCCAAATGATCTTCAAATTGACATACTTTACTAAGCTCTCCTTAGTAATTTTGAACTTCTTGGTGTAATAATGAATTTGATAATGAAGTATTTGTAGACAAGTTTTAAGAAAAACCCCTAAAATCATCCAACTCATACTTGCCATTTTGATTTAAGTTCGAAGATATTCATTATTCCTCCAATATTCCCTTTCAAAAAAACTTTCCATTTTGAATTAATATCTTAATAAATTTTTAATATTCCCTCAATATTCTCAAAAAAAACATTCCATTTTGGATTTATTTTGAGGCTTTTTTTAATTTATTTAGATATTTCTTCATTTTGGATTTAATTTTGAAATCTCTGTGGATTTTGTGACATCATGTTGACTTTGTTTGACCTTCCATGTGTAGGTTGATT